>NC_071542.1:12755991-13066874 GCF_026979565.1 Vidua chalybeata
AGTATATATACCAATATAATCAAGCGCCAACACTGGGGAAAGAGAGTTTGTCTCTGCCAGACACTGCCATATTATGAAGCTTAGAGGATGCTCTTCTCTGCAGGGCTTTGCAAGAAGGGAATTTCTGTCTGTCTTAGCCTGAGAGCTGCAAGTGTGTGCCAGACCAGGACTACAGAGAGCAGAGAGCAGTTCTGATTGAAATATTTTTATGTGCTGTCACACACAACAGCTTTTCCTTTTGTCATCCCATATTTCTGAGGTGGTCACCCCCCTTCGGTGTTTTCCTTGCAAAGTCACGGACTGGATCTTTAGCCTGAATGACTCTTGAAAATAATTCTTATTCCTAATTGCAGGAAGAGATAAAGCAGATTCTGTGTTTCAAAATCACTCCCAAGGGCCACAGCTGAAGTACTGAGGCCTCCCAGAGTTTGGTTCGTGGGTTGGATGCAGCACCCAGCAATTATCTGCTGTGTTGAATAAGCTGTTCCTATCACGTAACATTCCTGTGCATTAAGCTGATCTATGTTGACATAAGTGGGATATTGGGGAGTGTGTACTGGGACTCCTGATACTTTGCACAAAGCAGACATGGATAATTGAAAAAGATGTTCCCTTCCACAAAGCACTGCAGGCCACCTCATCATCCCTCTCTTTCTGTTCCTCCTGCACAGCTAAATGGAAAGTGAGTGCTCTGCTTGCCTCCTGCTGCTCTTCCCACTGTCTTTCATGCCACTGGCAGCAAAGCTCAGTGTTGATGGAAGGCCAAGTGAGAGATGTGCATTTCACCTCTGCCATCAAACCATGTCACAGTGGCTGGGACCTGGGTGGTCAAACAGGGCAAACCTGTCCTCTGGGACAAGACCAAGACCACCAGGAATCACATCTTGTTCCTCAAGGCAGCTTCGCTTCCTTCTGGCTTGTAAATGTTTCTGCATTTTCATTTAGATTAAACAGTTCTCATTGCACACCAGGCCAGGTAAGAAAACAATCCCAAAATTCATGCCCAGAGCTCAGGGATGCAGGACAAGAGCTAGGACCCCATGGGGTGGACTCCAGTCCACTGGACCATCATGCACAGCCACTTATTCCCATCCTCTGCTCAGTGACCAGAGTAACTGTGCTAAAAGAAAGGGAGAGGAAAGCAGAAACAGAGTCCAGCACCAGGCTGCTCCCACCAGGCACAGGGATAACCAGGGGAGCAGCTGTGCTTGCACCAGGGTTTCCCAGGGATGCTGTGAAGTTGGTACCATTTAAGTGCCATAATCTGCAACATCAGCCCAGCCTTGGCTCTGCCTGGCCCCTATCGATCCCCAGCCTGGGCTTGGGGGAGCTGCAGCTCTCTTCCAAGACAGTTCTGTGCTGCATATTTTGACTGGAAGGTATGATTAACTCTGAATGTCAAAATGTACTTAGGGGTTGAGGAATAAACTCAGGGGAGATGAATGTAGTGAGACATGCTATTATTTAAAAATACCCAGAATGATTTATGCACCTTCTGCAGCCCTCATGCACCCCCTCACTAATGCTTATGCATTTATGAACTTCAGTTTTCAGCTGGCAGTGAGGTGTTTCTGCCTTGAGGAGCAGGAAAAAAGGTTCCTGACATTGAACTGAAGCTCATAACCCACTATATACCCAGCACTGCATATTCCTGCCTTCTTCCACACTTCAAGAACTCGGAAGTACCCAGCAAAATGATCAGGCCACAGGTTTACAACAGTCAGGAGGAAATATTTTCCCCCACCATGCATATTGAATGACTCTCTGCCATAGAATTATGGAGACTAAAAGATAAATAAATTCATCGACAGATTGGACAAATGTATAGAAGACAGGACCAAGTAATGGCTATTAAATGAGATGATCGAGATGAAATCACTGCTTACAAAATCACCAAACTCTGGTTGCAAGAGGAGGCAGAGGAGCTGGATGCTTAGGGAAATGCTGCTCTGCATGTTCCCCAGCTCATACTCTTGTTGAAGCACCTTGTTTAAGGCATGAGCTGGAGATGGAAGGATGACTGTCCTGATTCAGAATGGGTACTGTTTGAGTTCCTCCCCTAGCCTGGTTACCTCCCCACAAGCACCATCCAGTCCTGAGTGTGACACTGCCCAGACCTGGTGCTGGAACTGCAGTGGAGTCACCTGGCATCAGAGCCAGGGTGTGCATCGCTACCAGCAAGAGTCTCTTCAGCAGCAGTGAGCCTTAACTCTGCGAGGAAAATAAATTATAGTATTCATTTTGGGGGGTTATAAAACCAGTTCATTCTGCAGATATAAACATTATAAAATAAAGTGTAAAATAAATCATTAAAAATGGGAACACGGCAGGAGAAGAAAAGAAGGAGAAAGGAAAGGAGAGGTAATGAATCTGGAAGGACAGATAAGGAGCTGAAAGATGAAAGAGGAAAATAAAATCGGAAAACAGACCTGCAGTGAAAGGAGAGCGTCACAGAAATAGACATTTGAGGGGCAAGTTCATTTGATTACTAAAGTCAGAGAGATTTAATGTTACCTGCAGATTTACAGCTTAAACTTTCAAGGAAGTAAACTTCTGAGTGGTTACAATGTCATCTAACCTTCCAGAAACATCACCAAGTGGTTAATGTACATATACACACAAAATAGGTAATTTTACTGAGGTATGCATACACACACTATTTTAATATGTATACACACACACACATGTGTCATTTTTTAGGACTTTTTTTCCAGAAGGAAAAAAACAACCTTTTTGTGAAAAGTATCAATGTTTGCTGTTGTCAAAGAGGGAAAGCTACATGCATTTCATCTGCTGTTATTTCCCAGCCATGCCAGAGGTATATCACCAACAAAATGTTACCCAACAAAGCCTGGGAATGTGACAACTGAGTGAAAGCTCTGCAAAAACAGACTGAACGATTTGTAAATTAATCTGAAATGAGACAAGTATGTCAAACATAACCCATCCGAAAGCACAACAAATTTTAAAATTCAATGCTATGTCACCAGTGATGGCAGTTTCTTGAGAGGCATAGCCATGGGGGGAACGTTCCAAAGCTCCAGTTCCCTGCACACAGCTCCTGCCTGCACCTGGGCTGGAGCTTGGGGTAAAGAGAGTAAATTCTTGTGCTCACACACTCTGTAAGAGCATAAGCCATTGCTTTATAGCAGCAAGGCTTTCTCTGACCTTTAGAAATTGCACATCAGAAAATGGCACCTCATTACGCAGCTGCAAGAAGTTGGAGTAAATGGGCTTTTTCCACTGAAAAAAGAAAAAAAAACAAAAATAAAACCCACAAAACAAACAAATCCAAACCTGTCCTACAGCCAAGATGCATTTGGGTCCTTTCCTCAGTACAAATCCTTCTCTGTGGAGTAATAGAGCTCAGTGAATAAAACCTGCCCCTCCTTCCTAATTCACTCCAAAGTGGAGATGATTAAAATGAACCATTTATCTTGGTCCCCTCTGCACAGGGCAGACTGCTCCGAGCTGCAAGGAGAAGGTGTAGTATTGCTTAGCAAGGAAATTCCAACAAGGACATGGCACAGTTTCTTAGGACCAAATCCAATTAAAACATTTCCATTTTCATCTCCTGGCCACCCAAAGTAAAGCAGAGAGCATCTAGCTCCGGAGCACTTCAAAGTGCTGTTTAATTGTGTGAATATTTTAAACATAACACAAGAGAGACCCATCCTCTGCTGCTTTCAATCAGCACAGCCTCACAAAGCCAGAGCGATGCACACCAGTGAGGAGAGTGGCCCCAAATGGGGTTTAAGAAAAAAAAAATCCACTGAAAAGTACAATAGCGCAGTACTAAAATTCAGCTTTTGCAGAACATTTAAACATTTCTAGTGTTGCTCCTCTGAGTGGTGCTCTATATAGTGCTAAAATTTGCAGATATCTGATTTTAGCCATCATCCCTATGTGGCAGGGCTAACCTTGCTTGCAGCTGGTGAGGGTACAGCCTAAACATCTGAGTCCTGCAGAGCTGAACATCACTGTGTCCTGCCTTAGAAATCTAAGGGAAGGTGCATCTCCACCTACACGACATTAACCATTTCTGAAAGTCTTAATTCTCCAGGCTTTAGCAGGAAAAAGAATTCAAATGCCACTTGAAATGTGGATACAGAGTACTGGGTGTTGCAAGGCAGCCTCATCTGCAGCATGTCATGTATTGCTCTGGGGCTCTGCACAGTGTTTCTGGTACAGCAGCTCTTGGAGTTGTCTCATTCAGGGAAAAAAATCCACCCTGAAAAGAGCCTTCTGCTGCAGAGTCCAGTTCAGAACACCCTGACTCTGAAAGGGCCAAGGAGATTATGAATAAAATAGTTGTGTTTCCTTTTATGTGGAACAGGGCAGAATTTCAGGATCTCAACAGGAGAAGCTACAATTTACAGGAAAATATTCCTGGTGGAGTTTGAGACTTACATTCCCACAAGAGACCTATTTTAGATGGTTAAACCCCCCACAGACAGAGTCCAATTATCTGGGGTTTCTCAAGCCATTTCTGTGGAAACCTGTTAAATTTTTATAGAATCCTCAAAGTTCCCACTCTGGTGGATCCTCCGAGGTTTTGTCATTAAGGCAATTCCTGGAAGAGCGCTCTGTGTTAGAGGGAGGAAGAAATAAAGTACAAGTTGCATCCCCAAAGAGCCAAGATACACACAGTAGCATATTCACAGGGGCTACAACAAGCAACCCAAAATTGTAAAAGCTGATGGCACATCCCTAAGTTGCTCTTCAGAGAACTTTGCAAAGTCTTGTGCTTGTATCAGTGATAATGAAAGTGATTAGCACAGTACGATTAAACTCCCCCTAGGACATTTTTTTTTTATTTTAAATTAAAGGTTGGAAGTTAGATTTATCCTCTTCTATAATGACTTTTGGATTATACTGTCTGAACTGCACAGTTTTAACTTGTATAAAAATATTAACCCATGAGAGAGCTCACGGAGGTTGAAGGTGTTATCAAGTCGTAGAATTCCATCTAAAAATTTCCCTTTTCCACCTTTTTTTTTTTCCCTTATAGGTCTTTAAAGTAATTCATATATCCTCATTTTATATGTTTCTCAACCTCAAGATATTCAAAGTGCATCTGGTCCCTGCAAGTTTCAGCTCCCCCAGCCACAGAAAAATGCCGTGGAGTTAATCTGAGAAGGGAAGGAAGAGAACCTTGTATTTTGAACAAATAAAAACCTACACACAACCACCTCAACCCTAAGTAACAGCTTTCTCAAGGTGAAAATGAAAATCATCCCCCTGGGACTGGTCACTTCCCTGCATGGGAAAGAGTTGGAGCTGGACAGGGATTCTGAGGTCCCCACGGTGCACGGTGGAAGGGGCTCCTGGGTTGGGCTGGGCAGCTCCCAGCCCTCATCCTGCCAGCCTGAAACTCTCACAGCTCAGAGCTCTAGGACAAATCCTGCTCCAGCATCAGGCTGACAGCCCCTGAAAATCTGCAGGACCCCAACAGGGCACTTTGCTCCCAGAGAAAAGGGTTTTCCACCCCCACAGCCTTGCTGCCTGCTCAAAGAGCTGCTCGACAGCAAGAGCTACAGTGTCTGGATGCTGTAGGGCTTTACCACATCCATCTTTCCAACAGTTTCACATGTCACTGACAGAGTAGCCTATTTAGTTCCAAGGCCTTTGAAGAATTAACGTGTGCCAGACCCACAGTGCTAAACAGACTCTCTGAAAGTTAATGGGTGACAAACTGCATATATTAAGTGCTCGGAAAATTGATTTGATGTCAGGTGAAGGAAATTTTTCCACCGATCCTCTCTTTGGGCAAACAGCTAGAAGAAAGGACCTCAGGCATCTCCCATTTTATGTGTGAGGGATCTTCTAAATTCCCTTATTAGCTGAGCTCCCCTGCAGCAGTGTCCCAAGGATTCCTGCTGCCATCAGGCCAAAAGCACAGCCCCAGAATGAGGCTGTAGAGCCCAGCAACTGCATCCCACAGATAGACACCCAGTAAGCCCATGTTTCTTCCCATCCCAGACTAATTTTCTATGTATTGCCCTTCCAAGAAAAATCCATTTGCTGCTTTTGTACCCTGATCTGAACATTTTTAATTTTTAAATTTTAATTTTTCATTTTTTTCAGATAATTTTTAATGTTCAGATCAATGTCAAATTTCTGACAAAGTTCAGGATCAAGTGGACTTCTAAAAATAAAATAAAATTCCACTGGCCAAAGCTTCTCCCCTATATTTAGATCTAATCTACTTACCTGCCCATTGAATTCTAAAGTACAGAGATACTGTCCAATATTTTCTACTCAAGACAGTGGGAAGTCTGTGTCTTCTCAGAATAAATTCTGTCTCTGAGTTTGAAAACAAGTGATTTACTCCTTGAATATTTGTGTAACATTTTGCTAGTATGAAAATAGTCTTTAGACATCACACTTTCATAGTACTTTTTTTGAGAGTTCAGGTTTTCTTTACTGTTAGTCCTCAAATCTGCCATTTTCTACTCTCTTGACTTCCACTGCGCAATGCCTCTCCTAGGAGGCAATTATAGATGCTTTTTTAGTATTCTTAAATGTTATCATATGCCTCTGAAAAACAGTTGTTAGATCTACAAAAATCTAAGGGATTGTTGTTTTGCTTAGAGTGCCTTTGCTTACAATAAATCAGATAAACAAGACTAACTAAGTGCAGCTTAACTCTTCCCACTGTGACTTGAGACTTTCCTGAACTACACGTGCTGCACTTTTCAAGCTGTGCCAGCTATTTTTACCCATTAACTGAAAATTAATTAGGGGAGAAGCACTCTATAATATACACTTTTTTTTTCCTCTCAAATCAGCATGAGGGATGAGCAGGGTGCCTGGCAGTTGTCTCAGCACATACCTCTTCCCTTGTTAGACCAACAAAAGGGATCGACAGCCCACAGCAGTGAGTGAGGGCAGTTTGGGTGCTTGAATCCAAAGTGCTGTTCTCAAAGCTGCCCTCAATAAACACACCAAGTTGTTTTTTGTCCCATGTTCTGCCCCTGCTTTTGTTGCAGGCTGCTGGAATCCTGGCAGGAGTCTCAGAGCCTTCCTCCCGTCTGGGAGGCTCCTCCTGGGCAGTGTCCCCCCAGCCCTGTGCCATGGAGGTGAACACCAGCAATCCCAAGACACCTTCAACTGGATGCACCACAGTTACTGGAAATGCACACCTGAGATCTCTGTGTCACCCAAAAAGGTTCTGGGACAGGGGGGTTTGATCCCCTCAGGCACACAGGGACTTGTCCCCTGGTCTTTGCCATCCCCAGCTGAGGCTCAGATCACAGCAGTGACCAAAACCAAGAGGAGCACCTCTGCCTCCTCCCCCAGCACCAGCCAGGTCCATCCTCCAGGATCTGGGACTGGAAGGAGAACCCAAACAGAGCAAGATAAGCACACTAGACTAGGATCTTAAGGCACCAGCAAGCAAAGAGGGTGCAGAAACATCTCTCTCCAGCATTTCCTATTGGATCTCCCAGACAAGTCTCTGGCAGGCTGCAGACAACCCTCAAGGGAATCCCTCCTCATCCATCCTCATTCAGGGATAACAGGAGCTTCACAGAGCACCAAGGATCCCAGCTTGTTGACAACAGCCTTATTAACCCAGCAATTAAATTTGACCAGCCCTTTACCAAGAAACCACTTGTACACAATTCTTGGGGTATTTAACATTCCCTGATCACGGCATAGCTCAATTAACTTGTACCACTCATTTCCTGAGTTTATAAAAACAATAAATAAATCAATATACAGCTATCACTTCTCATCTGAGAAAATGAGTGGCATCATCCCTGCATTTAGTGTACTGAGATGGAAAAGAGCAGAGGAACAGATCATAGAGAAGGTGCCATAAACATAATATTGTTACCATCAAAACAGAGAAAAGACAGTGGAAATAAAGTAGAAATACTTATCAGCAAGATTCTCAACACTTGAAAGGGACCTGGATTCCATCCTGCCCCTTTCAGAGCATGGAGTTCAGACAGAGGATACACAAACACCTCTCCAGGGAAGCACTGCCTTTTCACACACATAAGAAAGTGCATTTGTAAGGAGACAGATGTACAAAACTTAGAGCTACTCCTTTCCAAACAAGCCACTCTCATTGAAATTCCTGATGGATTTGTGTTCCCAGGTATTCTCTCAAAAAAACATGTCACTGTCAGCAGGGGAGTGGCTGGGAGGAGAATGCACAATCTATATCCTAAATCAGAAGGGTCTCAGCAAATGAGCTGGCCAAGGAACAGCACAGGAGGAATGGGGCATGTGATGAAAACACATAAATCTGTCCTGCAGCAACCTTGATGCCACAATTTCCAGACATCTTCTCAGAGGGCTGGACCTCTTGTTTCCAATTCTTTTTCATGAGTAATTCAAATTCCTGAAGTGCACTGAAAACTTCAGCTGAGCTTGTATCACCACATATGGTCTCAAATACTTGTAGGACCTCTGCAGTGTGAATCCCTGTGCAAACTGGTGTGTCCATGGGTGATCTCTGGCCCTGGAGCTCAGCTCAGAGATGCTCAGGTGATTCAAAAACCAGTAAGCCACCACACAGAAAATCTCTCTATTAACCCCTCTGACCAATGACACTTGGAACATTAATTTTAGGACTGAGCAATCCAAACAGCAGACACAGTTTCAGCAGATCTGAGCCACCAGTGGATCTCTCCTCAGCCTTCCGAGGTCACAGCCCTGTGACATCTCCTGTGCTCAGGTGGGAGGTGCTGCAGACCCCAGGGCACGGCTCTGAGCTGATGTCTGAGGGCCCCCCAGCCCACATCCCACCCCCAAGGTGGCACACAGCACTTCCATTCTCCCGTGAGGTGCCAGCACAGATAGGAACCATCACTCACCTCCTAAACTGCCTGGCCCCAAGCATGAAAAATAAGGATGAGAACAGAGCAACAGCAACTTTTTAATGCACTTTTCCAATGTAAAACCCACCAGCTCATTCAAAACCACCAGAGAAACTTGCACCAGCTGCAAAGTCTGTTCCTTCAGGCCCAGTAACCCACTGAAAAGGTTATCTCAGAAAAACTCATTGTACTAAATAAGCTTGCAAGGCTTTTCCTGTGATCCATGTCTCTCACCTGGGATATTTCCTACTAATTGCTTCATAACAGCTCAGCCACCAGTGCTGTAATGAGTGCCATGTTTCCATAAATGCTCTGAGCTGAGCCTGGCCACAGAGAAGCTCACTGAGAACAGGAGTTAAACCAGCTGTTCATTTGACCTATGTATTTTTTTTAAAATATGCAATTGTAAATCTTATCTCTTCTACACATATGTCTCCTCTACAGAAAATGCTTTTTCTGCTAAGAGACCCTCCAGGGGCATAGCATTAGCTGCAAGCAAGCAATGCAAATACTGAAATGCTTTATCACCATACAGAATAGAAATGCAAAAGCAATATTTGACAGAGAGCTATTTTTCAAATTATTTATTAAAAAAAAAAAAAAAAAAAAAAAAACACAAAAAAAACCTAGGTGACCAAAGTCTTCTGTAGGTACATCCAAATAACAAACAGTACAATTTAAAAAGCAAACTGCTTAATACTTCCAATGAGACACAGTATTTAAAAACCTAATTCTCTTTATTGTGACTCTTCAGATGTCCTGCACCCATAAGTAAGCCAGGCAGAAATCAAGGACAGGGGAGAACTGGGGCACTTTTTTTGCTATGGAAAACTGCAGGCAGGAGGCTTCTGGGGAATAAACATCCTGCTGTGTTACTTGCACACATCAGAGCAGAGAAACAAGTTTCCAAGGAAAAGTTGAGTTTCTTACCTGAACACAAGACTACTCATGCAGCCTTTCCCCAGGAGACTAAATTATTGCTCTGCTTGGGAAAAAATAGATCAAGCTTAGTGCAAGCTAAGGAACTCCACGGAGCAGTTTGGAGCAGGAAGCAATTACTGCTGCCATGTGGACTGCTGGAAGCCAGAGGCAGGGACAGGGACAGGGGATGCAAGAGCTGGGTCATGGCAGAAGCACCACAGTTATTCAACACTTTCCTCTGGGCACCTGTGCAAGATATCACCTCAATGCTTCTGAGAATTATTTTGTTGGGTTTTGGGCTGCCATGTGAATTCCCAATAGGTTTTTCATGGTAAGTTTCTGAGTTCATATAGATGATGATTTGATTGAACCCATAAACTCAGCTGAAACTGCTGAGCTTCATCCAATTATGAGGTAAACCAATGTAAAATCCAAGCAGTGTCTGGGCAGCTGAGTCAAAGATCAAAATTTATAGGAGCAAACCTGAGGTAATTTCCTGCATTTTCAGGCTTCTGACACTGCAGAGATAGGTTTTGAGCTATTTGTATAGATCGACAACTTTTTAAACAAATATTTTAATATTATTTCAAATGTCTAGACATCCCTGAGTACTTCAGCATCTTTTTGGCACCTGCCATTGTCCAGCTAGTTTTTGAGGAGATGCTTATGGACTTCTCTGGAGTCTGGGTCCAGCTGGGTTTATGTGAACCCAGCCTGACACCTGGAGAAGTCTGCCAGCTTCAGTGCCAGTTATCACCAGCACTGCTGCCTTGTCATTCTTGGCTGGAATCCTCTTTGTGTGGTGATTGAGAATGAACCACAGACCATGACATTTACAGAGCCAAGATTAATCAGAGAAAGGAGAGTTATCCATTTACAGGTGAGCACGCCTTTACAGACTGAAACATTTTCCTTCTACTGCAGGTGCTTATTATTTTCCCTCTCAATTTATTCCTCCTCACGCCCCTCCTCATCTGAAATATAACACTGTGGTTTTGCCAAGACTCAGTCTGTGAGATTAACCTTACTTATTGGAGCACCTTGGCCATGCACTGGGTTATTACTGGCCTCTTCCCAGTCCTCTCCTTTCACTGCAGCCATCATTATGTGCACAGGAGAAGTCCACAAACCTCCAAAAGAATCTTGTGCAGAGGCTCCAAGCAGCATAGGATGCTGCCTAAGCAAACCTCTTCTCTTCAGTACATCTATATTTATTTTTCCAAACCGCTGAGGAGACTCCAACAAAATGCAAAACCCTCACAAGTGATTTTCTAAGATAAGTGAGTTGTCAGCTTTGCTGTTCGCATCAGGTTTGACAATCTCAGGTACAGGCTGAGCTTTTGCTCTGCTTTTACATTATTTCTGAAATCCACGAGCAGCCTGCCAGTGAGCTTGACTTTGATAGGTAGCGAGCCTGGGTCACCTCACTTGCAAGTTTTCACTGGGGTATCCTTTCTAGGATGAAACATCTCTATTTATCATGCAAGAAATGACATTTTCATGTTATTGCAGTAGTTGGCTGATTTGGTACCATCAGAGGAACAACTGAGGTACAAGCTACCTCTCCTTTTAACTATGAGGAAGAACAACAGAGAGATTCATGCTCTTGTCAGCTTTTTTCTGATCTGCAGAGACAGTTCCTCAGCATTCACCAAGGTGGGAAATGCAGAAATTCTTTGCCTCATTGTAAAGACTGCACCATCGCTGATGATCACTGAGGCTCTGGTTTTATAATCAGCCAAACTCAGTTCCCTGACCAGAAAATAGTCTCATTCCTGGAGAGGCAGCAAATTGGATGGGTCTACATAAACAGGAATGAGGGATCTGCTCATATCTTTATCCTTCTGTACAAGAAAAGAAAAACATTTAAAGCCTGGCTAGAGCAGGGACTTACCCAGCCCTTGGTCTCCCTCCTCCTGGTCCAATCACCAGAAAAACTCAGCTGACCACATTAAGGTAGTAAAAAGAACTTTGAAGTTTATATCTTAAATAAAACTGCAATTAAATAAGTGATTTCTTGCTTAAATCCCTCATGGGAGCTGGGTGTGAGAATATTAGGGGCTGCCTCACATAGAGGAGAAAAAAATCCTGGCCCATCTATGTGTGTCTGTTCAGACATGTGTGCATCAGGGAGAGAATATCAACCAACAAATAATGATGCTAATCCTTCTATTAGTATTTAAAAATTGCAAAAGTTGTGTACATCTTCAGGGAATACTTGGAGCAAGATCTTGGAGTATGGCACATCTGGAGTGCAGCTGTAATGTATGGAATGGTGTAAGGCACCGAAGGAAAAAGCGTCAGGCTGGAGCTGGGAGTTGTGAGCACAGCACCAGCTCTGCAGAGCCTGCAGTGCCTCACCAGGGGCAGGCAGCAGATCCAAACAAGGGCCTGCAGTCTGGATATTATTTCTATTTTGCAAACTGAGGGTGCCCCTGCTCCCCGGGTTCTCACAGCCACAGGGAGATGGAAGGAGGAACCTCTGCAGCAGCGATGTTCTCCCACTCCCAAGGGAGAGATGTGCCCATTCCTCCTCTGTGTTACAAATCACATGGACAGTATCTGCTTGTCTAAGGTTTTCCAGAAAATCTTAAGGACAGACAAAAGCTGAATCTAAAGACACATGATTGATTACAAGCCTGAAGGTGCTGAGCAAAGCACCAGGCCAGCAGGACCCCATCTCTCACTGCTGGAGAGGGTGGGGGGTGACAGCCTGAGTCTGCTGAAGTTATTGGTGAAATGTCCTTGGTGACCAGGATTTCACTTCCCAAGCTTTCCTGGGAGTTTCATGCTAACAAGCCAGGCTGTTGGTCCTGCTGCTGTGCTGCACAGCAACTTCTGGCCACGGGAAAATCCATACCCTGTATCAGCTTCTTTTCACACTGCTCTGCAAGGGGGAACCAGAGGGGATCCTGGCTTCTTCCTGGCTTTGTGCAGGACTTCAGATAACCTCTTAGAAGAGCAGGGATGAAGCTGCTCAGAGATGTTTCCAGCAGCCACTGTCAGCACAGACCACTCAGCAGCATTCAGGGATGACAGAGAGAAAAATGATCAGTGGAGGGAATTAGAAGGAGTTTCTCTGTTTTCTGGCTTGACAAAAGCAAACAATGTCTGTGTTTAAAAAAGACATTTCCTGACTGTAATCACATGAGTCAGAGGTTCATGAGCTTTTATTAAAGGCTCAGACAAGCAATCTGAAGTATGTGGTTAGTGAATGCTACAAAGCCAAGTGGGAAGTGTCCTCTCTTTCCAATAACACGTGAGCATGTAAAGCTAAATCAACTGTTCTGTGATTTTGAAGGTACAGTGGGATGAAACATATTTCAAAGGAATTAACATGGCCAAACTAATGCATCAGAATGAACAAATTGTATTTATGGCTGGAGAGCAAAAACTGGGGGTTTACTTTAAAGGGAACCAATGTCTCACTTTTTCCTACTGTGCTCCATAAATCCTCTTATTTAAACACAGAAGTAGTGAGGATTAGCACTTCTGTTTTTTAGCTCTTTGGACTGGGGCACTTTCTTCCTCATAGTGCAGCACATGAATCACTCTGAATTAAAAAACAACTCCTGTAAGGAGCAAAAAAAGTAGTTATTCAGTGATTTAGTCACGACCATTGGAGAAAAAAGTTCGCTCTCCAGATGTGGGTAGAAGGAAAATTCACTTGAAAAAGGCTGCAGCTCTTTGTGTGGTGAGCTGATTGAAATAAACCTTACCTGCTTTTGCATATGTTTGCAGTTTAAAATGGATCTGTATTTACACTAGATGAAATATTTACCAAAATGATTATGAACATTTTTCATTTGCATAAGTCAATGAATTATATCTCTAATGCTGTTTGAAGGATTGGAGTATTTTTTGTAATGAGAAGCAAGGCTTTGGCAATATTCTTTTTTCATATAGTTAAAGAATTGGCTATTTTTGGCAGGACATTTGCTATCAAACAAATATTCAAAGCAGTTCTGAAGGTTTCTCATTATCAATAAATATTAGAGTCTCAGCTTTTAAGTCCTTTGCCACTTAATAAGAAACTCAAGCAGACAGCTCTGCACATTTAAGCTCAGGCCTACTACTTCATGCAGTGGGAAAAAAATAAATTCTGAGAGAAACCTGTAGCTGTCAGCAGAGACATCAGAGGAGAGGAAAAAGGAAAGGAGAACAAACACACTTAAAAACTGAAATACCCACAGCAAAGCCAGGCTCCTAACAGTTATAATTTGCTGTATGTCTCCAAAGGCAGTGGAACATCACTGTGTCCCAGCAGCCAAGGCTTTGCCCACACTGCCATGCTCATGCAACTCAGCAACAGTATTTCTGCTCTGGCAGAGACTCCATCTGTTGTGCTGCTGCAGCATCTGAATTTGCTGGGGTACTGCCAGAAAGGATGTTTTCTTCTCTCTTTGAAGAAATAGCCATCTTCCAGATGATTCTTGCTCTGCTGAGCATTAGGAAGCCACACTGAGGTGTCCTCCAAAGAGAAAGACCCCTTGGGAAAGTGCTTTGCCAGCTTTTATCCGAAAAAGTGGCTTGAACTCTCCAATCCAGTTTTGGTTGGTCCCAAATCTTCTGTTCTTGTGCTCATTTGAATGGGAGGCTCACAGAGACCTTATATATTTACACTGTCCAAGTGTTGTTCTTTGGTGTAGAAACTCACGGTGGTAATAGCATCATAAATGCTTTATTACACATTATTGTCCAATTCCTTACCTTAGTCTTCCAAAGGGAAGAGGAGCTTAACAGTACAGCAGCAGCCTGGCAGCATTAGGGATGCTGGAATAATCTTTCTAATTGATCTTGGAAAGGGTGAGCAGTGATTTCCTTTGAATGATTTTCATTAACTGAGCTCCTCCTTATTGCTTGGGTGTGGGTTATGAATATAACAGTTTTCACATGAGTGTGCCTTCAGTTCAAACACAGTTCAAACACAATATAATCTGCTTCAGTAAACAGGTGAAAGAATGCAGTTTTCAGCAGCATTTTATTAAGTACTGGCAAACCCTTATGCATGTTAATGCTTGATAAAAATACAGCCAGCCCAGCTGCAAAACACTGTGATGAGTTAAGGCATATGACAGGTTAAGTAAAATATACCCAGTACCAAATTATACCAGCTATCACTGCAAACTCAGGTCACAAGCACTGGGAAGAGGAAGGGGTGCCTGTGCTCCTCAATATGTTGAATTTCAACCATCCACTTTCTAAAAGACTGTAATTTGTCCCAGGAAGGCTGTCTAAATAACCCCCACAGAATAACCTGGTTGGACATTTGCAAGTGGATTGCATCTTGTACTGTTGTTGAACTCATTCTGTGGGAGAGCATTGACAATGTGTCACTTACTTCATATTCACATTTACAAACACAGTGAGAAGAACAGGAAATTAGATGTTCTTACAGCCTCTATATACTAAACCTTACGATTTCCTGGTTTTTGCCATTAGTTTTCTTTATTAACTTTTGGTTATGTATGTAGCCTACACAAAATAAGCTGAGGAAATTACTTGGTTAAGCAACCAGAGAATGGTGTGTCCTTGACCACAAGCAGCTGAGAACATGAGCCATCACCTTTTTCATAGGAGAGCTCTGTGATCCCTTTAAATCACTGTAAGCTGGCTCTGCCACCAAAACAGCTGTTCCTGTCCTGCCTTGCTTCATCCTGTCCCATCCCTACATTTCAGTCAAACATCTCTACAGCTGCATGGCAAAACAGAGAAGGGATCTGAGCCAGATTCAAATTACCCTGATGAAAACCAGCAACTGTGTCTTATGGTGGCCCTAAGGCATTAAGAAAGGCATTATTCCATCCTGGAACAAAATCTTACAGGTTTCCAAGTATATTGTAGTACAGCATTTTCCATGCCTGTAAGAATAAGATATTTCTATTTAAGCAGTGAAATACCAATCCTTCTGCAAAACCAGTTCTGGTTCCCAATTGTCATTGTTCCAAATTTTGCACCACCATGCTGATTTCAGAGCTCTGGGGCAGATCTGATATAGTGTGACCACGTGCAACCCCCCTGGACCCTCAGGGCTGGTGCTGATTTCATTGGAGATGCACAATTGTGCAGCAAATGTGAGGCTCTGCCCATCTTCAATGATATCCACTTGAATGACTGCAGCCACCCTGGGATAAAATCCATGGATTTCACCACGGGGTCACACCAAGAAATGCCCTTAGCCCTGGAGTTCAATGACAATACAAGTAGCCTGAGCTGTAAGAGCAACCAGAATTGGTGAGCAGCTCAGAGATGCTCTTTCAGACAGTTGTTTTTGCTACATTACCTCATTGCTATTTTTCACCTCCATTAGACTGTGCTGTTATGACTCTCTCATTTAGGGTCATCTCAGGTCTGCAGGACATGGCATTAGAATGGAGAGAGGGGGATATTTTTAGGTCTACTGTAGAAAAACATGAATAAGCATGGATGTTTACAGTAAGGCTAGAGAATGGTACAAGGAAGAAACATGAAAAGAAAAAGATTTTGCTACACATCACCCTTCCGTGAGCAGTAGTCACAAATTAAGCTCATTTAGGCAGGAAGATCTGGGAGCTAGGGTAGAGTTGACTCCAACTACACCATGTGTGACCCACTCTGGAAATGACTGGTAGGGCAAAACTGACTTCAGTCAGCTATCCAGTTGAGGCTAATGTGGATCTGTGCCCTGGTTGCATCCAAACTTCCTTCCCAGCACAGGGAATCCATAGAAAAATCACCACCAGATCAGTATCCATCATAGCTCTACTACAAGCACGTGCTCTGCCTGTGGTACAGCAGTGTTGGGGAGAGCAGTGGTTTCTTGGGGGCAGTGAACAAGCCAGTGTTTGTTGTTTCTTGCTCTTGTGTCAGGTTTTCACTGTGCTGCTTAATCAGTACTGCTGCAAGCAGGGAATGTGGGTTGTGCTAGTGCTTTTGCTGCATTCCTGCTGCAGGGAAATTGTGCTGTTTATACGCTGAAGTCTTCACCACAATGATGGCGAGAAACAAGGAATTTAATGTTTGATGGTATTTTCACAGTGTCACTGAAAGAATGTGTGAGAGCAAAAGCAGCTCAGTTCAGTTTGAGTTATTTAGGAACTACTTGAAACACTGCTAAAGGACTATGTGATGTAATTAGGCACCAGGTCAGAAGAGCTCCCAATACAATAAATAACTTAGTTTTGGAAACATCTTTTGCTGTTCATTAGGAAAAGCAAGTGTTAAGCAAGTAATCTGTCTCTTCAGTGCAATTTCAACACAATATATGTCATGACTTGTCTTACAAAATGAATTACAGGGCGCTCTGATAAGGCTTCATTTTACTAATAGTAAAGTGGCTCCATACACCCAACAGGGCTTTGTTAAGATGGAAGCATATTGTAGCACTAATGAAGCATGAGTTCAGCCTAATTAACAGGATGGCAGCAGCAATCATACAGCCTTTTCATTCACTTTTATACATTCTGTCAGACTAACAAAGTTGTGTTTCAACACTGCTGGAACCCTCTGGCTTTGCTCCCTCTTTGCACGCCTGCTAATCCCACTCTTTGTTCCAACGGGCCAGGATCCAGCCAAACACTGAGCCCTCATAATCACGGATAATAAGGCAGGACCCCTGGGCAATGGCCCTGCTCAGCCACCCACCTGCCAGCTCCCACTCCTCACATTTAACTTCAGGCATGAGAGCTGAGCCCTTGCAATCAGCGGGGCCGCACACAAATTTCCAGTTAAGCACTTACTAAAGTGCTTTACTGGATTATGGCCACGGTTTGTATTGCAAGAGGAAAAGTCACAGGCAGAATTCATTTTCCTGAATAACCTATTCTGGCCATGTTGGAAAACAATAGTGTTCTCATTACCCACTTCACAACACACCTGAATGAACAGGAAAGGCTCCTTGCCTCCAGCTGCTCTTTCATTTGGGCTTGTAAGATGAGCCTTTGAAGGGCAGTCCAGGGCAGGTGAGTTGTGTCTGATGTGGGTATGATGGAGGAGATAGCCAGAGAGAAACTAACATTGTTTCATTAATTTCAACATGTTCTGTCAAAATCCCTCATTTGAAGTGCTGAAAATAAGCCTGCAGATGGGGAGCCACAGACCCTCTGCCTTGGCCCAGCTCCAGCTAGGGTAATTACATGCTGTCTGCCTGAATCCCCTCATATGGCTTCACATGGAAACGTCATCCTCCACTTTTCCTCCTGAAATACTGCAGTGTAGCACAGCAGTCACAGAGTGGCAACTGAGCAGTACCTGCAGTTCAGCAGTGGTGGGAACAAATCTCATGGATTAAATAAAGGCTGAATTCCTTCAGTAACCACTACAGCTCCCCTGGAGAAGATTTTTGTGTTTCAAGGTATGACTCCTGGCCCATGAGAGCTTCCAGATGGCTCAAAATCGGCACAGATAGGGCTGGTAGAAGGATTAGCACAGAGACACTCCCTATACCAGACAGTCTTGGGAAAGAAACATCTCCAGCTCTGCCATAATGAAACCTGACTGCAGAAGGTCACCTTTCCACTTCATTGTAGTCAATGGTGTGGCCCTGCTGTCACTCACTTGGGACATCCTCTCCAGAGAAACTGCTCCAAAGTCATTCAAGACCTACACACGAACTCAAGCTCAGAGACTGACCATCTTCCGCCTTCAGAATGAATTTGTCTTTCCTTGGTTGAAGTAAATCACACATTACATTTTTACACAGAGTAACTTTGTAAGCAGCATGAAAAGAGATGAAGGAAGCTGTGATCAAAGCCTCCGGTGAGACTACAGTCATGGAGGGCATCTAACAAGATGCCAGATTTTGCTCTTGTTCTAAAGTGTTCTTCAGAAGCTGCATTTTCGTTTGATCACATATTTAAGTAAATCAGATCACTGCAGCAGAACTTTGACTGGAAGAATTTTATTCTCTTCTACCAGTTACAATGTATGGAAAACTGATAGGAGTAGGAAAGATAATCCACTGTTATTGGGGGAGACTTGAATAAAACAAAATTCAGAAGGAAAGGCTGGACAGCTTTCATAGGCTGACAATGTGTGGGGAAGTCTGTCTTGGTTAATGCATTTCAGGTCTCACAGTGGCTTCTATTTTTTTACTACAAGAAAGCTGGGTCAGGACAAGAAGAGAGGTGGGACAGTTTGGGCATCAAGTGACATCCCTCATGTCCTGTCCTTTGCTGGACTGCTTCTTGTTCTACATTGCCATATTGTTCCACAACACAAAAATGGTTGCATGTTCCATCTTTGCAGTGTTTCTGAATGGTTATATTTTTTCTGCACCTTTTCTGAAACATAAAGAGTTCCTGTAACCTTGGCATTTTACATCTTTGAAGAGTTTTAGCAATATCACCTCAGCTTCCTGCAAACATCAACACAGTGAACAGATCTCTTCCCATTGATCAGACAAGCTATACTGAAAAAACCCAAGCACTAGATTATCCTCTTCTTCCTAAAGGTTTGTAGAGGAATTCTTCCAGATTAGAGGTACATCATGATAAAACCATAAATGCAATGCTGTCCTTTACTTGACCTGAATATAGCTCTTCAGTTCCCAAGAGGTTCTTCCCCTTCCAGGAATCTAGTTTACCTAAAAAAGATACAGTTCATTGGTACATAGTGAAAAATAATTCTTGTGTACTAGTTTATCATAGAATAAGATTAAAATCCCATTCTCTGGCTATTTTTTTTCTGTTACTTTTATTGAACAGCAGAAATGCCTGCAGTGAAAGTAAGATGAAAAGCTCCAAAAGTATTACTCCCTTAAGGGGTCAAAAACATGCAAAGAACAATTTCTTTCCAAGTGTTTCAGTTCATACTAATCTTGCAGGAAATGAGCATGACAAGCTTTTACTAAGTATGGCATCAAAGCAGAACTCAGGAATGCTCAGGATATTTTCAGTAGCAGGCCCTGGTACAACATATACCTTTATTTTCAGGTATCTTCTCCCATCTGGCTGATAAAGCATTACTGGGGAACTCCTGAGAACAGAAGAAACTGGTTTGGGAATAGAATGTAATAATACTTTACAATGAAGCCTTTTTCAAGTGGGTGTCAAACCATTTTTGTTGATCTGAGAAAAAGATTATAATAGGAAATGAAATTGTTAAATTATTAGAAATGTAAAACTTTGAGACAAAATGTTGGCAAGCTCAAGACACAGACAAATAATTGCAAAATGGCTTTATTCTCCCAGGGAACATAGCACCATCAGCAACAAATATGCTGCTTGTCTGTATTTATATTCCAAACAGTTTTGTTTCCCATAAATCATTTATTCTACATTTGCCTGGGTTTTGTTCTAGTTTTTTGTTGGGTTTTTTTTCTGAACTAAATCATATCCATTAACACATAATGGCATGGGACATATTCCCATGCACAGGCAGAAGTGTTTCTCTCAAATCTGTCTAGGTACCCCAACTCCTGGGACATTTTGAGTTGTGTGACAGCGACATTCTCACAGCACAGTCATCTACACAGATGCAAAATAACTGATTTTCCTCAACAAATGCTGCCTCTGCAGATGGAGTTGGCAAGTCCATGGCTGAGGGAAGAAGAACATGAGCCACCACGGGTGCCCTGGGAGCAACAGGGTGTTAAGCAGAGGGGATGAAGATGTAAGAAAAGGATGATGCCCAGCAGCTGGATCTGAAGAGACAGTCTTTGCTCAGGGAGTGCTGGCACCCACGGCACTGAGTGAGGTTAAACTGCAGGGCCTGCTGGGTGAGATGCTGCCTCTTCAGAAAAACCTGGGAAGTAGGACTCCAGCATCTCACCCTTGCCATTGAAAAGTCATTGATTTTCCTGTTACAATCTATTTCTTCCAGAAAATAAGGCAGTTTGGACTCGCTCTTATTTGAAAATAATTTTTTTAAAAAGTCTCCCCCCTTATTTGAAAAGATGCAGGGAAAAAAATAAGTACTACTGAAAATCCTACTGGAAAAATACTGGGAGTAGGAATGGGAAAGGTAACTCAAGTCATGCTTTGATAAGAAGAGCTCCAGCTCTAGACATGCACATGCAGCTCAGCAGATGGCAAAACACTGCAATTCACCAAACCTTCTTTTGTCTAAGCTGGGACAGGAGCCCAGGTGCTATGAGTTGAGGTTTCCCATCTCTCCATCCAAGCCTGCAGGTCCTCCGCTGAACTCCTCTCATGCTTTACACTGACCCAGCCCCTCCAGAGCCAGGAGGCCACCAAGGGCAGCAAGTGGACAGACAGCCTTCAAAACCCCTGCTTGTTCTCTCAGCTCTTTTGCTTTGAACCCCAGATTTCAGGTGGGCAGCAGCCAGGGAAGAGAGGAACAGGGGACAGTTGCTGCAAGGACAAACCCTACTGCAGTGTGCAGCACAGAGCAAGTGACCCATCCCAACTCACCAGCGTGAACACGAGCTCCTGCGAGGAAAATGACAGGGGAAAACCATTCAAGGTCTTTTTTAAAAATGTTCTTCCCATTTTCTGAATTTTGCTCTCCTCTATTTCAGGTAGCTGATTGAGGAGTTTTCCCCTTTACCCACAGCTGGAAATAAGAAAGCCACGAGGAGAACCCTCATCGCCAATAAATGGCTCAAAAACTTCCCCAGCTGGGACCTGCCAGGGCAGGCGGATTACAGCAACCAGCATCAACAGATTTGCATATTCAAACGCCGTAATTGAGGAATAAGCAGTAATTCCATTATGCAAATCCCCGAGCTCTGAGTGGCCGAAGCCAGAGCTCAGTTTACACATCCTTACCAAAATAAACCCGGCGGCGCAGAGGCACAGCCAGGGAGCGGGGATTGCTGAACGGCAGGAAAAGGCACCGTAACTCATCGGGAACTAAGCGAGATCAGCCCTGAACTCCGGCACCTGAGCCGCCTCCTTCCCCCCTCTATATTAGATATATTTGAGCTCACAGTGCTCTTCTGGGTCCACGGTGAGTTAGAGGGCAAAATTATTGCCTGCAACAGGAGAAAGGCCATAGAAGTATATCAATAAAACAGCATCCTTTCATGTGCTGCCGGTGAGCTAAGCAGCCAGTATCATGGTTCCTTTCTTACTTTTTTTTATTAACCATTTTCCACCTCCTCATCAGCAGAATTGGATCTGAGGAGGTGTATTTCATCTGGAGGATAATTCTTCATCAACTCCGCTTGTGAACTTGCGCCTCAAGGTCAGTAAAGGTTATGGAGAATGAGTGGTTCAATTGGCACATTTAAAAGCAAGTAGTAATTACAGGAATTTTTTTTTTTCCTTAAAACACCTGAAATACAGCCATGCTTTCAGAAGGATTCTATTCAAGTCTGTCACATATTATTTTCCACAATACATGGCTGACTCTGCACCAGCAATTCACTTCACCTTGATTCACGAGAAACTATCCCTCACTTCCTACTGTAAATACAATTCTAAACATATGGGAGAGAAATTATAGTGAATTAGGGTTGTACATTATCACTGTGATTAGCTGCATTTCTTAACCAGCAGATGTCTGGGTAGTTAAAATCCCCCATGAGGAGAGTATCCTGGAGTTTCCCAATTCCTTGATAACTGGTCCAAGAATTTCTCAGTCCTGCTGTGCTCTGATCCTGGTGGCCCAGAGCAGATGCTCACTGTCTGCCTGTCATCTGCAGCACTAATCCCACTCTCCCCACACTCCCAGTGCTCCCAGCAGGTCATCACACTTCCCTGCTTTTCTCTTTCATGTTATCTTCCCCCAAAAGCTTTCCCTGGGACATTCATCATTCTCACAATACAAGAACACTTTGACAAACTGAGCCAAACACCTCCTGGTGTCATATCACTGATTACCACCAGAGTTACAAATCTGATGACTGATCTGGCTGTAACTATTTATGATACTGGCAATGCCATCAAAAGCATCAAGGTGGTGCTTGTAAGATTTCTCAGCCCCCATTTGGCCCCTCTTTTATTGGGCATCTCACGACCCCACAGCAAGGGACCAGCTCTATTCCAAGCAAATGCCTGAAGAGAGACACAGTGAGTAACTGGCACAAATTGAAAGCCCACAGAGATCAAGCAACTAGTCCCAAAACATGGAAGGCATACGGTACTGCCTTGAGAGCTTTCACACGAGATTATCTTTCCCACTGCACTGCTTTTTCCATCCCACAGGTGCCTTACTTTTGGCAGCTTCGCTCTTCCAGCAGAGAAAAAAATAAGTGTCGCTGTCCCTCGCCCCCCACAATGGCTCTTGTTCCTAGAGGCTACAACAATGTAAATGTGTATTTTTGTCCTCCATCAGATCTTTGCAGGCTGCTGCCATGGATCATTTTGTCTGCTGTGGTTAGAGCCACCTTTGGGGCCAGTGGGCTCATGCATGGTGTGACTTGGACATACCCAGACCTTTGCCTGCCCTAGAGCTCCAGTACATCTCAGCTCCTCAACACTTCATGCTTCTGAAGCCCAAGGGACCAGCTTTTTACCTCCAACAGCAGTGATCTTGCACATACCACCTCCCAAACATCAGGATCAAGATCACGAGCACCGAGCTTTCTTCTGGCTGTCAGACAAAGCTTTGAAGAAGTAAACAAGTGCTGTCAGATACTATCTAAATTCCTGCCTCAGCATCCTGAAAATATTTTTCCAACCTCCTTTCTCCAACATGAGCAAGCCTTCATCATCGGACATTTGTCTTATATCTCCAACCTTGAATACCAGATTAGCAACTATGTTTAAACTGGTAAAAAGGCTACAAACAATGGTTTGTCCTTCTAGCAGAAAGTGACTTTTTTACATAGGAAGGAAACGGAAGTTTAAATGTAAGTAATGTCCATTAATTTATCATTTACTGAACAGTTATTGTTCACTGACTCCAAAACAGCATGAGGTGTAGCCCTCAGGGCAACACTAACATCCAGTTCATTCTCTCCCGAGCAGAATCATGGTTTAGAGGCCCATTTTTAATATACTGCATTCATAGACATCTGCTTTTGAAAGCTGGAACTAAAAGCCATGCAACCCAACTGAAACCCAGAAACCCAACTGAACCAACTCACTGGGCCAAAATTTTCAAGGCTTAATTGCATAAACAAAAATGTATAAAAAATACATATTTGTGTGTTGTGCATGTACCATTTTTTAACTTTTACCTGGCAAACTCTTCAAGGCAGCGCTGTTTAAAGGAACTAAGAACTGTAAGGTGAGCAAAACATGAGCCCTGCTTTATTGAACAGCCATTAGCCATACTTAGAAACTGCACCATAACATTAATTTTGCAGCTACAAGATATTGGCCTCGAACAGAATTAATGCGTATGCACATATTTGCTACACAGTCATAAATTTTACTAATGAAATTTTGTGAGCCTCTTAAATGGTAACCATTGCAAAAAAAAAAAAAAAAATTAGTAACAGGAAAAGCAGGGTAAAGTTCAACAGCAATATTTCATTACCAAGACAAGCGAAGAAGATAAATGACTCAGCTTCCTTGGTTCTCTCCTCTCCTTCCAACACTACACGAGGAAAAACATGCTGCACAACATGAATCTCTGTTATTGTTGGAAGTGTGGCAGTCTGGCAGGACAGCAGATCAGGAGGAATTTTCAATGCAGAGATATGTCTGTCACTAAAGCAGAGTTTACAGCAAAGCTGTTCCAAAAGGAGCAGATTCCACATAATTTCCAGGGACAGACAAAATAATTAGCATTTCTCTAGTTCCTCGTTTTTACTTGTATGTAATTCCCTCTTTTCCCCTTCTTCCAGGGGGCACCTGCTGTTGTGGGCACAGGCTGGAGCCCCACCACGTACTGGGGAACAGCATACAGACAGCACACTGCATACAGGCTCAAAATGAGCAGGGAAAACAGAGCAATTCTGCTCTGTGAATAGCAGGATTTTCCATTTTTTTTGAAGAACCAGCAATCAGAACTGCGTGTTCCTACCCGAGGAGTTCACCCATATATTTCCATCTTTAATAAATGAAATCAGTTTTTAGCCCTCTGGTTGCAGAGACTGGCAGGAAATGTGGCTCCCACAAAGCCCAGCGTGAAAGCAAATGGGACCTGTTTTGCAGCCCTGCCATTTCCAGGGCTGTCTCATGATGTTTTGGGGGTGATGAGAAGAGGGGCCAGGTAACATTCCCTTAGTGCTGTCAGCCTCTCCAGTGTGACAAAGAGATCACAGACCCCGGGATTTTTTCTTTAGCTGAGGCCCAAGCATCAATGTCTGGTAGAAAAATCCCTCTTTTTACTGAGGAAATCTGGTTAACTATGAGAAAAGGCAAGATCTGAGCCTTCAATGTATGTCCAGAAACTTACTTAGTGCCTCAGAGGAATATCCCAAATTCCACAGGTCCAGGTTGCAGGAGGGCAGGGAGGAGCAGGCTGAGGATGGGTAATTGCTGCCACAATGCTCTTAATTTCTAAAAGCCCCCAGCCTCCAGACACCCACCACCATTTCCTCAACCCTGTACTGTGCTATGCCTTGTAGAAAACTTCCCTGATCCAGAAAGTGCTTTGCACATCTCCCCACCATCCTCTGCTGCCCCACCAGGACCAGCAGTGCCTTGTGGTGCCATGCACAGTCCAAGCACAGCTGCTTTCTTGTGCTGGGCTCATCCAAGGCCATGATCTGGTCTCCCTTGGAAATCTCAGGCTGCTGCTGTTGGGAAGGTGTGGATGTACTGCTGCTTCTGGGAGAGCTTCACGGCCCTCCTGCACATAGTTTAGACTGTATTGAAGAGCATATATAAAACCATAGGGAACTTACTCATGGGAGGAGATTGGCTGCTGACAGCCCACTTCTTCCTTGTTTGAAGATTTTGTTCGAGTATCTAAGTGAACTTTGTAGATTTGGGTAACAGCCTGCAAGATACCAAGTTATCCAGTGTCTCGGAAGTCGCCCAAAGTAGCCAAGTTTGCTGGAGAACCACTAGCAGAACAGCACTCTACAAGATAGTGTTATTTCCTGAAAAGATAGCAAGGAAAAAATGAAATTTAAAAAAATTACCTCATCTCCACAATTACTTCCCCAGGTGCTTGACTTTTCCCAAAGTGCACAGCAGCACAACTGACCTTTCCTTTCAATAGGAGTGCACTGCTACGGACAGGGCACTGCCTGCTTTCCCTTCTTCTGTTTGCAAATGCAGTTAAATGGAGACACAGGAGCTCCTCAAAAGGAAGTGTATGGCCCTGAGATCCAATATTCTGCTTGTGATTTGTTTGTGCAATAGCCAGAGCCATTCACCAGAGCTCGATCTGAAATCAAGGATTTATTCAACCAGGACAATCGATTGCTGTGATACATTCAAAGCAGCACTGAGCTCCTGGGGCTGGGTCTTGGTTGCCAATACAACATTGTGTAGGAGTTTTCTTCTACCTTGAGACTCAGTGACTCCATCCAGCAAACAGAAACCTGGCAGCTGCTCCATCTTCCAGCACAGCGATGACCCAGATGAGATCTATATATCCAATATACGCAGCTTCATGGCTGAGCAATGCTGTGCCAGAGTGCTTAGGATTTTTTGGCACGAGCCTGGTCCCACTTAGCATTTTTATGAATGCTCCTGCTCCTGGATTCATGCTGTAATGTAAAAATCGAAAGGGCACTCCTACTTGTAAGCTTCTGGACTTGATGGCTACAAGAGAAAAACCTGAAATTGATGCAAACCCACGACAAACCATTGGTGCAAATTAATGCAAAACTATCTCCAAAACTGAAACCAACACCAAATTGTGACTGACAATCCCTCCATGGGGACCCGTGGTGGTTGCAGCTGACTCACAACATGTGAGCACCCAAGGTTGGAGCTGTGGTCTGGCCCTGCAGAGAGCACTCAGCATTCCCCATCCTGACCAAAACTACTAAAGCAACGTACTGAGGGTGTTTGTGCAGCAGAGAGGAGGAAATCAGGATCTCACATTACTGTGTTTTCATGTCATTGCACATTGTTTATGTGTCCTCTTCCACAGCTGCCCTCTGTAACCTCTGACAGTGGTAGGTTCAGCTCTACCTGTGTTTCAACACCTGGAATTTTAAGACAACCTGATTTTACAATTAACAACTCACAAGCAGCAAATTAAATTCATCCAGGGACCCTAAATCAACTGACTGCCTGTTCCCAGGTGATTATAAACACTTATCTATAGTACTGACATAAAAGGGACAGCAGTTGCATAAACATATAAGTTAAACAGGTACCAAATATTAGTCATGACCTTGTTAAAACAGTTGATATGGCAAAACTCAGTCATGAAATAACCTATAAAATGAAATGTGATTAGTGTCAAGAGCTAATCTTCCAGAAGCCCAAACAATGTGATGCAAAGGAGCTTTTAAAAGAAACCAAACAAACTCATTTTTCATTATCTTCTGCCATCTTATTATTGCACAAGTTAGATATCCATTAGCAATTCTGCCAAGAACTAGATAGGCTGCTTAGTTATCTAACACTGACACACTCACATCCCATGGCTATCTTGATGTCCCTGGGGAAAAAAAAAAAAAACCAGGAAAAGCAATGGAGTAATCAATTATTATAACGGTTTCATTAAAACTTAGGACACTGTAATTTTCAAGTTTATTTGGTGTTATATTTAAATGAACCAAAAGGCAACATTGTACAGTAACATTATAAAATAAAATTATTACATAGTACATTAACCAAAGCCCCATTAAAAAAAAAAAAATCCTAAAAAGTCATTTGGGGACATATCCTACTCTTGCTCTTCTGCACACATGATTTATTAAGCTCATTTAAAGCAGCACTCTTTTTTTTTTTTTTTTTTAGGAAAAGCAAAATGGAATTTGCCCCCAAAATTGAGTATCTTTTCTTATAGTTTTTGCAGTTCCATTTTATCATGTGTAATATATCAAGTTTATAAGGCATAAATACGAAAAACAGTTCAATATGCTCATCATAATTTTAATTAAGTAATACAATCTAGGACACTTTTTCAATCACACCGAGGATTACAATGTACCTATAGCTTTAATTTCTTTTTTTTTTTTTTTTTTATACAAAAGTCTATCATATGGTATACAGTGTATTCTAGTTGGTAACTGTTTCACAAGGTGGATCACAATATTCTTGCAGGTTAATATGTCAGGATTTCACCTAGTTTGTACACTCTGTGCAGGCTTCCTCCTTCCCTGGCTGCTCTCCTCCAGCAGCAGCATCCCCTTGCTCCACCTCCTTGCCCATTTTAAGAAGGGCTCTGTGCCAGATGCAAATCCCACTGGGAATGGCTTGGGATGCACATGCCAGTGGTGCCAAGGAGCTGCCAGAGGCAGCCAGGGAGTGGAGGAGACAGCAGGGCAGTGGCTCACAGAGGTGTTTGTGGAGCAGGGAGCCAGGCTCTGCTCTCCCAGCTCCCCTCAGGCTCCTGGCACAGTGGAAATGCTTCCAGAGACTGCAGGAGCTGAATGGAGCCCCATGACAAACCACAGTCTGGTGTGTAAGGAAACCACTGACCAATGGAGTGGGTGCCACTGGCTGCTTGTGCAAAGTAAGGAGGGCCAAAAGCACCTCAGTAAATTAGGAAGCAGCGTGGATGTTTGGGACGTTGAGTGCTTGGGTTGGGCCAGCTTCACATCACCCACAGGTCCATAACCTGCAAAGCCTTCCCAGGATTTTGGGCATCTCTAATGCAAGACTCATCTGGTGCCAGCTGGATGAGTTGCACAGATAAACCCTGTGATCAGTAACACCTCCCACACCCATCTCCTACCTCCCCTTAGGTTGATATTTTCTAAAATCAGATTACTAACATGCCCTGGTGAAAGTGCTGCTGATTTGGGGCTGGGGGCAGCAGGGCCAGACCACTCATGGTAGTGCAAGAGGGGCTGGAGAAGGCAGGGGGTCTGTCCCCACTCCTGCCCCTCCAAGGGTCTTGTCACTGCTGGTGTGGGCAGATGGGGGATTGACACTGTCCCTCTCCCTCCAACAGCCAAGGAGGGGTGTCAGAGGGCTTCCCGACATTACCTGCAACCAGGAATGGGTTTTTCTACGTAGACAATCAACCTAAATTGTGCATGAGGTAAACTGCAGAGCAGTGTCCTCCAGAGCCTTTTTCACATGTCTAATATTAGATATCTTGCTGGCAGCTCTGAATTGTCCCCAGAGATTTCTCTACCTGCCTATATTTACTACACACAGATACTGAGCTCCTGTGCTCAGTTGCTCTGAATCACACCATAACCAAAGGCAGCCTAAAATAGACAGTGTGAATTTCTCCCTCCCTGCTGTGACTCCATCCTGCAGCATCTGGGAGGAAAGAGAAATTATCTTAGTATTATGAATGGGCCAAAGTCATAGAATTTGGGTTAGGATTCAGGCCAGGCAGGCACAGGTTTTGTCTCTGGGCCTGTTCTTGTTCTCTATTTGCTGATGGGACATCCAACCCTGTGCTTACACTTGTTTTTCTGATAGATCAACAGTCTCAGGAATCACCTATCCCTAAATAAAGCACAGCACGTGAGCAGCACATAAACAGCTCTCCAACTGCAGGAAAGAACTGACACACATCTAAAGTCACTACAAAGCCTCCACCTCCCACACACTCTTCCCTCAATACTTTTTTTAAACCAGTCAGAAACAAACAGTGAGTGCAGCACATCCCAGAGAGCCAGAGGAAGGAGCATCCAGTGCTTTCTTAGCTGCTGTGCCATTGTGCAGGGAGGCTGCTTCTGAAGAAACCAAGATTACCCTACATAAAGAGCTAAAAAAAAAAAAATCTCCTTTCCCTTGGAGGACCAGCAAGATCACATTATTTCCTGAAAATCCTTTTTTTTTTTCTTTTTTTCTATACTTGACAGAAGAGTAATACTGTCTGGGTTTTTTGCTTTCACTAACCATGACAGGCAATTTCTGTCCCAGCTTGAGAATTCCATCAAACCTGCTATTTGCATTTGGGATAAAACATCAGATGGACAATTCCCAGGGGATATAGACTGCTTGCTGTCCAGTAGATTCAACCATCATTCTTAAGTACATTAGCAAGAGGGAAGCAAAAGATCTCCCTGTGCCGAATGCATTGCACCAGCAGCAAGTTTCTACCAGTGCTGAGAAATTGTGCCCTTAATGTAAGTGCTCAGTAACCACCAGCTGCTTGAGGAGCACTTGGAACTGTATAGAAGGCTTGCAGGAAAAGGACCTCCATTAGTACCCATTATGCTGTGATTTATGTTATGGGCTTAAAATAGCAAAAAATTAAACAGTTCTATTTAACCTAGAGTCTAAAAAAAGGCACAAAGACTTTGTGGAAAAAAAAAACTGACACTGTTCAGATTACATTTCCAAGAACTTTAACAGAGTGTTGCTTTGATTTGCCAGCTTTGCTTGCTGGCAGGAGTGAAATTGAGACAATTTCACTGTCTGCAGAGGTAAAGAATACCCTTTTGGCAAGGCAAGTTTGCCAGCTCTATGCAAATGTTATTCAACAGAAGTAACTAAAACCTGTTGTGATTGCTTTAAAACATAATCTTTTTGGTCTGCAGCACATTGCACTTAACTAAGTACTCAGTGATGATAGAGTGGGTCTTAGGGCAAGACCAAATGCAAAGAGCCCTTTTTAATCTGAACGTAGGAATGAACTCTGTTCACAGCTACACAGTCTGCTTTCGAACAAATGATCATGAAATACATAAATACTATAAAATAAATACAATACATTCAGAGTTTTCAACACTGTAGAGAGCTGTTAAGACTTCCCTAGCTCCTCAATGTAATGCATATAGAACATTCCCTTCTATACAGTGCTACCTCCATGTACCTACACCTCCTTTAAATGCAACATAGCTCAGACAACTTTCCTCTTTTGCCTGGATTCTCATCAGTCTCTGATTCTGTAAAACATTATATCATTCCTTTAGGAAAAAAAAAATATTGCACTTTTAAAAATGCATAAAAATCGAACTGAGTTCCCATTAACTCCACCACATAGTCTGTTATTTAAAATAGGACTTTGCCAAAAATGTATCTCTAGCTGTTCTGCGTTCTGCCTTCATTCTCCACCAGGATCTCCTCAGAACATTGTTGCTTAGCGAGCTCCTTACAGTTTTGCCAGCAGCCATTTGACACAAACTGTGAGCTATCTGAGACACACGTGGCTGGGAGTCACAGGTGTGTGCCAGGCTCAGGATTTCATGGTGCAAATGGGAACCACAATGACCAGGATAACCGTGCAAGCGGCCGCTGCGATCAGGGCAGCGATCTTGCAAACCTTTGCTCTCCTGAACTCGGCTTCTTTCCGTTTCAACAAGGAATCGTAGCCAGGAGTATAAATGTCTTCCATCCAGTACTCTAAGTTGTTTGGGTTTAAAGATTCTTGAGTCTAAAAATGAAAAGGAAACAGTTGTTAATTGTCTGGGGTCTGCCATTAATAAAATAAGTAAGCAAAGCAGATGTTCCTGGAGGCCTCCCAGCTGCACCTGGATCTGCTGTCAGGATAAAGTGGGTTATTGCCACTTCTCACACCCCTTCATCTCCTGGTCCCAATTCCATAAAGCTGACGAAAGTGGTAAAAAAATACTGCAAAAAATAGACTCCTGCAACAGTAAGATTCTGCTCCAAAATCCCTCACGTACCTCTGATTTACCGGAAACTTCGTCATCCTGGATGGCATTTAAATAAGATCTCTTTAATCTGCTCGACAGCAGAGGTGTCAGCAAGTGCCGGCCTGTTACTGTTAATAATTTTTAAATTATTAAAGCTCAGCTGATGGGAAAGGTTCTTAATATATGCTTAATATATGCTCCTCATGCACTACATTTTATAAAGCTAACCCTAATTTTGGCACCGTGACTTGCTTGCAGGGCATCCCACCCAACCCATCCAGCACCCAGCCCTGCTGCAGGGGCAAATTACCCCTCCTTTGGAATGGCATTGCCTGGGGACATAGGCAACCTGCAGAACTTCATCAGTATTTCCATCTGAATTACTTATTTTTTATGTCTTACAGCTTTTTGTTCCTAAGTATTTATGAGCTCTTAAAGCTTTCCATTTCAACTTTGCTTGTTTTTTCCCCCTTTAACCTCGATGTTAGAGGAAAATAAGGGGAACACTGGGAAACCCAAACACTACGCATTATATCGAACTTATCAGCAGAAAGGAGTCGAGTAAAAAGAACATTTTGAAAAATGACAGCATTTCCCCAAAGCTGTCTCCTTTATCTCAGGCTCCAAAAGCCCATTTCTTAAAAAAAAAAAAATTCCATATAAAAATATTCCATATAAAAATATTATGGTAAGACTACCCTAACACGCACCATTTCTGTGCTTGTAACAGTCTTGATCCAAAGCTTGTTGGACCCTGCAAAGAAAACTCCAGCTGACTTGAGAAGGATTTGACTAATCCTTTAGCCTTTAATTGACTAATTCAGATTTTGTGGCCACGAGCTACTGGCTGAAACTTTGCTTTTCCTGATAGCAGCATTTGTTTTATGTAAAGAACTTCTAAAAGAAGTTATTTTATAGCTATCTCAGAAATAAACAATGAAAATTGAGCAATGGTTTTATGATCATTTAATGGACACCTCTATGATAGTGTTAGGATGCTGAAACAGAGGCCATCAGCCACATCTGTGATTGTATCTTTAGTGCTTTGAATGACCTGTTTCAGCCTTGGGAAAAAAGGCAGCAATCTCATCTCTAAAGGCATCAGAAAATAGCCTGATACTGTTTCATCCCAGTGGACCATCATACACAAAGCAAAGCAATGAATCTCACACAGAGCCCACACCTGGGACAAGCTTTGGGCCTGACTAACTTGCTTTATCTTTCAATTTCTTTTTTTAGAGGATAACCCAGCAGACTTGTTGGGCTCCAGGAGAAATTTTAGGTAAACAAAGGTAGAAAAACCCCAAAGACAGGCATAGTATGCTTCAAGGAAATTGCAGTTTTGGACCCGTCTGCCTTGGCATTGACCTTTTAACTACTTCAGAAGGAAGATGCATTATTAAAAAGGCCCATTACTGTTAATCAGCTTCCTTTCCCATTTCATTGCCAGACGTAGGAATGTTCATTAAGGCATAATGTATTTACTTTCAGTTCTAATAAACTTAATCACTGGAAAAAAAAACCCACTCATCAGTCTGTGTCTATTTTTTAAGTTCGTCAGTAAGCTCCATTATAAAGTCTAGACATGGGCTTTGCGGGGTAGATGCAATTCTGACAATCTTTTTGGAGGGAGAGAATCAGACCAGTAAACTTCTATCACCTTTATCCTAAAGATAAATGATGGCAATAAGCCGATTTCTCTGGTTTGCTCACGGCCATGCAGAGCTGCTTACAGAGAACAAAACAGTCCAACAAGGAGCAGATGGAGAACACTTCTCCCAGAGGGGCTTTGGTTCCAAATATCACCTCCCTTATTGCCTCACACAGCAGGTAAATGATGCTTTGTGACTGCCTGCTGCAGAGGAACTTCTTCCAGCCTATTCCTACTCTAGCACACAGCCTGCAATGCCAGGGTTAGGAATTTAGTAAGCCCTCTAAAGCTTTTAATACCTAAAAAGCAGCAGGGAGTTGAGGCAAGATGCAGCCTGCTCCCTGTGCTGCTTGCTTTGTCTCCAAGTGCACTTTAGCCACAGCAAGGAGCAGGGGCTGGTGAGGACAGGGAAGTTTGCATGAGCCAAGCAAGGAGGTGAATCTGTTGTGCACAAATCCCTGCACAAACACTCATGGGAGTTACACTACAGCACTGTGTGGGTGATGGTTTCAAATCCAAATCAGCCAGCTCAGGATCCTGAGGCACAGCATCCTGATGCTTTCCTAGGGATTAGTCTGATGGCTTTGGAGCTGGCTTAGGTACCTCAGCACTGAGCCATTGAGGGCTGGCATGGAGCAGCAAAGTCTCAGACTCTTCCATGCCGCTTTCCCTGGCAGACAGCAGTGGAGACAAGCAGACTCCCTCCCTGAGCACAGCTGCACCCCACAGACTGCTGCCCACAGAACCCAAAATGCCTGAGGTCAGCACCAGACCTCCCCACTGGTCCTACATTCTACTGTCAAAGTGCATATAAAGGATACACAGTTATTTGCACATCAGTGTGGCTTTCATTGTGTGACACATTTTGGGTTTCGAGACCAAGAAATTCAACATTTCTTTGGTCTTTACTCATTTTGGATGTCATTCTTCAGATCTTCTCTTTAAATCTCTGCTCAGATATCTTCCTTCCTAAAAGATGTGTTGTGTTTATCAGACTACGCAGGGTATCCAATGCGGGTGCTCATTTTATGTCAGGTTTGTGATTTTGCATTGGGAAAACACTAATGCAAAATTTGAATGTGTCTCCTCTGCTTGTTGCACAAGAGTCTGCACACTTATGAGCTGAACCAAAATGCAAACTAGACCCAGCATTAGTTGCCTGGCTGGTTTCCAACAGCCACTTCAAAGCCTCCACAGTGACGTGTTTCAAAACCAGTCATGGTATTGAACATCTTCTACAAGTATTTGATGCTTTGTGTTCCTAGTAAAATGGAAAAAAAACCAAACCTAACACTGCAATTCCCTGTGAATAATTCAGAGGCAGAGGAAAAGGCAGCAGTCCCAGCTCCTGCACCACTCTGCCTTGCTGCAGTTAGGGACCAGTTCACCTCTGCACTCCCTTATTCCCAACTCTCCTTTAGAGCTACTAAAGCCATGATGACTTAGAAGACATCTCTCCATTGCAGAATAAGCTGGGAGCACCAGCCTGTCAAGGATCACAATTCAGCAATGAAACATTCACATTCTTCATTGTCCCTGGCCAGGATGGATAGGGATCAGCAAGATTAGAGGCTCAACAATCCACAGCTCTTTCCTGAGCTATCCAAATCCCTTCTTAAATGCATATTCTGGCAATATCCATTTGCAATCAAGCCATTCAAATTAAACAAATGAGACTCACTTGTAGATCCAAGGCTGCAATCTTGCCTTTATCCCCCGAATTCCTCGTGTATTCCTCTATGGTCCATGATGGCTGGGCACGTTTCACTTCAGCCAGCTCTGTCAGCCTCATGTCTGTGTAGAGGGGGTTGCTTTTCATGTGTGACTTGAGTGATGCAGGGTAGGGATGAGGACTAAAGACTTGTTCAACCAAGAAAGCGTCTTTTGGCTGTTTAGAGAGTCTATGTGGCTGTGGGATTTCATATTGCCTGTCTGCCTGCAATAGGGTTTAAAAGAATTTGAGAGAAAAAACAAGACTATGAGGGAGTTAAACACAAAAGACAGAGATATTCCTTTCAGAAGCACCATATGGTAAAAAATAGACCAGCTAGGATGAAGGTTTTGGATGGCCTTCATCCATTTACCCACCTTCTTCTCACAAACAAACCAAAGAGGTATTGAGGTATTTTACAGACACAACTCCAACAGGAACACAATGCTGATGCAGCAGAAGAAATTTAGGGTTTGTGCTGTTCAGAGATAAGAAATATATTCTGAGAATGGCCCTGACATCCAGAGAAGCCCAGATCTGCAAAAGCTGAGAGACACAAGCTGGCTTCCAGGTTTCTGTTTCCAGATTAAATCCTAACATGAAGTATTCTTCAGGGATGCCCCCAGCCTGACACTGCAGCATCCATGGTACCATCAGTACTATGCCACTGAAGGAGTCTGGAAGGGACTCTCAAAATCAGCATGTCATCCTAAGCAAAGACACGTACACAAAACCAAGGTTTGGGCTGACTAAGGATGGCCTTCTTCCCCCTCTGCAGTCTTGCAATAACCCATGGTTGTGGTTTCTTGTTCACCCAAGCACACTTCTTTCCATCAAACCTCTTCCTCTCTTTTCTCAACCCTTCTCTGCCCTCGCACCCCGTTGTATGAAGGCACAGCATGCCTGTTGTGTGCTCACAATTGACAAGGGGCTGCAGGACCCCCTCCCCAAACAGAAACAAGCACCCACCCCGTGCAGTTTCACAGAGCAGCACCCAGAGCCCTGCACAAGGACAGCCAGGACATCCATGGGGTCAGTGAAGGGGGCACAGGGAAGCTGCTGGGAGGATGGGCAGAGTTTTTCTGCCCAGCCAAACCAAGAGCACAGCTAGGCTGCAGTCCCACAGCAGGAGGCTTAAGACTCATTTAAATGACCATAAAAGTCAGAGAGAGAGAACATAACTACAATGAGCATCTCACAGCACACATACAAGGGTTTTTTTCCTTGAGGGATTTGAATCCATCTCTTTTGTTGGCTTTTAAATATGTACATACTTCTCTGATAAAAGCCATCACAATTCAATTTGAAAATATCCCTTCTAAAACAATCACTAGACAATTTCAATTTTCCCCACACCCTTTGCACCAAAGTAACTGCCAGGTCTCCTTATATTGCTGCAGATGATGAAGAATACCATCACCTTCCCAAGATGTCACCCACCTTTTCTTTGCAAAAAAGCAAAGCTTTTGAGAAGCAAGTTGGGCATTTTGCAGCTGCCAAGCAAGAACCTACAGGTACAAAATCACTCAATTATGATAACAATAAAGGCAGGCATAACATGGCAGGGCAAAGCATTGTCATACCCTGAGGCTTGTGATGACTATGGAAGGCATTCATAACCATATTATTTTTAAGCATTTATTATATGAGTTAAAGTTGAAATTACCTCTTTAGATTTCCTGTGCCAGTCCTTATTTTCTCCTCCATCTCTCTCTTTCACCTCCTCCTCTGTAATGCCAACTTGGTTGGTGTAAGTAATAGCTCTCCAGTCTCGGGGAGAGTTTGAAATACTTGCTATTTTGGATTCGGTTGCACTGTTTTCTTCTGTTAGTGATCTTGATGATCTCCTAGTAAACAAACTTTTTTTTAAGGCTTTTACTCGAAGACTCTCGCTATTACTTCCACTGGCATCTGAGCAGCACCACTCTGGATTATTCTCCAGTTTGCCTCCATGAGGAGTATTGTGGCACTGAAATATCTGCGGGGAGTTGCTCTCATCTGACGCGGCATCGCTTGTCAAAGAGTTGAGATCTATTTGCACGCTGACCTTCTCTGGCTGCTGGATTTTTTGATCCAGCTTGCTTAATTTTCCCAGGACTTGAGAGATTTCCTCTCGGACACCTGAGAGAGATTCCAGTTTCTTCTCTATTTCACCAATCCTCAAGACTAATTTGCAGACACTCGTTTTCAGTTCATCATCTGTGTTACTGACATCTGTCCTGACCACTTTCTCCAGTTTGTTACAGGCACTCCCATTGGAGATCTTAGTCAAATTGTGCTCAGGTGAGCTCTCACAGTCTGATTTATGCACCTGAGACAAGGAACCAGTGCTGTTGTAGCATGAGGACTGCATCACTCCCGTGGACCCGCTGATACTCATGTCATCCAAAAAGCGGAAAATGTCACTGATGTCATCACTCACGATTTCAGAGTCGTCATCCGACTGCTTCAGAGAGTGCCGCTCGCCGTACTTGCCTTGGCCTGCTGCACACAAATCCTTGCATTTCTTGTGCTCCAGAACCTGCTGCTCCGTTTGTGTCCCAACACTCATGGTCCTGTCAATGCTTAAGATCTGGACAGAAGTACAGTTAATGCTTTTATCCTTAAACTTTTTGACTGGCTCATGTTTCTCCACATCTAGAATGGAAGGAATTTCCTTAGGTTTATGCCCGTTGGGTTTCACAGCATAGTTTGCCTGCATAATTGGTTGCTGATCCTTTGCATTTAGGTAGGACTGATGCCTGTCAACGGAAGGAAAGTTTGGAGACGGGTTGCTTGAACTCTGGTATCGTGGTTTCTCTTCAGACTGCTTCCTATTAAAAAATGAGCGTTCAAAGTCAGGGACCTCCTCAGTATTTAAACTCCAGCTTTTAGCTGGCCAGGCAGTTTGCTTGGTTGGCTTTCCAGTCCACTTTTTGGTTTCCTGTGGTCCAAGAACAGTAGTAGGGCCAAAATATGTTGAAGCTTGAAGATCATCTAAACTTTCATGCTTCACTCGCCTTTTGTCCGGTATAGGAGAATAAATTGGATTCAAGTACTGGCTGCTGTATGGCATTTCAAAGCTGTGGTTGAAGAAAGTCTGCTTAGAGCTTTCTTTCCTGTTCTGAGGCTCTCTGTGTCCATCTTCTGGTGTTTTGCTGGATGGTATTAAGTTAGGAGATATTGTAATCAGATTATGAAAATCTTCTTTGAATATATTTCTTTTCTGGACACACGACTGCATCATGAACGGCTCGTCATTTGAAATGAAAGTTTCTTTTATGCCTGCACTTATAGGCAAGGAATCCTGGTCTGAAATAGACTCATTTTCAATGTTCATGGGGAAGTACGTACTCTGCATCTCACATGGCGGGGACGTGGCGATGGAGTAGGATGCCAGTGCCTGCAGCCTGTCCAGAGAGGCAGCCCGGCCCTTCACGTCCTTATTAACACCGAGCAAGAAGTTGGGCTCTGATGAGGGGACGAACTGCTGGCAGTCTTTGCAGTCCATCTTTCTGCATTTCGAAGACCTTCTGACTGGAAAGCCCCGGTTAAAGTCCTGGTCGTTGAGCTCACAGTTGGGCACACAGTCAGGCACACACTCTGCCATATTGCAGATCTCTGTGTCAGACCTGCAGGACTCAAAGGACTCCTTCTTCTTCACTTTGTGCCTTGCAACTGGAAGCTTCTCCTTGGCCACTCCCCCGTTCATTTGTATGAGGTTGAATATTGTTACTATATCTGCTGCAACCATGATTTTCTTTGATTGCTGATTGTTTACAGTGCATCTCATTTTGTCTTTGAACAAAGTCGCTGGGAAATTAGGATCCAGGCAAGCAGTGTAAAACAGCACGCTTCTGAGCTTGGCCAACTGGGATAAATCAAACCTTGCACACAGGGACTTGCAGAGATCCTGGTAAGAGACAGTATTCTGCTTCGTGTCCAGCTCCTCCAATATCTTCACCAGGAAGAGTGAGGATTCCTGGCTGGACTCCATGGCTTAAGCGTATTTTGCTGTTTAGCCTGGAAATCGCGTTCCACTTCTACAGCAACACAAAAAAGATTGTAAGTCACCCACAGGTAATACCCAGGGCCTTGCAGCTCAGCCAGAGATGGGGCCTGACTCCCTAATCATGCCTCCCAGGGCTTGCTTTCATAACCCATCCTCATGTTCTGAACTTCAGGCTGCAATCCTGGCATCCAATAAATCAATACTTAAATGGAATCAGGGTTTTATCCGAGAAGGCTCCTTTATGCCAATGTCTACTAAAGCAACCAAGTGAATAAACAGCAGAAGCTTTGGAGAGGCTGAACTAATGGCAGATGGACAATCCCAGCCAGCACAGAATTTCAGCATAGAATTTCTTACCAATTTATGAGAGGTTCAAAGCACAGTTTGAGCATCAAATTGTCTGCAATAATTCCAGTCCTAGCCTAACCAGGGCTGATCTACTGCACCATGACATGTTTTCATATCTGAATGCAAATGGCTCTGAGGAAGATTTTCTGTCAATAAACTTCTGACATATTTTTAGAAGTTATCTGAGAACATAATTGCCATCTTGCTTACTTTAAACCATTATTTTTTTCCTCTACTCTGAATTATCTCCTTTGGATGCTGTGGCAATTTTTTTTCCAGAAATACCTTTTCTTAAGTATAAGATTCAGGAATGGAAAATTTGCCAGTTCCCACATAAAAGTCTGCGTGGGCCCCATTTGGACTCTAAAGTCCAGAATTTAGCAAAGAACAGAAGGAGTTAAAAAAAATACCTTACTGAACCTTGAAACCAATCCAGCAGATGCTAGAGGGCTGGCTGCCAATCAGGATGGATTTGAAGACAGAGAAATATCAAGGACAGAGAACATCCTCTTCAGTGATGTGCTCCCAGTGAAGCCTAGGAGTGCATTTCCATTCACCATCCCGAAATGACAGGGCAGAGGTGAAGAGCAAAAGCTTCACATTTATGTGGATAACAGGAACAGCTTGAACAAGCACAGCTAACACTAGCAAACATATTGGGGAGAATAAAAACCCCTGCACTTTCAGAATTGAGACCAACCTTTAGCTACTATGGATTAGGAAAGGATGTTGAAAAATTTTCATCCATCTATTGTGAATATCTTGTTGGTGTCTCTGTTGTTGGCTACTAGGAAAGACAGATAACAGGCTGATGCAGTCTGCCAATTGCTATGTTTGGTCACTCTGTCTTTGTTATTCTTACTGACAGGAATGAAAAAAATCTTCTCAGTTTCCCAAAAAGGTCTGTTATCTTCCCCCATTCAATCCCACCCTTAGATGACCTCTGGAACTGGCCTCTCCTCCATCAAGTGCAGAATATTCACCCAAATGGCAAAGCACTGAAGTCAACATTGCAAGGTTTATTATTACTCATTCTAAAAGGCACCTTCTGGTCAAAAACCTCAGGACTCCTGAGCACCACTCCAGAATCCAGGGCTCCTGTTTCATCTCCTGCCCTGACATTGCACATCAGTGATTGCTATCAGTGTCAGAAGCCAGAGTACTTCAGTTGTCATAACAAATAGCTACCCAAAAGAACACACAACAAGTCTCCATATGAACTCAGCTGTTTATTTAAATAACATCTTTCTACAGTGTGTGATCAGGAGCTGAGCAGCAGCAATGTGAATGCATTTCTGTGATTGTAAACACAACTCTCAGAAAGGAATGGCTACAGGGATTTTCCAATACCTCTGCTGCATGCATGTTTTCTTTTAAAGCTCCTGTATTATGCATAGCAGCACAACTCTTCTGCCAGCTGACAAAAGAAAAAAAATGTTTTACTGTTCTGTGCTCAGCTCCAAGAAGTAATGCAAAAGGCTGGAGCAGGGTGTTTATATCCTTTTTCTCTCAGCAGTGTGTGCTTGGAGGCACAGCCTCTTTCACAGCCTGCCTTTGTATTTCTCTGACATGTCACCATAAAGGATGCTCCATGCTAGGTCCAAACTCTTCTAGTTACCACCGAGGCTACCAAGTTCTCACAGAATAAACTTCACCTGTGGAGCTCAGAGACATTCCCAACTGACAGGGGACTGGCATTCCAAGTCAATTTTCTGCATGTTATAAATCTGCCACTTGGGACAGGAGTGAAAATATGTCTTTTTGTCACCTCCAGGATGAACACCAGCAAAAGCAACTATCTCCTCCTATTTGTAAATTCACAGCTTCTTGCCAACCCCTCACCTGGATATACATTTTCACAGCCTGATGCACACCCTGCACTGGCCTGGCCAGCCTTCTCCCCACTCATACTCCTGTAAAACACCCAAGTAGCCAGTTTGTGCAATTGTATTTTTGAAAATTGTCAATCCATTTTGTTCCCCACCCTTCTGTCTTTACTTTCTCATCCCAGTGAGGATATCCTAGGTACAGCTTCTTGAAAACCTTTGCTTTGCACCAAGCCATTCTTTGTGTCATCAGAGGTTTTAACTTCAGGTTTCTAAACACTATGAATCTGGTAAAACTCAGATGCAGCCTGATTTGCAAGGCTGCTCAGTGATGACAAGTTCAGTAAGCTGAGTGAAAGCCCTGCTGCATACCCCCAGTCTCATGTTGCTTGTACTTAGCACCAACAAGGACCCTTGTCTTGGGCACCCCAATCCATACACAAGCAGTAAGGCAGAGGCACTGAAGCACAGACCCAAAGCAGGAGAGCTCAGCTAGGCTGGGTTAGCTCAGACCTGCCCCTGTGCTCCCAGACCCAAGCCTGGCAGGTGACAGCTATAAAGCAGTGAGAGGTCAGGGAGGTGACAGAGGCTCTGAGACAAGGCTGAGCAGGAGAGAGCTGAACCTGCTCAGGTGGGAATTCAGCCAGTTCATTCAACTGAGACTCAGCTATGGGAGGTGGAAACTGAAAAGGCAGGTTGCAAACTCAGATATAGGCCTTGAGGAAAAGAAAGCTACCTAGGAGCTGGAATAATTTCTTCTTCACCCCTTGGCTGTTCATAAACAGCTCTGTGGTGTGAGAGAATTTCAGGTGTGAAAGATATCTCTGGGCTTCAGCCTGACCATGGAAATTGGTGCTCCCTTGCACCAGAGCATCAAAAACATTGCTGATGGTGGAGCATCAACAGATTTGGGCTGTGGAGAACAGGATGTACTAGCCCGTAAGGATAATATATAAGGGCCTTGAAATCTTGTTTCCTGGTTCAGGGATGTAAAAACCTGGTGCCAAAATTTTTAGTGGCACATTAAGCTCCTCTGTCTCTTGTCAAGCCTCCTAACAGCCTGCGACAAAGACAGGTGCTTCTTGGCAGGCCACCCCAGGAGCTGCCACATCCCGGGTGCCAAGCACTTGGCCATGCACCATCTCAGCCATTATGTCCACGTTCATTCAGTGTCTCTCAAAGCAGGACCAGAATAGAGCTAGACATTGTACACAAATGCAGAGCTCTGAAATACGCACAGGAAGGCCTTTTAAATAGGGTACAGGTCACGAATCAATCAAAAGCAGCAAATGGAAGCAGCCACAGCAAGAGCAGCAGCACAGGGTCTCCTCAGATGGCCTCAATTCCACCAAGGTCCTCGTGCCTCACCCTCACTGCCAGCAGCCACACACACCCTCCAAACCCCCCCTCAAACTGACTTGGGTCTCCAGACACATGGAGCTCCCCAGACAAAAGGATGGGATCTAGCTTATTTATCTTCACCAAGACCATCTCTGACCAAAGGAGCCACTTAACATTTCATCCTTAATGATTTTGTTATATTAACACTGGAAGGGTCGCTTTGACTCAGCTTCCCGAGATTTGACATTTGCTGCTCTAATAGCACAATTATATCCCAGCATGGGCTTGTAGAGCATCAGATTGCACAGCCAGTCGATGGGGGCTGGCTCTCCTTGCACGCAGATGAGCTCCAGACTTACCACAAATCGATGTCTTCTTGCCCTGCACCAGGAGCAATGAACTGAGCTCTCATCTTACCACTAACCCACTGTCTCGGCCTCTGGAGGAGAAGTCCAAGAATATTACAATTGCAGGCTCCATCCCCAGCAGAGCTTTGTGCTGCACAAAGGGAATATACTGTTCTATTTTCTGGTGTCTTTAGGAACCAAGCCTCCATGAAACCTCTCCCCTGTGGCTCTCCAGACCAGGGGAATCTGCACACTCTTTCATGCATCTTGCTTCCTTGCAGGAAAACCAGAATGCACTTCCCATCCTCACCACCTCCTATATCAGCAGTGGGGTGGGGGTGGTCCCCTCATCTCCTGACTGCCCTATAAATTTGCCATCCAAAGGAATTCATGACATTAGCACTGCTTTCCTGTGACTCCTTCAGCCCAAATCCTGCCCTGCCAAATGATCTAAGGGCAGCACACATTGGAGCAGATAAACCCCAGCACAGGATTCAAGAGACAGTCCCACCACTCGACTTCCCTGAGCAGCTGCAGGGTGGCAAGGTGCCCTGCACGAGTCTGAATCATGGCCACTGGCATACAGACCACGTTATCTTCCTCTCTTATTTCCTCCTTCATTTCCTTCCCTGTTCTTTGTGCCACTGACATTTGCTCTCCCCGTTTCCCAATACCCACAGCAGGTGCAGCTAGCACACAGATGTGACTGCTGGAGTCATCAATTCCCTTCTCCCTTTGATTTGCCAGCCAAGAGGGAAACAGCATCCTTGTTTAGTTCCCCCCACGGTGACTAACGGGCCACCCTAGAATGCCACTACGGCAACGCAACGGCAGGCAGCGAGTGATCCTTGCATAAATCCCCTCAGAAAGAGCCAGCTACTTCAGCACAGCAGAACATTAATACAGAGCCAGTGATACGCTGTTTTACTATTAACTTGAGCTCATAAATCATTCAGCCTGCCTTCCTTCCCAACACCAGATACTATAAAACAAGGCAGGCAACGGTTGCCTCACATGAAATGTAGCCCATCAAGACGGAATTCAGTTCTTGTTTTCTCCCACACTCAAAAATCCATTTCTCTGTCAAAACATGAAGAAATTTCTGATGAAGGAATGGGGACCTTGAGCCCCATCTGGCTTCCACTGCACACAGACACAGGAGCTGGCACTCAGGGAAACAATGCCCATTTCCACACACCTTATTCCTCCTCCTCCCTCCAGCCTTCTGCTGCTCATTAAAAAGAAAACTAAAACACACACTTTGGAGCCCTGCCCGTGCAATGGCAACTGCTCCTCTCCCCCTTTCATTGAAAAGTCCTCCTGACCAGTCTGACACGGGCTGTCTCCTCCGGACCGTCTCCTCGGCTGCGCAGGAGCAGGGTGGGCTCAGTCCCTGGCAGCTGGAGGTGGGTGCTGGCTCCCTGCCTCGCCGGTGTGGTTTTTATTCACTCCTTCAGAGCCGAAGGGAAGGAGCACCTGCATTCCAGGAGCTCACGGTGCCGGCTCGCTGCTGCTGTGCACGGGAACGATGCACACCCCGCACCCTCCCGGGCATCCCGCTGCCAGCCTCCTCCGAGGGTCACCGGGGCTCGCTGGGCACAGCACTGGAAGAAGCTGCTGTTTTCTGGCTCTCACCTTGCGTGAATGAGCCCTGGAAAACCGCGCTTTACAAACGCAGCTCCTTAACAGAGGCAGGCTCTGCTGTAAAAGGACTCTGCACAACACTTCAGCTTCCCCAACAGCCCAGAATTCAGCGGGTTTTAAAGGACCTGAGTGCCTAAATTAATAGGGAACTTGTGGATAAAAGCAGTGGACCCTCACAGCTGTGCAAGAGCTCAAGTCGAACAGGGTTTGCCATTGATTTTTCTTGCACAGTAACATTAGGCTGATTATTTGCATGGTTCAGTTATGCAATCCAGGTTAAGGTACCTCTACGATCTGGGGAAGTGAAATAATTCTAAAACTGTGAAATAAATTACTTGAATTATTACTGCATCATATACTCTTGGTTATTCTTTGCCAACTCTTGGCCCATTCAGACACACACAAATACTGTCCTCCCAATACATTATTAGAGCACATCCAAGCCACATTTTTACCGGAATTTTTTGTATAAGGAAACACCATTAAAAATACTGACAGACAAACACAAAAAAAGTCTAATTCATTTAAATGTGAGCAATTTATCCCATCTGTGGACAACCTGGATTTTTGCACAGCAAGTCTATAACAATCTCACTGCCATCCTGCTCCCTTGCCCTGGTGGGTCCAGTTTCCCTGATCCCCATTCCTTCAGACTCCGTTTGGAGGTTGGGTTCCCTGGGGCTCAGCCCAAGGGTCACCCACTTGCTCCTCCCGGGCAGATCCGGATGTGCGGGACTAAAGTGGAGCTGCCAAAGTCCTAGACGGAGTTTCACGATTTTGGAGTACCCCCTTTCCTAGAGAGCTTAACATAGAGGCAGGACCCCGGGGCACCGGTGGGGACCACAGGGGCTCAGGGGTCTCTTACCTGCACTTACTCCTCCCAGCCCGGCGGGGGGAGCCGGTGCTGAAGCCGCTCCCCGGCACGCCCGGGTGCTCAGCGCATCCCTGGGGCTGATGAGCGGGGGGTTCTTGTCCTCGGCGCCCCTTTCCCCCAGCCCACCGCCCCGCGCCCCCTCCCGCACCTGGGGCTCACCTGCGGGCTCCGCCTGCCTCTGGCGCGGGGAGCGCGGCCGTCAGGGCTGAATCTGCCGCTGCAGCAGCCGCTTCCCGGCCAGGAGGAGGAGGAGGAGGAGGAGGAGGAAGAGCCCGAGCCTGAAGCCCCAGCAGGATGCCATAGCGCCGGGCTGCGCTGACAAAGGCGGCAGCAGGTTGGCATGGGAGGAGGGAGAGAGGGGAGGGAGGGGAGGAGAGAGGAAAGAGAAGGAGGGGAGACGGGAGGGAGGGGGCTGCACAGGCCGAGCCTCCCCGCACCGCCCCCCGGTCCCGCAGCCGCGGCCGGGCTGCCCCGGCCGGCCCCGGGCGCTGCGGCAGCGGCGGCCCCGGCTCCGCAGGGACGGGGCGCGGCGGGAGGCGGAGGGGCCGAGACTCCGCTTCCCTAAACCATTATATCCCTATTATTTTTATTATTAGGGTGAGTCCCGGCGCTCCTCGGGGCGGGGAAGAGCGCTCGGCTCCACCCGCACCGCCAGCCCCGCTGTCCGGGCAGGGGACAGCGCCTGGCGCAAAGGCGGGCAGGAAAGGGGGTGCCCAGCGGGAAAGGAGCCCCCGACTCTTCCCAGCCGGGGACATGGAGAGCAGCAGTCTGAGGAGGAGCGGCTGATGGAGCTGGGGCTGTTCAGCCTGCGGAAAAGGCGAGGCAAGGGTGACTTTATCGCTCTTTACAACTCCCTGAAAGGAGCTGGTAGCCAGGTAGGGGTCGGTCTCTTCTCTCAGGTAGCAAGCGACAAGAGGAAGCGGCCCCAAGTTGCACCAGGGGAGGCTGTGATTGGATATTAGGAAATTCTTCACTGAGAAGTGAAGGCTGGAACAGACTGCCCCGGGAATTGGTGGAATCACCATCCCTGGTGGTACTTGTAGACGTGTAGATGTGGCACTTAGGACCACGGTTTCAAGGTGGACTTGCCTATAGTGAGCTAACACTTGGACTTGATGATCTTAGAGGTCTTTCCCAACCTAAACAATTCTGCGATTCTGTGACAGCATCCAGCGCCCACCCCGCACACCCAGTGCCCACCCTGCATGCCCATCGCCCCCAGGGCACCAAGGCCACCAATGCCCATCCCTGTACTGCACAGCTGCCCTCAGGCAGGTGGTCCTTGCAGGGATGGGGTCTGGCGGTGTAGGAAGGGGCTGCACGGTGTGGGAGTCCCCACCCCAGGTGTGCTGTGGTGCATGTGCAGCGCCCACGACACGCTCGCTCTCTGTCTGGGCAGGCAAGGTCTCACCTCAGTCACGGCACTGCCTCTTCCCCTGCTGCTGGCTGGCTCGCCACGCCACACAGAAATACTGCAGAGAGTTTTTAATAGAGGTGTTGCTGGGTGAAATAAAGCAGTAAGATGTCAAAGGCTCGACTTCTCCTCTCTCTTGCACTGTTTGGGGAGCGGACTATCAGCTTTCCTTTCCTAGATGAACTAATTTCAGGGGTTGTATCACAAGCACACCACAGCCATCAGACCCCTATGGACAAACTGGCCTAAAACTATGTGATTTACTTATTCTGACAACCTTGGGAACAGAGCTCTCTGCTTACCTGACGGAAACAAGAGGTCAGGAGGGGGTTTTTGTTTAAAACCCACTGATGTTCAAGTACTTCCACTGACTTTGAGGAGTATTGTGTGTGATTCAGTATATACATAATATCTGTAAAGACACTTAACACACACAGCAGCTAAGAGGAGAGGGTAAACATACATCCTTGAAAATGGAAGAAAAAACAGGTTTATACTACATTATTCTTACCACTACCTAACAGCACTAAAAGAGGGAGTGTCCTTGAGCCCCATTTTCCATGCTTTTGTCAGATTTTTTTTTTAGTCTATAAGTATCCATTTTCTTGCAAAATTCACGGCTGCATGATTTCAGCCCTACACCGCTTCCTAGAGCACATGCCTTCAGGTCATCAGAATAGTCAGAAGAGCTCTCTGTACTCTTCAGAACTGCACACACCAGAGAATAAACAGAAAACATTTCTTACCCCTAGTTCAGGTCTAGCTGATCTTACTTGTTTTTGCCCAGGTTCTGAGAGGTTTCCAGAGCTGGCTCCCATAGCCAGCCAGAGGAAAATTTGGTGACTTCATCTTTTGCCTTCCTTGCTTGCGCCTCAGCACGCAGGAATTACACTTAATTGATGGCAAGGGCTTAATTATCTTTTTGTGGGCTGTGACTAGCAGCATATAATTAGGAATCACCTGCAAAGATTGGTTTGAAACAGTTAAACACTGTGCAGACTCATATACTCAGGACGTTGATTTTACACGGGGAGGTGTGTCCCAAGGGAAGCAGGGCTGGCTCCCCTTGGGGCCAGGGAAATCCTCTCTGAGCACATGGTGTGCTGCAGGGACACCTGTCCCCCTCCCTTTCCCTTGCTTTCCAATCTGGATTCCAGTTTTCCTCTTTCCCCAGGCCAGATTTGACAGCAGCTTCAGTGGGAATTTCGTCCAAAAGGAGAGCACCAGATCAGCTCTCCCTGTCCCCATTCTCCATCTAATTTTAGCACCATCAACTCCTGTCTCCCCTCACCACCTTTCCTTGACATTTCTGCTTTGTTCTTCACTCTTCTTTTCCCTTTCATCATCTCTTTCCTTCAGCAGCTGGCACATTTACCTTGTCTGGCTCCCCCATAGCTTCCACCTTCCCTCCGGGCCTCCCAGCTTCCTTTCCCTCTGCTTCAACAACTCCTTCAGAACTAAACAGGTGACCCACAGGATGCAGATGTCTCCTCGAGCCAGGGGTGCCCAGGACTGAGCACCAGTCACAGTTTGATTGGCACCAGTCCCAGTTTGATTGGCACCAGTCCCAGTTTGATGTAGATGTCTCCTCGAGCCAGGGGTGCCCAGGACTGAGCACACCCACCTTTCCCAGTTTGATTGGCATCACAGTGCTGCAGAAATACTGCCCAGTTCCTCACAATCTCTGCCCTATGTATTACAGCCCTAATATAAAGATATTTCAGCCCAATTAGGTTGCCAGGGTCAGAGCATATTCCTCATTCATACGTGATTCCAATTCCAGCTACACAAAAATGAACACACTGCCACTTGTCCTCTCTCACAGCAGCAATGGTGCTTTTTATTTGTGCACAGGAATAGTTCCACAGGGCTGGAAACACTGAAACTGATGGATGCAGAAGGGGAAACTGATGTTAAGGGTAAGGTCTAGGAAAGAAAATCTACCTTTCATCACTGCAACACTCACTAGATATTTCTCTGAAACTTTTTGGCTCCCTTTCCATGTGAGCAACTCCCTGTGGAGGGGCAGAGTTCTTCCACTCATGTCTTATTCACAGTCTCCTGCAAAATTTCCTCTCTGTTGCAACCCCTCTAGAGCAGTGTGCATCCAAGGAGCCAGCATCAACATCAGCAAGCCTGGGCTCAGGGCTCTCGCTTTGCCTTTCCTCATGCCAGTGGCTGCAGCACCACAGATCTGCTATGTGCTCCTCCTTGCAGAGACTCATAGAAGTATTTATAACTTCAACCCAAACTGATTGTCCCACTGACAGCAAAGGGACTGCCCCAAGGGCTCATCTAAAAGCACTAACAAGTCTTCATGCAGAAAGTCTTTTCGTCACCTTCTTTATTGTGACCTCTGGGCAAATTTGTGCCTTTAGAAAAGCAAGACCAAAAACTCATCAGTCAACTTGTTGTTTTAGCTGCTTTCAGGAACCCCCAAACCATTTCCTGGTGAATCTCTTTCACTTAGAGGTAAAAGAAAACAAATTTCATTAAATCAGACATGTCTTTACCTAGCACCTTCTTCAGCACAGACATTTCTTAAACAGCTAGCAGCATTCTAATGGTATTAAACTATAGAAAAAAAAAAAAAAACAGTGCTTTGCCAATATCACCTTTAGTGCAGAGACTAGTTTATATTTTCCAGTGTTCCAGTAGCAAGTCCTTAATCTCTTCTGTGTTTGCTTTTAAGAGAAATAGAATATCTAAAACCCAAAGCATAGGCTGTGCTGGGAGTACAGTTAGCTACACTCCAAACAGACAAGTCTCTCTGAGCCTGCTGTGCTCCCTGAAGTCTTTAACCAGGATTTGGGAGAGCAAGGCAACCTCTGGGGGAAGAGCCAGACAACCCAGGGCACTGCTTTCTTCCTCTCTGTCATAGTCTGGGTGAAACATTAAATCCTTTCCTAGCTTAAAGACAAATACTAAAACTTTCTGCATCGTTAAATAGCACTTAGCAATACGGAGCCTGCAGATTGCTATTTTTATCAAGTACTCCGTATTTGCACTTCCTCTGAAATCTCAGCAGGGTCTCAATATTGCTGAAGCTGACTCCTGCAGCCAGCATGCACACAGGCTGTGCCTGGAAAAATGCATCTTGGAGCTGGCAGCAGTTATCAGTGAGTGATTGATAATGGGCAAACTTCTTGTTCAGCTAAACGGGCTTTGGCACAGGATCACTTGAAATATAACAACAACCGGAAAAAAGTAAAAAATCAGTCTGTTGAAGAGCATCCACCCATACCAGATGTGCTGACTGGAGAATATGCCAAATTCCTCAAAGCAGTACAACTTGACAGCAGTTCTGGGCAGAAGTGACATTTTTCCCCCAATGTATTTACAAACAAAAAGAACAGTAACTGTAGAGTAGGATGGATAAGATAAAATATTTTTGTGAATATTGGTCTAAGTTTTTTAATGAGTTGCCCTCTGCTAAATTGAATTTCTTTTCAGTGGGTGTGGCAGCAACTGGCTTCTGCTGGCACAAACACCTATGAAAAATATACACCCTCCCATACTGCATGTTTGAGTTTGGAAAGTGCACTTTTAAATCTATGTAGAAAAACACTGATGATTAAAGTGGCCATGGGCTAATCCATCAGAGAGAAGAAGTGTTAGATTTAGGTTTGTTTTGCCAACTTAAACTCAAAACCAGAATAATTTTATTATTTATATTCATGACCAATACTTTTCTAAATGAGCCTTCACTTCTCAGTTTTGGTCTTTGTGAATGCATTGCTAACCATGAGCAAAAAGGGTAAGATTCAGATTCAGACATTTCTCAGGTCATGGCACAGACATGCTCCCTTCTGAAGTGAGCATGCACAAAAGCACAGGTGCAACAGATTTTAGGTCAAAAGTGAAGGAAAAGATAATCAAGGGGTTGCTTTTCAAGAGCAGCCGCCAGGAGGGAGCGAGTGCTGAAGGCCGGGCAGATGGAGTCACTGTGGCTCACGTTCATCCGTGCCCAGCCATCACCCCGGCTCTTTGGGCACTGCTTCCTCTCGATCTCACAGGTGAGGGCAGCAGCAAGTGTGACAGGTAACCACCTGCTGCTTTGCAGGGCTCCCTGGAGCACAGCCCCACAACAGGCTGTGTAGGATCTCAGGTCAGGGCTGGAGAGATATTTGTTCTGTGTGAGCTCTTGGGAAGGTGTTACCTTCCATAGCGAGTGCCAGAGAGCCGAAGGTACTCCCAAGCTGTGCAAACTACGTGCAGGTTTCTTGCACGTTCAGGTGAATTTTCTCTGCAATCTGTCTCTCTGTTGGTTACTGGCTCATCCCCAAGCCCATCAAGGTTTTCTAAAGGAAAATCAAAATAACCTTCCCAAGAGAGTCAAAACCTGAAGGAAGATCTCTGTCATGCTCTGTGATGGAGGGTGGCACAGCTCTGCCTCCCTGCTGGCTTCAGCCCTTGCACAATTTCCACAGCTGTGACCTGACCAAATGTCCACTGAAGCCAGAGGAGACTTTCCAGTCGTATCGATGGATGTCTGATTGTGCTCACTGGCACTTAGTAATACACTAAACAGTCTTCAGATTTCTTGTGGTCACCAAGGAATTCACAAATGCCTTAGCTTTTACTGGCCTGAGTAATTATTTATTGGGATGGCCTTTTTATAGAATCTCCTTAAAATGTCCATCCAGGTTTTAAGGCCAGTGGAGACTATTAGCTCATCAGTCTGCAAAATAACATATCCCATAGCATTTCACTCAATAACCACCACTGTGTTTAGCTCAGCAGTTAGCATTTGATTAAAAAGCATCTTCCAGAAAAACCTGCAGTCTCCACTGAAGAAATAAAGAAATTAAGAAACTACCATTGCCTTCAGTGGTTTATCTGGTGCTTCATCTCCTCTTGGGTTTAAAAGTGAAATGTATTTAACACAGAATATCCCCCCACCTTTGAACACCTCTGGACACTTGGCTGGGGAACACCAACATCTCTAGCCCAGCATCCTCACGGGTTAGTATCCCCCACATCAGTGTGACAGACTGTGTCTTGCAAGAAATGCCTGGAATTGTTGTAGTGGATTGAGCTATTCATCCTAATTCCAGTCTGCAGTCTGGAAAATGAAGGAAGAATCTTTGCAAATTATTGTTGAGGAAAAGGACAAGTTCTCATTTCTTCCAGGTGGGTTGGAGGAAAGCAACCATTGCTGTGATGGAGTGGTTTAATTCTGAGTCCTTCTCAAGCTGAATCAGAAGTTGCACTGCTTTACCTTTTTCTCCCTCAGTATTTCTGTCTTGCTTGTTCTAAGCTCCAGTTTCCCATCTCCTCTGTCAGTTTTGCTCTAGGAAACAATATCACATTGTGGGAACAGGTCCAGTTTGTTCATGTATGATGGTGGGCAGGAATGAACCTCCACTTAACCTTGGCTTCTTTGGCCCTGCTTTTATTTATAACCATTTCCTGGATCTTCACTGGGGGAATAAGGATCATGTATTAACCAGATGCTCCAAGGCTTCCAAGGGATGGAGCAATATGTTCTGGCTGAGCCCATGCAAAGTGGAGAGTCAAAAGCGAACTTTTGTAACAACAACAACAGCTGCTGTGTGGGGGCCAAGGTCAGCTTCCCTGGGAGGGGATATGGGGAAGGCCGGTGGGAGAGAATCTGTAGGAGTTCTAAAGGAGCTCTTTCACATGTTTGAGCTCAGATCTCTAAATTGTTCCCTGTTCCTAGTATCCATGCCCCTGACCTGAGTTTGTCTGCCTTAAAATTCTTTGAAACGATGTTTGTTTTTGTGCTCCTAGAGTGAAGAATAGTTCAGAGTGTATCTATGGAAAAGTCATTCCTTGCTGCCTTCTCCAGGCCACTTTGTACCTCAATGTGGTACAGAATCTACTGGCTGCAATCCAAAGACCCACACAGCAGCACACATCAGGTTGTGTCTCCGGGCTTGGTAGGGTTAAATCACTCCCTTCATTTGAAATTGTCAGCAAAATCTTATTGATCTCAGCAGCCCTGGGATTTCTCCAATAGCTGCTAAGACCAGAGCAGGTGGTGTGACACCATGTGACTGCCACTGGAGAGCAAGGGAACAGTGTCTCCACATGATTCCCATTCCCTTGTGTTCCTCCCCTGTGTCACTGGCTCACTCACAGGAGGGATTGCATGATATAATAAGATGCATCATAACAAGATGTCTTTATAAGCCAAGAAGTTATGTTTCTCCATGCTGGGAAAAACAGCAGATGAATGACCCATATGGATCACAGTACCTTAAATTACATTATGGAGACAGTGAACTGTTTGTGACACATCCTGTACAAGGCTCTTGAACCACAACAAATAGATTGAAACCTCTCTAGCATTTAATCTTTTCTCCCATTGACCATGGGCAGGTTGTACAGAAAAAGAATCTCTCTTCCTTCTGTGTCTGAATTGCATTGTATTATATTTGCAAGGTTTGCTCCCTGTGTGAGTTATTCTAAGTCCTCACTCTTCCCCTGTGATGTCTGGGGGATTATACTCACGCTGCAGCCCAGCTCTTCCATAATTGCTTTATCAGTGGGGACCATGTAAAACCACATTTTACGTGGCACTTTTGGCATAATTTGTTTTGCTCATGGGAGAGATAAAATACTAAAAGGAATTGCTCTTCTGCTCTGTACCAGAGAGGATCCATGAGGTGTCTCATACCTGACCTGTTTGTATGCATCAAATCCATGAGGACTCAGGAAAGTCTTGCCTGGAGGTACAGAGACAAGTCCAAGGAGCAGCAGCATCCCAGGGAATGCCTCGTGCCAAGAAGCTGCATCTATTCACAGCTGGGCTAGGGCTGAGCAGGTTTGCTCAGTGCAAGGAGGTACCAAGCACCAGTCCAGCCTGACCCCTGGTGCCAGCTTCTGGGCAGTAAGTGCCAAGGTCAAGGATGTACGTGGCCTGTGAGCTACACTCACAGGCACTGATGCCATACACCCTGTTTTCAGCTCCCAGCTGAAGCTGGGAAGGGTGGAAATGCAGCTGTTGCCTCCTACCTCCATGCATAGAGAAGGAACAGAGCTCACCCTGCTTTGCACTTTCACCCCTGAGCTGCCCTTCAAATGCTTTTTGAGGTGGTTTCTCCCTTTGCCACAACTGAACATTTGCATCAAGCCCAGCAAGAACCTGCTCCTGAATTTACAAGACAAAATTATTTTAAAATATCTTCATTGTATCCAACACTGATGCAGAGATCCAGAGAAGGTGGTGTTGGAGATATTTAAGTATCAGTACTGTAAAACTTCACCACCACCAAGTATTACCAAATATTAAGAGTTAAAAAAGCTTTTTAAAGTCTCTTATAGATAAAGATACTATCTAGACTTGGAGTGATAAGCATCAGAACCCTACATGATTTTTGAGGGATGTCCAAAAATAGAGTGGGGCACAGATGTACAAAAACAGTCATAAGACAAATTTAATTTCTTGTGGTAGCTGGTTGGTATCATTTTGCTTTTTCATGGCTTACCCTGACCTCACTGTGAAGGCACTAATATATGTTGTTTTCTTCAGTGAAAATTAATCCATGACTATGCATTTCTGCAGTGCTCCCCAAAATGCCTGCTGCTGACCCTCCTGGTGACAAAGTCTTGCACTGGAGGGGCTCCTCTGATCCAAACTGTCCTAACAGTGCTTCTGTGCTCCAGCATGGCATGTCAGACTGCATCCAAGGATAAAAAGGTAATTGATCCCACAGAGGAAAAGAAAGGGCCTGAGGCAAGAGACAGAACAGACACACAAACTGGAAGAATGCTACATTCATACTTTTACCTAAATCAATAGTAACTATGAGAAACCTGCTATAGCTGCAGGCTCTTAGGCTGTGGCTGAATCTCAGACCTGGAGAGGGGTTTGGAAATCCTTGTGTGCAAGAAAGTACCTGAAAACTGCACAAAACTGGGCGTGAGGTGAAGAAAAGCAAAGCCACCAGGAATTAGGTACACTTACACATAGGCACATAGAGGGGTAGGAGGCAATCTTCCTGCACCAAGGTCGTGCCATTTTGGAGGTGTCAAAATGTAGGCTGAGACCATCAGCTCACTTTGCATGGCACAGTGAACAAGTGGTTTTCAAGACAAGGTTTCCTGACCTAGGCAGCATTGGGAGAGACAGATCAGACATCCATCAGTACCCCACGCACTCTGTCCACTGGAGATCATTTATTCTGGCTCCAGTGGCAAGCAGCAATATGTGGATTCATCACAGTCAGATGAACACTAATAAAATGTCCCAGGTTAGAGCAATAGTGATTTTTCTGTCAAGCCCAAACTGAATAAAAAGCAGAAAAATTTCATTTTCTGCTCTGAACCTGGAAGGACCAAGGTGTAGAAACAGAACAAGAACAAACCACATGAATTCTTTGCAAACAGCTTCCTCTCTTCTAATTGCATTTCCCATCTAACTCCACTTTCGCTATGGCTTGTGGAGGTAACAGCTATTGATCTACAACTATTTTGACAAGGAGAGGTGCTGCAGAAACAGCAGAAATCTCCTCAGGTCATTGTCAGCTAATCTGGCCACACAGTAAGGGAGAAAACAATTAACACCAAGCACTAGCTGCTGGGCTTATCATTATCCAGCAGTACAAGGTCCTCTGAGGACTTGAATTCACATTTGGGTCCAGCTCATAATACAAAAGCCACACTTGAGTAACATGTGCTGGCAGAGCTGATTTCACAGAGTACAGAAGCACAAGCACGGGAGCTGCAAACATGTTTTCCATTGACTGGAGTGTACAATGTCTTATTTATCACAAGCCAATTGATGACTAAACTCACCCAGCAAAGTCATAAAAGCATTAGTTTGTATTTGTTGTTCACATTCAGAGACATTATACATCAAAAAGGTCAATGCTTCCCAACTAATTTGATTATAACACAGCCATCTATCATACCAGTTCTGTTAATACCATGTTAGCTGGCTGTTTCTGAGGAATGATAAAATTTGAAGTGTCCATACAGGATATTCCACTTTAATGACAAACCTGTTAGTGATAGCAGAGCTCATTGCAAACCTTTCTGCAGCCATTCTTTGGCAAATTCTTTGTGTATCTGAACTACTGCTCTTTGCAGATGACAGGGTGTTTAAATGCACTGAGGCACAGTGCTGCAGCCTGAAGCCATGCTACCTATACAGAGCTTGAAAAATGAGAGTCCCTAAGGATGTTTTATTTGTCTGCATTTGTTATTAAATGCATGGTGACTGGGATTCATTTACTGGTCTGTTTTCAATATATTTCATCAAAGAAAGAACCATCATCCTCCCTGCACAGGTTTGAAAATCTGGATGTAAGATAGCTACAAGGCAAGGATTTATTTAATAAATCTGTGCAATCAGATAGAATGAGAAAATATGATATTCCAATTTTTTAGAAGTGCAGACAAGCAATCTGAGCAGCTTCAGGTTCTCCAGTCTGATTTCACAAGCAAGCGAGGCTGTTTAATACATGATGAAGAAAAGGGCTCTGGAAGCAAATGGTGGCAGGAGAAAATGCACCAAGATAAATCACACCCAGGGACACCATTATGTTTCTCTGATAAAAATCCTCATTTTTTAAAGCAGCACATATAACCTATCAGGACTTCAGCAAAACAGCTGACATGGAAAATTAAGTTCACTGAAAATTATTTGGATTAATTCACAACTACTAAGTACTTCCCCACCCAGCCAGTAGGAGAGATGCTGACATGTCATTTTGAGAGGAGGAGGAGCAGGCTGGGGGAGATTATTAGAGGAATTCCTCTGTGTCTGGGACCCACTTCCATTACTATTTTCATTAATTATCTGTAGACAGAGCAGAAAGGCACTAATGCCTCCAGTGGCATTAGACAGAGAGCTGGGAAGCATTCTTAGAGAAATTGCACAGAACTAGAGGCTGAGAGATGGGTCAAGCATAAAAAAATCATTTATGATTCTGTACTGAAGGAGCAGCAAGAATATCTGTGAGCACCTGGGAGCTTATCAGTGGGGAGGAAGAGGAAAAGCAAAGCATTAGTCTAGCACAGGGTGCTTATGAGCATTTGTCAGGCTGTGGCCATACAAAATCAAAGGGAATGGGATGAGTAGCTCTGCTCACAGCTACTGGGGAGGATGCTGACACATTTACAGGGCACAGATCACTGGGAAGGACGAGCATCTTGCTGGGAACACCCTGCCCCACACTGTGCTCTGTGCTCAGCAACACCCAACTCGGAGCAAAAAGCAGCAGGGATGAGCCAGTGCTGTAAGAGGAAAGTGGACAAGCTGCTCCATTTAGCTTTGCAAAATGAAGCCTGAGAGGGGCTGTGATTATTTTCTATAAATACATCAACGGGGTAAACACAGGAGAGAGGGAAGAGCTATTTCAGCTGAGGAAGAGTATTGGCACAAGAACAAATAGATGTAAATTGATGGACTAAAAAAACTTCTTCAGAAACGTGAGTTTTTTGAACAGCCACAGAGGCAGGGAGAACAAGCTTTCCCTCTCTCCCACACCCTTTCTCTGCTGCTGAGTAGGTTTGTATGGCCCATTTGGGTGGGATGACAGCACACTGCTCCCAAGCCATCTAGGTTCTCACACTGAGCAGACACCAGACCTGGTATCTCTGATACCACAGAGATCTCCAAGCCCCCACTCAGCCCATACCATCCAGAGTTTCCAAGAGTTTAATACTTCCAGTTTTATAAATGGTGGAGTTTTTACCACAGCTGTGATTCCCTGGTCACAGGCCAGTGGCCAGGAGGACCATGGAGCTCCTGCCCTGTACCCTACCAGGGAAGTGGCACAGATGCAACCAAAACCTGTTGATGGGCACACAAACACCTGGGGCCCTCCACCCCTGCAGGAGCAGCCTCCTGATTGCTGCCCTGTGCCTCTGCTGACAGGCAGCAGGAAGGGTTCATACACAGGAGAGCTCCGAAAAATGGGATTTTTAACATTAATGGGGATCAGAAACCATAATGCTGGACTCAGTCCTTTTGCTGGTGGCAAAGCAGGCTTTTAAATCACAGAAAATAACCATTATCCATACTTATCCGTAACATTACTAACAGACTCACAAAATACCATCCCTAATCATCACATACCATGACACTAAACAGTATGTGGGAAACTGAGGCACAGAAAGTCGATGTCACAACTCAATAATACTTTGATCATTCATTTCCAGCTAAATTATCCTGCTCTAGCCTTACAAGAAGTGCAAAAACCATGGCTGCCACTGGCAGGAGATCTCCACAGACACCGGGGTAGCTTTTCCCAGCTCTGTAGCACCTTGCTCACACCCTGGCCATGGCCCCCCTCCCTGTGCAGAGGCACAGCACCCCAGGAAGGCATTTTGTCAGGCTGAAGCTTTCAGTGCAGCACATTCACACTGCTTGGATGGCCCTCCTCCACCAGGTAATACATTTTTAGCATCTCCTCCAAGCAGCTTTTTCTCAGGGCAAACACATCATCTTCTGGAGTGTTTTCACATTATCACAGCAGAGCTGCTCTGATGGCACACGACTAATGTGGGACTTTGCTTTTACATTTTGTTGCAGTTTGCAATAAAGTTAGATGGAGAGCTCCTGAGATGTACATTTTGAGTCCTTCCATATCACACTGGAATGTGCCAACCCATCTTGCAATGAACAAGTCAAATTCAGAAGCGGAGACTTCAGAATAAACTGGCACTTCAGTGAGTGGGGCAATAATTCTCATTGCTCTTCCTCTGAGTCACACACGAACACTCTCCTGCAGGCCCAAATGAGCTCATCTATCCCTCAAGTGCAAATAGGAAATGCAGTCCTTTCCTCTGGACATCGACTAGCAGTTTGTGTGCTGCCTCACACTGGTCAGATCATGTTTGGAGCTGATATTATCACTTGTACCATCAAGTTTATTGGTTTTATTTATACCAACTGGAGTCATTCTTTTTAGCATAGACTATCACTGCGCTTTATAAATCTTATCACAAGGATAAATCAAGAATAGCATTTTTTGCTAGTCTATGAATCCATAATTGGCATTTGCTCTCTGATGTTTTATGCAGATGAGGATCTTTTTCAATACATTACTACACATGCAGAAAAACCCCCACTCTCTTTTCTAGAAAACCCAATGAATTTTAAATTGAAACTTTCCAGATTTTTTGTGCACAAAGGTTGATTTTATTTGCACACTGAACAAACTCCTGCAAGAGAAACACATTCATTTTAATGCCTACTGCTGGATCTTAAAGCATGTTTTCTTTTACATAAAGAAAGCCTTCAGGAAAAACAATAATAATAGACTATCTGCTCAGAAGCACTTCTGGGTCTAGGAACTTTCTCTCTGAAACTGATGGATGCTTCGTGACAGGGCACAGGGGATCCGAGGAGCTCAGGACCCACATCCTCCCTCCTCCCTTTTCCAAACATCAACTCAGAAACCCCAAATGGGGCAGGGGTCAGTGGTGGCTCCAACTGATGCAGTGATCATCAGGAGTTGGGAAGTATGGCAGCAAAGCCAGCTGCACACATCCCAGCCCTTGCTTTTATTCTGGTGGACTCTAAATCCTGCTAACATGCCAGGGCTTTAGGAGTAGAAAAAAACTCGAAGGACCTTGTTTTAGTCTGAATCCATTACAGAGAAAACAAGGTGTCATGAGTGTGATTCTTCTTGGGGGAATAGTGTAGCTTCTTCCCCTTTCCCTAGCATGATATAAAGGGTCTATTAAAAGGGAAAATACCACTCTCTCATAGAAAGTAAAAAACCTATGCCCTTTCAAGATGAATAGATGTCAGTCCAAACTGATGGCTTAAATTAAATATTAAAGATTAAAAAAAAAAAAAACCAAACCTCCTGAACCAGAGTTTGATTTATGTAGTACTGTTCCTTTAGAGAAGGTTTGTGGAAACATGAATTCCTTCTCTCTGTTGTTCTTTGTAAAAGAAAAAGAACAAAATCAATTTCTATAAAGCAAGATTATTTTAGGAGTCAAGTTATCAGAAATGCCTGCTGTATCTGGGACATCTGTTTTTCTCTCCCCCATCCTCTTTCTCATAAGGCAGTAACTGCAAGAAAAAAACAGAAAAGGATCCCAAAGCCAGCCCAAAACTAGGTTATTACCACTTTTCTCAATGTGATTAAACTTGTCTTTATTGCAATCTCACCTATTTTCAGCTAACATGATCAGCAGAAGCTCAGCTCTCTTCACAGCCCCACCTTTGCTGCAGCCAGCAGCATCCCTGGGCCTGTTGGGTGATTTTTCATGCTCTCCTCATTTCAGTAGGACACCATGCAGCACATGGGCACCCAGCATCCAAAAATCACCACTTTCCCCAGGGAGACTCTCCCTGGGAGAGGAATGGTGCTGGCAGCATTTGTTAACAAAGCCAAAACAATTATTTCTCCAGCAAACTCTGGACTCTGAACAGGTGATTACAGGTGATGTTTAATAGCAGTTATGAACCTTGTGCCCCACTTCCAAAATCAACAGAGGCATGGACAATTCTTAGTGGACTTTGGGCTTCTTAATCTCACAGGCTCTTCTGGAAGGGACTACAGCATCTAGCACTGCTAGTCAAAATTTTGCAAAACGTTCCCACCTTTCAGGAGGATTTGGCACGACACAGCCCAGGAGACAGGCAGTGCTACAAGCCCCTTATGCACAGCCAGTGTTTCACATTTCATGGTTGGCCTGGCACCAGGTTTTCAGCTGCCCAAAGGAGCCAATCCCCTGGATCTGCTGGACCAGCTCTAGAGCTAAACCATGTGAGGAAGGGACCCAGATGATGCCTGGGAGCAGGTAGGGAAATGTGAGTGAGGGGAGCTGCTGTGGGGCTGCAAAAGGCAGCCTCGGGTGTGGGAGAGCTTAAAAATCATGCTGGGCACAAGCTGTCCATGGGGATGGGAGGGTTAATCACACAACAGCTCCCATGAGGGCCTGTCTCACAAAAGCTGTCTTTCACAGGCAGAAAAAAGGAGAAAACAGCTGCTAAAGAGAGGGAAAAGATGCTGTAATGTTAGAAAACTCCTCTGGGCTTGCAATAAGTCACTGAAGCAAGTTTGTTCTTGAATGTGTCTGAAATACCTCCAAAGCAAACATGTTCTTTTGAAGAAGAATGTTTTTTATATGTAGCTTAAAAGAGATTAGTTGCCAATAGAAGAGCACAGCAGAAGAAAATATTGAAAAACAACTGGAGATTGTAGTAGTGGCTATCACACTGGTCAGCAATCAATATTAATGTTGTCACCATTAATTTAAATATTAGAAGCCCAAATGAACTAAGGAAACCCACATGAGCATAATGAAATCATTCACCTGCATCCAACCAACTCAGAGGAGGAGTTTTCTCCTGTCCAGCATCTGCAGCCTCTTGTACAAGTGACATGTGAATTTGCATCAGAATTTCAGATGGAAAATCCAGAAAATTGTTCAGATCAAGTTGGATTTGGCTCCATGACTGCAAATAGCAAATGCAAATCCTATTACATTGTGCACACTCACAGCAGGATAGAGATAAAGCAAGGGAGATGCTGGGACGTTCAGTAAAGAAACCACCACAAAATTTGGTCTGCCTTTCACCAAATGCCCAGAAAGAGAGAGGCTGAAAGGCTGTGCTCACTCGTTACTGTTCCCCATGTTTATTTTCTCCCCAGAAGATGCCAAAATATTTATCCAGCTGCTGTGTTTCAACACTGCACTGGAAAGGGACTAGAAATACTTTGCAGCTCTTTTGCAAGTTTGGTTTTGATGAAAAAAAGAAAAAAAAAAGAAAGTGGAGGATCTGTGTAGCTGGGTAAACTTCCACTTGAAACTCTCAAGTGCTGTTAGGCAAAACAGCAGGATTTTATTAAAGCAGAGATGTGCCTGTTGTCATACATTACTGTGTGCCTTTCTGGATGCTCACAGATGCAGATACTAAGGCTACAGGAGGTTTATCAGGGATCCAGCCTGATCCATGTTGCTGGGCACGGAGCTCAATAGCCCTTGAAAATAAACAAAGCAACCGAGAAACCCCAAACACCCCACCTGAGTTTTCAGCAGCAAACCAGGTTCAACCAGCTCCCCTTCACCTAATTGACTCAAACCCTTTAAATCTTACAGAAAACCCACAGGCCTAAAATCACAGACTGAGAGACAAAGTCACCTGGCTTTTAAAGGTTAATTTCTAGGCACTTTGGAAGATGCTTTATGTGTACAGCTCGGTTGGCTCCATTATTAAATTAGCAGGTTACAAAGTTGGTACACCATGCTCTGCACTGGGACATTAAGCTGCAGGAATTTTCCTCTCAGCACTGGCATCTCATTATTTGCTTCTGTTGATTATTCAGATTGCATTAGATGTCAAGGCTTGCTGGATTCAAAGACCTCAGTGAGACGAAGGCAGTTCTATCCATCACAGACAACGCCGAGGAAATGAGTACAAAAGCTACTCCATCCCTCAGGATAACAAGTGATGCAAAATATACCACACCATGCCTTATTTAAGAGCCTTTTGAAATGTCATAACTGCTTAGATTTAATAGGGGGAGGTGCAGAGGAGGGGGAAACCCATCCAGTTTCAAGAGGGTCTACAGCCAGAGCTCAGTGAATTGCTCTGTGTTTTGGTCCTCACCTCTACAGTTCATACCTAGCTCCCCTCTGCAGTACAGATTCCAACCCTGGAAAGTGGGAGGCATCTCTAAAACAGAGGAACAAACTAATGAGAGATTACACTTCCATCTCCCCCCCTAAACAGAGTGCTTGTTGTAGGAACAGGTGCAGCTCCCCCCTGCCCCAGCAGCTGGAAATAGCCTCTCTGGACAAAAACCAGCTGCACCTAAAGACAGAGCAGCCCTGTGGTCTGCAGCTCCGAGGCAGCCTCGTCCTTCCTGCCTGAGGTTCCCAACCAGGAGCACCTCAGTGCCCCATCCCCTTCTGCTGCTCCCTCCTGCCTGCCCTGGGCACAGGGAGACTCTCCAAATCAGACACATTTGATCCCACACCCTCACTCAGGCACAAACAATGAAAAAGAGCTGCACAGCCAGAAAGTTGAATTTGCTTTGGTTTAATAAAAAAAAAAAAAGTGGAGATTGCCTAATTGTCCTCTCAGCTAACCATTTTAACCTTCTTTCCTCCTACTGAGTGAATATCTTATGTGATTTCTGTGCTAAAAGCAGCTGAATGTCAGAGACATTGATCTTGGCTCCAGCTTTTTTTTTTTTTTTTTTTTTTTTTTTTTTTTTTTTTTTTTTTTTTTTTTTTTCCGGATTTGGATCTACTCTGATTTGGCACCACATTATTGGTTTCTATCAGTGTCAAAGTGCCACTTTCTGCTTTGTTTTTGCTTGCTCACAGACCTCAGCCCTTTGGAGGGCAAGTGCCAGCCTAAGTACTCGGGGCAATCAAACTGTCATGGGAGGAGACTCTCCTCGTGTCCCCAGAGCAATCCCTTGGTGCTTCCAGGGGACATGAATGTACCACTGGAATGGGAAAGTTATTCCCAGAGTAATTCACTGCCTCCCTTCTGTACCAAAATCACTACAGACATCACTGCCATCACAGACCAGCACAATGGGACCAAGCAATGCTGGGGGTGCAGCAGGACTTCCCAACTTGAAATCACAACCTCAGTCAAATGAGAGAGGGAAAATCCCTCTGCCCTGCACAAGTCTTGGGCTCACTGAATGATTTTTCTTTTTTAATAACTACCTTCTACATGCAGAGCATCCTCATTCTTTTGTTTCTGTTGCCTTCTCCCTAAATAGTGGACACTGTCTCAAGCTCCCTGCACGCTCTCTAGAAAACAAGTACAAAGCACTTTTCCCCTTCTAGGATGACACACTATATAAAACTACATAAAGGCACATTAATCACAGAGCTCACATTCATTTATTCACGCCATTATAGATGAGAAATATTCTTTGGTTTTAAAAGTTTCTGTAACAAATGAAGGTTGAAAAGCCAAAAGAGAAAAAGAAAGAAGAAAATGGAAATAAAAAAACTACATCAAAATATTAAACATGGGAGAATATCAAGTCAATGCTCTCATGGATTTCTTGCCAAAATCACTTGAAAGGCTTTCACAGCTGAAATCAGGACAGAATAAAAGAACTGAAAATCCTAAAAGAACATGCTGAACATTAAAAGGAAAAAAAGGTGAACAGAAGGTCTGACTGAAGAAACTTAACTGTGATCCCAAGGCAATTCCATTACCCATGAGAACCCAAGCTCTTCTCAGGAGCTGGAGCTACCCTTCCTTCCCTGCCAGCACCAGGACAGGGGTCCTGTTTGGGACATTAATCTCAGCATTTACCACCCCAAATCATAACCCCAGGCTCCAGAGAAACAGCACCTTCTGCAGAGGTCTAAGAGCAGGGAAAGGGACAAGTGTGGTGATAGCTGGGAATTCAAACAAGCCAATGTAGACGAGTTCAGATTTGGGCTCAGGAGACCATCAGCAACCCCTTCCTGAGGAGCAGGTGGGGATGAGAAGTGCAAAGGCAGAAAGGTGTGGGCAGGGCCAGCGCTGGATCTGGACCATCTGTTGGAGTAGGCTCTTCATTTCCAGCCCAGCCTGCATTGAAGGCAACTCAACACCAAGTTTTGGCTCGAGAGCATCAAAGAGAAGAAACAGATATGGGTTTTGGAGGGAACAGCCAAGAAGGTGCAGTGAAACACGAGAGATTCTTGTTGTCCATAGTAAGAGCTTAACGAGCCAAAGGGCTCTGAACACCTCTTGTGGGAAGATATAATCCACAGGAACTGTGATTGCTCTCAAAATCCAATTAGGCCTTGCCTACATCAAAATGTCAGAGGGAAATAAAGGTGTCTGATCCAAATTTGTCAAGTGCCTCCCAGCATTTCTGTAACAGATGGTGTGGTTTTTGACAGAACTATGATGCATGAAGTCAAGATTGATCTGCAAACTGCAGATGATGAAGACGTGATTAAGGAAATAAGAATAGCTCTCAGAGACATTGGTCTTTATCAATTAGTTTCCATTCCTTGAGTGCTTGCCAGTGTAAAGGCTGTTCTGCAGGCCATTTGCAAGTGACCAAGGACACCTATGTTACCAGTAGCTTCCTATAGCAGCCAGAAAACACAGTAACTGATTAAGCAAAAGGTGAATGCAAGTTTCCAAAACCCCTGTTCAAATTTGAAGTTGGCTATTATTTATTTTATAGTTAATCTTCTGCCTGTTTGTGGTGATGAGGGAGCCAGATGTTTAATTAGTTTTAACAAAAAATTCCATTAAAATTTGTATTGCTTCTACTGAACTAGATTTATAACCTGTGTAGACAGAGACAATTGAAAATCCCAAGAAAAATATTCTATGGGGAATTCAAGAAAATCTGTATCTCAGAACATTTTTTCCTGTACTTGGGGACCTTCAAGGTCTGCAGACTCAGATAGAAAGACCACATGCATTTTTCATCTGTCACCATCACTTACTCACTTAACAAAGGAAAAAGAAAAGCCTAATTACTCATGGGTCCATTTTTAATTTGCAGGGTTAGCGATGTTTAAGAAGGAAAAAAAAAAAAAAAAAAGGAAGAAAAACACAGAGATGAATTATCCCTTCACTTAGAGCAGTAAAAAGATAGTGGTTGTTTCCAGGCAGGCAGGTCCAGGGGGGAGTGCTCAGGAAGCTTCACAGCCCAGAGCACTGTTCCAGCCAACATCACACAGTAGCTGCCAGTTTGCAACCCTCTGCAGTTTGTTTGCATGCTTTTATGCAATATTTCGCTCAGGGACTAGTTTCTGTGTTATTCTACCCAACCTCATTAAGGCAATTTGTATCCCCACCCTCCTCAGGCACAACTTCCCCAGAATCCTCATTTCAGCAGGTCCAGCAAGCAGAATTTTTTTTCTCTGTACAAAAAAAGTTCCAATCTAGACTAAGGCTACCATTTTTTATTTAAAATAAAAAGTGCCCTTTCATCATAGCCTCCCCAGCTGTTATAGAAAACTTTCCACATGCAGACAAATTGTTGTGTGCAAATAACTACAAGCAGTTCCAAGCTCGTCTTTTGCAATCATATGTTCTACTATTATTCTGTTAAGCACAGGAAGATCTACAGTCATGTTTATTTTGGCTCTTCAACCCTCTGAGTGCCCCTCAGGTACTGCTGTGACTGAGAACAGATCCATCCCCTCGAGGCTGTTAACATGATTTTCTACTTGTTGCAATTTTCTTTTCTCTTCTCCTAATTAACACTGTTGTGAAACTGGTTGCTCTCCCTTAACCTAACCGATTTTAACATATGCAACAGCATCGAAATACTCCTCAATTAATTATTTAAAAATACCAATACAAACATGTTTTGGGGCATTGTACAACCAACTTGGTGTAAGTTGGACTGAGATATAAAGCAGATCCTTGTCTGAGCTGAAAGGGCTTAGTTTTGATCACAGAAAAAGCCTGTAAGCACAATAAGACTTTAGTCTTTTTCAGGCTGCATTCTCCTGCTTTCCTGCATGAAAAGGAAAAAAATAAAATTGCAAGCACGTTTCTTTCAGGGCAGATTTCAGCCTTATACAAAATTGAAATCTTTGTCTTAAATAACACTACCCCCTTTGCCATTGTGAGGGGCAAACTACATTAGCCAAGAATGTTTTTTAAACTGCTGTTAAGAAAAATAGGTTTTTCTAGTAAACAACAATCCCATGTCTAGACGGAGCCTGAAAGGAATCTACTAAAACCATCAAAAAAGAAATATGTAGAAACAGCATATTCTCCTCCAGGCAAGAAAAGGTTTTTCCTGGAGCTAAAGCACCTCCACAGGCTCATCCCCAGCCCTTTCTCAGGGGGTTCAGATGCATCTCAGTGGGGTCAGGAGAGTTGTTCCAAAACCTGACACCTTGGTCAATACTTGGGTCTATGGAAGCTGCATCCCTGTCCCTTACCAGCAAATTCCCTCTCTGGCACCACGGTGAGAGCCTTCAGAGCACCATGGCTCATGAGGAGCAAGATGTGTGAGTCAAATATATACAGGAACAAACCCCAGCAGAAAGGGGACTTCATGAAGGTCTTTCCATTTCCCTCAGGACCAGATTTCCCTGGTCCTCAGAACAGGAAGAATATGGGTGGGGGGCTACAGCCCCAGGGCTGATCTCCTGCCTCCAGATCCATCCCACTCCTGTGGCTGGCCTGACCCAGCAAACCTCCACTGTCATCTCAAGGCCATTCCCTGCTCAGGAAAAGCTCAGACAGTTTAGATTATCATCCTCCCTTTCTAAAACATGTCTTGTACTTGTGCCCAGGGCAGGAGCAGTTTAGATAGCATAAATAGAAATAAATGATAACTATAAAGCAAATAACAGCTGCGTGGCAGGAACGGCATCTTCTGGAGTGTGTTAAGGCAGTGTTAAGAAACACAGGACAAGCTGCACTGAATATCAAATTAGGAAGAATGGCTTTTTTCTTCCTCCTCTTCTACCCAGTGAAACCCCAAGGCATTTCTCATTCTGCTCTGAGGCACAGTGCCAGCACCTCTTTTAACAAAAACTTGTTTTCTGGCCAGGCACGGGGACTGGGAGACTCTGACTTAGCTGAAAGTGTTCTGGTCTCAGTATTCCAGAGTGTGCCAGGCTTTTCTAAACTTCTTTACCTCCCATGACAGCAACCTACAAAGTCCTGGCAGGACTCTGTTTTCCCCTCATTTTCCCCAATTACTGTCATTCCTCCCTCCGCCCCATCTCAGACACAGGTCCCTTCCCTGAGCACATCCCATTTACCAGCCTTCCTTGGGGACACTTCCATCCTCTTACTCCTCTGAACTTTTCACTCCCATTGGGCATCTCCACAGTTCACCCTTCAAGCCATGGCATGTAGGAAGGAGTATGAAAGCACTTTGTGTGTGGAGAACTGTTCATCATAAGAATGTATTTTACTGTGCCACGTCCTTTGTCCATTTGGTCCAGCCAGTGGAAATGGGTGGAGAGCACTTCCTGCAAAGGTTCAAAGTGCCCTGCATTGATAATAAGGCCAGACATCAAAATACAGGGAAGAAAATAAATGCAAAATGTAAGGTGACACCAATGTCACAGCAGACCTGGGAATTTCTTGCGTCTCAAACAAGTGAATCCTGAGAGGATTCCCTGAGTGCTGCTTTCCCCCACCCAAATCAGGGCTAAGGTCCCTGAGCACAGGGAGGGGAAATGAAGAAACAGCCCAGGGACATTGCAAGCAGCATGTTCAAGGTGGTGGTGGAGTTAACAAAACTTCCCCTCACTGAGGGAACTGAATATGGAATTGAACATGGCAGGTGAGAAGGCAGCAAGGCGTGTGTGTGACAGCACAGCAGCCCTGAGCCAGAGCCTGCAGAATGCAGGTGACTTTGGCAGGACGCGGAGCCAGCCGCAGGGCGTTGGAGGCTCTGCTGCCCAAACAAACCAGGGATGCTGTTCAGCATGTAAAACAGATGGCAAAAGGGCACAGGGCTCCTTGTGGCACGTTCAAAGCAAATCACTGAGGACTGGAGGATTAGACCAGCAAAGAGTCACTACATCATGCCCTGCTCCTGCTGTAGGGCCACCAGCACAGAGCGAGGCCTCTTCTCTGCAGCTTCTGCCACGGAGGGGGCTCTTGCATGGCAGGAATGGAGCAGAAAATAAACATACCTTTGTACAATCCCAAACCTAAGTGAAAATTCAACTTCAATTTGCACTCAAAAAAGTGCATTTTGAGTGCTGGGACACAAATAGGATGACTAATATGAATGAGTTAATAGAAATGGAAATCACTCCCATCTGAAGTGAAAGTAAGAGCCAGAGCTTAAGGCACTTAAGTTCTGGGGACTGGATAATTCCTGAGGATAATGATAATTCAAAAAAAAAAAAAAATCTATCAAGGCATAAATGGCAGTGTGCTAGGAAACAGCAAATATAAAACTATGTTTAAGAGAAGCCCATTAATCCCACTGCACTAGTGTGCAAGATTTCCTGAACAAGTTATGAAGGGAACAATAATTAAAAGATATGGTGGTTAATGGAAAGCAGTATAAAATGTAGCATGGATGTACAAAGAGAAGCTTATGCCAGACTGAATCCAATATCTTTCTTTAAAAAGATAACTAGTTTTCTACAGGAAAAATGTGGCAAGTCTAATCTATTTGGACATCTGTAAGGAACTTGGAAATAAAACTGCAGGGGAAAGTGCTGGTTGAAACTAGAGAAAAAAAGGGGTGCTACAAAAATTATTAGCAGTGAGAAACTCTTCAAGGAGCTGACCAGAATACACACATGCTGTCTTCTTGTCCTCCCATCTTTTATCTTAGCAGTGGCTTAATTTTTTAAGGTTAGTCTGAGTTTCTATGGTTGATGAAATTCAATTCTCACATCTTAGGTACTTAATAAGCTCACACATAAAATAAGTGCTTTTTGGGGTTTTTTTTAGGGAATGTAACAATTTATTGTCCTTTGAAGTAGAAAAGGACAGTGGTGTATGTCCTTAGCTTCAGGAAAGTTCTGCAGAACTTTGATGTCCTAAACCATCCAGTTTCTAATGCTCCCCAAGCCTGTATTCCTCTCCACAGCTGCACCACAACTTTGTTTCTCCACATAGTTTCAGTCCATCCTCTCTCCTCTGCTAACTCAGTCACGTCCTTGCCAATGATCTGGTGTGAAGTTTGCTTCATGCTGACAGAGAGGAGGCTCAGATACTCCATCTCCAGCTTTACACTGTGGATACTCCTGGGGCACCAAAGATGGACACCAGGCGTGTGCCAAGTCCTCTGCCCCACAAGGACCAGCAGCACTGAGGCGTGGTTTAGAAAAATACAGCCACTGGCAAAGGAAAAGACTAGGACCATTCTCCTGCCACCTGACAGGGAAACTCTGTGGTTATGGCTGTTCAGCAACACAGTCCCAGCACCAGTCAAACCCAACCTGCTGTGGAAAAGCCCAAAGAACCATTTCCCTGGGCCAGGAAAGCCCAGCACCAAACAGGAATGACACTGGTCTGGACCTTAGCTGTCTGTGCTGCCCTTTGGGAGCCTTTCTGCAAAGGCACCTTGCAGGAGCACATTCCCAACCCGAGTTTTGCCCAGACACAGTGACTCTTCAGCTCCAAGATTGCAAGCACAATCTTCCCTATACGGGCAAAGTGGCAGATACTTCGTCAGCAGGAAAATGTCTGTACGGCTATTAAAGAAATCAAACCCAGAAAGGCTGCACACACCAAGTGGTACTAAACTGCTATAAAATTCAAATTAAGCTGCATTGCATTGCACAAACTTCCCCCCAAACCCACCCCATGTGAGGTTATTAAATGAATGTGACTCGAGTGCTACAGAGAAAAAAAAACAATATGAAAATTCCAGTGCATAATTTTCCCATCTCCAAGCCATAATGTGGCAGTGCTAGAAGGTTTCCTATTTTGGAAACATCAGGCAGGCACATTCTGTCTCCATCCCAGCATGTCTTAATCAAAAGCATCCTGATCTCAGGTTCAGCAGCTATTTGCAGGAACAACCAGCAGCACACAAATGATCAGAGAGATTACAGAAGAGACAAGTCCTGTACCAAGAAGCCTTAGCAGGGTCTCCTACTCTCTCCGAACAAATAACTTTGTGCTTTAGTATCTCCATACACTGCTGCAGGAAGCAGAGAGGAACAGCAGAGTCAAGATGTGAGCAGTATGGCCAAACCAGACTGACCAGGACATCACTCACTCAAGGATGCTGAAGATAATTTGGGTTAATTGCACAGTGGGTTGTCTTTCAGCCTTTGGCTACAGTGAAAAAAGTGGGAGAGACAGTGGCAACAGGGTGGGAAGGTGCAGAACCAGCCTGGAAAGCATCTGGAAAGAGCAACAGCGTGTAAAATCAGAAGTTGGCTTTCTGTAGCGAGATAGAAGAAGGTCCAGTCCTGATGTAATTTAAGGTTTAACTGTTTTAAAGATGTTTATCTATGCAACAACTCACAGCTGTGCCCTCCCTGAAACCAGAGGTTCAGACGTTGTGAAATGGAAATCCGTGTCAATGAGCCAGAGCTCCCTTTTCATTACAGAAATAATGAATAAACAGCCACTCCTCACAAAGGGCAATAGAAAACTTTACAAGACCATCCACAATTTGAATCTTAACAAGATTAAAATGTATTAATACCACAAGTATTTGATCTTTTATGAGCAGGAAAAGAATATTAATTTACTGCTGAAGAATATTTTGGGTTTTCACCTCCTGTGATGAATCTCTCAGACAAAATCAAATCAATTCACGTTACTACTTGTCTATCATCAGATCATACTGAGGTACCATTCAGAAAGTAATTGAATAAAGTTTTTAATCTTAGATGGCATTGAAATACTAGCAAACAGCTTTCTCAGTATTAAAAAAGAAAAATCACTCTTACTTAACAGGTGGCAGATGTAATGATGGCTTTTAAGGAGATTGCAGTATTAAGCTGAACAGGAATGACAGAGCTGACAGTGTATCTTCAGTGGTCTTTAGAAAACAAAGTTTGCTTGCAAACTTTAGAGTCACTGTCTCAGAAGCTCTCTGGGAAAGCTTGGCTCTCCAAGGAAATGGTCAGATACACACTTTTGGTTGAGCTCCCTCACAGCACAGCCCCCAGTTCTCCAGAGCCTGTCCTCCAGCACAGCTCAGGTGCTGCTGTTCAACCCTGCCTCCACTCATCACCTTTTGGGGCACATCTTCCCTCTGGAAGACTTCAGGACATCAATATCCTCTGGTCTATGACTGTAAGAGAGAGACAGTGCTTCTTCCTGGAAGCTTTATATTTTATTAGAACAGTGATGTAGTTTTGTTTTGTTTTGTTTTTTTTTAATAATAAAAATTGAATAGGATGGAACATACTTGCCTGGAAGCCTTCCTCACTGCCTCCTTTACATTAATACAGATATTGTAAACCTCCTTCTCTAGACATATGAACACTTAAAGAATTTGCTGACCTGGCTCCACCTTGACACAACAGTTCCCACAGCACCTGCAATAACATCCACCTGAAAGAGACATTGCCATCAAAACCCAGCATGCCTGCTAAATTGAACAGTCCTGCAGAGACTGCAAAATTCTCCCAAGATGAAAACAAAATAGCTCACAAGAAGCCAAAGCCCTCCAGGTTAGCAGCGAGTTCACCCAAGCCAACCCCAGGATTTTTTCAGATACCTCAGCTCCTGGCTTCAGAGAACCAACCTCCCCTCACTGCCTGACCTATACACCTGTAAAATATTCCCTGCCCTGCTGCCCTGCACCAGGCTCGGTCCTGCTTAACCTGTGTGGTGCCCACCACGTCTCCATGCATTTGGGAAACCCCTGCAGTCAGAATTGCTCTCTGTTGAGAATGGTTAACAATCCAATTAGTTTAAAATTAGCTGGTTTTAAGGTGCAAGGTGAAAAAAAAATATTTAAGTCAGGAGGAATCCTCCTCTTTAATTAACTTTGGTGGAAAACAAGTTTGTCAGACAGCATGGATATGTTTGTTTTGGTTCAGTAGATTTCTTAATAAACACATTAGGTGTAACATACTACGGTGAGCTTAATTGCACAGCTATAACAAAATTCAATGAAGAACATAGTTAACAATTGCTAAACTGCAGCAGCTCCTTTATTGCTCACAGAGTTATTACAGCTGGCAGTGGTCATCTGGCTCCCCTAACAGAGCAGGGACTGCACCAACCCATAAAAGAGGAGGAGAGGGGAGAGACCAATACACACTTAAATAATTGTGCAGCAAGGCCTTGTAAATTCCAATTTCTGTTAACACTGCTTCCCATGGAGAACAAGCAGCCTGGGCTGGCATGGTCCATGCCTCTCCCACCCAGGAGCTGCTCTGTTCCCTTGCTGAGAGCTGAGCTGGCTGTGCTCTGAGCTGCAGAGATGCCCCAAGCAGAGGGCCAGTCCTGCCAAGCCCTCCATCAACACACCAGGGTGGAGGCTCACGGCATCAGTCACTCCTGTAGCACTCACTCGTAGCCCAGGGAGGAGCAATGAATTGTTCTTCTCTGCAGGTCAGTACGTGGCTTTAAGAGTTTCTGTCCACGAGCTGGGAATTCTTGGAAAGAAGAGCAGAAGGAAGAGACACAACCAGCACCTCCCTGCTGCCAGGGCCATCCCAGCTGTAAGGATTATGAGAGGCTGCCCAGTGTCCCCGTCTGAAGGTCACAGCCCAGCAAAATGCACACACTTGTTCAGTACCAGCCTCACTGCAGCCTCAGTTTGGCTATTACTTGTCCATGTGCTGCAGACTTCACTGCTGGGAGCTCTCATTTTGCAGCAAGAGGAATGAATGCTTCTCCACACGTGATCTTCCTCTGGCAGGAGAAAGGAAGCCAGACTGGGCTGTTGGAGAGTGATCCTTGCATGCTGCTAATGCAGAGAGACTGATCCTGCAAGAGCATGGCAAGGGCAGATCAGGTGAGACCCCGTGAGTCCCTGCACCATGAGCAGCACAGAGCAGCTCTGCACACACTGGATGAGACATGTCCCACCCCACAGAACCCTCCAGGAACACCCCCTCCACATCCCAACACAGCCAAGTCTCAAACTCAGTACAGGCTGATCCAGCCAAGACATTAAGCAGCAGTGACAGACACACAAATAATTTTAGTTTTGTTTGACATAGCTTTAATTTTCTACTCCTCCTGAGAATATGAGCAGCAGCAGTTGATCCTAATACATACACACACATATATATATATATATTATAGAACACATTCCTGTGATGGATGTCACCCTTCCCTACCACATCTCTCAGTCAGCACACAAATTAACTTCAGTCAATCAATCATTCTGCTATCTGCATCTATCACCACATATTAACCCCAGTGATAAGATAGTGTTAAGATGGAGTTTAGATATAGGCCTCTAACCTCTGGCTGGTGCAAATGAGTTTACACAGCCCATACTTTCACAATCCCATGAGAAGAAATAATACTTACTGCCTCTGGTTTAATGATGTTCACAGACTGCATAGCCATACTTTTATTGATACCCTGGAGAAAGGTGAGGGAAGGTGCACTCCATAAGCATATTGATGAGTTTTGTAGAAGTGCTCCAAGTACCCATTATGTTGTAGTCTATTAAGAGGAACACAGGCTGGACAACCCACTGCACTCTGTTACTTTATAAGTGATAGGCAAAGAGGCTGTGGACAGAAAGAAGTCCTCTGACTAGAATGTAATCAGGCAGGAGACAGTGCACAGCAGGGTTTCTGCTCTGTTTTACCCATCATCCCTCAAGAGGAGAAAAACAATCCTTGCTTAGCTTTGGAGGCAGAGAAAAATTAATGCCACACTAGGGATGACGGTTGAGGGCCTTTTCTCCACAAAACCATCCCTGAGATCTGTTCATACTTTTTTGCCTCTTCCCAAAAACAAACATGTCCCATGCCATCCATTGCACACACCCACAAAATGGTGTCATTTGTTCCACTCCTTGGTAAAGTCTATCTTGGCCTAAAACAGCAACAATTTAGCAAAGCAAAATGAATCCAGCTTCTTTTGGCAGATGAAGTGTATCGGTCATGGAGAAGATGTGCAGTTTTCCTCCCTTTGCCTGCAATTGGAACTGTACTTGGCCTCGGGTGGTTCAAAGCATTTATGTTTCGAAATCCTGGTTGTCTGCCATTAAAATTGTGCATTGCCATTCAAGGGAAAGTGCAAACATCCTCCCCAAAGGTTTTGCAGGTGCCTGGCTGACCACACACCCCTCCAGACCATGCAGCCATCTCAGGAGGCATCACCAGTGACTCTGATGTCCTTCCCCCTCAGTTTGGTGAATATTCTCTACTCACAGGGGATAACAACCCGAAGAAAGAAATAACCCCTTTTAGTTGTGTCACAGCAGAAATCCTGGAGAGCATTAATTAAGGTCAAGGGGAAGAGCTAGGAGGGTTAAGAGCACAGGAGCAGTCAGCAGCAAAACATTGCCAATTAACATAAAAAGCACACAAGTTGTTCGTTCTGTTTAAGCTTGTTAAATATTGAAATTAAGTGTTATGAACTATTAAATAAAATTAAAGTCAAAATTAACTGCCATGCCTCCCTTTTAATGGCTCATTAGTGATGCTCTCCAAGGAGCACCACCCCACGCACAGCACCAACGCTGCTCCCTCTGGGATTGCCTGTGGAGTGTTCCCATGCATCAGGCTGCCAGAGAAGTTGGTGGGCAAGAGTTTGACACTTGTGGATCAGGAACCAACCTCATCCATCTGAGCTAGACACAGCTGGAGAGGCATAATAACCAGCAACAGCCTCCTGGATGTTTCAAGTGACAGCTCTTCTCAGAGCAGCTTTAAAATCCCCCCTCTGCGTTTGCTAATTAGTCACACCTAAAAATACACCATTTGCCCCAGAGACCAAGAGGATTAAGTCACTCTTTTTTCCTAAAGACTTGATATTTTTATGGGAAGAAAATTTGGTAAATATATGGAAATGAACCAACTCTCCTAAAAGGTTCTCTGATTTTAAGTGAAGCCTGTTCTGCATCACCAGTTGTTTATATGCACTGATTGAAGGCATAATTGACAAGGGATAATTGCTTATTCTTCCTAATACATGGTGAATTACATTTTTCTGACTCAGCACACCATGCTGATGAGAAGCCCTGCAAAACACTTGGAACAGAATCCATTTGGAGGGCAGGAGCCAGACACATTTTTCAACAGGAGGGGCCACTTGGGCCTCATCTTGAGCACTGGAGAGCCATGCTGAGTCCTCAAGAAAGCTGTGACACCACCCAGGAGGGCTGGGTCTCCTTGGCACTACAAAATAGCTCAGCTAAAAGTGCTACAGAGCTACCAGCATGTCATGCCTTGTACAAATCTACCAAACACAGACGTATTAAAAGTACAACAGGATCAGAGTTCAAAACTGTGAGAGGGTTTAAATATTGAGTATTCACTACTCAGGTGAATGTAAGATCTACTTAAGACCACAAGCATTTAATAATGCTGATAAAAATTAGCAAAGGCCGATAATTGCTTTGCAGAAAATACAGCCCAAGGAATGAGTGGGAGGAGGATTTAAACCCCTGTAGTATTTGAAAGGAAAATATTTTTGTCCTTAAAATATTTCACGGCAGTTTAAAGGGGGCAAAGAGTTTTCAGAAAGGGTTTTAGGGATTTGGGAAGTGCATTTGGAAGTCTTTCCAAAAGTCTTGGCAATTAAGTTGGAAGAAGGTATTACTGAATGTCCTCGAGTCCAACCAATTCCCCAGGCTCAGCTCAAGAGCAGAAAGTGCCTCCTTGTTTTAGCACTGCTGGCAGGCTGGTACAAGGTCTGCTCAGGGCTGACACAGGGGTCCTGCACAGACAGAATGACAAAACTCTCCCTTGATCAAATGCTAATTGCAGTGCACAGGCAAAAGCTTCACACAAGTGAGGGCAGGGCAGTATTTTATGGATGTTCTCACAACACACCCCAGCCCTCCTGACTTCAGAGACTTTGGATAAGTATCTCCAGCTTTATCAGATAAGAAGCTTATTTGAAATTCAAGGCAAGGATATTCCAAGGCTCTTCCTTTTCTGCATGTTCATTCTGTTCTAATGGAAAGATATTTTATCTAATGCTTTTTAATTCTGGCTACAGAGTATAATTGGCCAAGACTGGAAGATAAGCAGTTAAAAATCTCCATTTCCTTTCTAAATTAAAGCTTTCTTGGAAACAACCTAAATCGCATTTAATGAGCTCAAAATATTTAATGCTAATTCAGTAAATTTCACAGGAATTAATTTTTGGTTTATATCCAAACAACACTTCTGATTGTTGAAATACAGTGTGCCTTCAAATTAAAATCTGCTGGTGGGAGATGTAATCTAACTTTTCCTTCAGATTAATGCCAACAATAGAGAGGACATTTCTTGAACAACCTTACTGCTCCAAAGACCTAATAAAGGATGCAAAAGAAGTTACAGATGCAGAGGTGCAGAGTTCATCCTCCCAGAGTGCTCCTCTTGCTGGCTCTCCCACCCCCACACATCAGGGGTGGCTGCTGAGCACAGACAGGTCCAGGTTCACCTCCCATCGCCCACAGGGGTCTCTGAATGGCCACAAAGTGACCAAATCAGGGTCTCTTTTCCAAATCTGCCTCCAACCTGTGCACCCCATGTGGTCACTGGTTGGGTGGTTCTCAGCCACAGCTGTATCCTGGTTTATACAGGCACTCAAAAGCATCCCAATGCTCAACTCTTAAAGAGCATCCTTTGCACAGACTTCCTTTGGAGTCAGCAGCAGTGCACAGCAAAGGGCAGCAAATTTTGTCAGCCCCTGTGAGGCTCTGTCCTGGCACAACTTCCCCAGGTCAAAGCTGGGCAAGGAGGAATCAAGGTGGGACATCATCAGCCACATCAGATCATAAGATGAAGTGATAATGTCCTAGAAGGTGCCACTGGAGAGGATTAGCAAAAGGCAGAGAAGCACTAATGAGACACAGATTAACAGTGACTTTGGCTTATCTCTTCTTTCCTAAGGGAGGGAAGAATCTCTAACAGCAGGAGTAGTAGTCTCAAGCAGCAATCGAACCTTTGGGAAGTCTTCACACCGTGTTCCCAGGCCCCCATATCCATCTTCCATCAGTGTGTGCCTGGGGGGAGAGGTGGAGCAGACCCCCTTTGGCACCCCAAGGGCCAGCCAGTGAGCTGCCATGGAGTGTTAAAGGCTCTGCAGTGTGACATGGGAATACAGCACCTGTAAAATCTCCATTTCAGAATTCTGCTGTTTATTTCAGGGAGATAAAAAGGGAGCAGTGGAAAGCTGTGAGTCTGGATTGTGTCTTTGAGGCACTTCAGGCTCCAGCAGTGATGCCCAATTAACACAAACAGCCAGTGCCAAGCACACCCCAGAGCACTAGGTGCAGATTACTCTGCACAACACAGACATTGCCCTGCATGGAGGTGGCAGGCTGTTTTCCAGAGACTCTGCTGCATCTCACACAGTAGAGTTGTTTCCTCAACCTACTGCTGTAGAAGCAATACAACAGAAAAATAAATGAGGATAACCCAAAGAAAATAAACCTGCACTTGCTTTCAAGAAAACTGCTGGCTCATTCACCAAGCCTGCCAGAGTTTAAAGAACTACTTGGTCAACACTCAGGCACGTGGTGTGATTCCTGGAGTGGTCCAGTTAATTTCAATGATCCTTGTGGGTTCCTTCCAGCTCAGGATAATCTAGGATTCATTGGCCAAGAATTAACTGGCAATGGCTGCTCCGCTTGGGTTTTGCTGGCCAGGATGAGTACCTGCTGCAAAAGCACCAGGTGAGCTATTAGCTGATAGAAAGGGTTAAAAGATGACTGCAAGGCAGGCAGATTTGGCATTTCAATAAAGGCACCTCTAACTAGGGCCACAGGCTGGGACAAGAGAGGGACAGCCAGCCTAAGACCTGGTACAAGCTCACACCAAACTGTTGTAAAACCAACTGTTTTACAGGGACCACTGGTCTTACCCAGGGTCATGGGAACCTGAGCAGAAGGCTCAACACAGGCTGAGAAAATGGGTAAGGAAAGTGAGTGTGCTAGAGATGCAGACCATGTAATTACAGACAGAGACACCTGGATGGCTTAACAGAGGTAAATGAACTTAAGTTCATTAAGGTCTAACACAAGACAGCCAGTGATCTCAAGTGTCAGCACTAAACAGAGTTTAGTGAGGAATTTAGGAGGAATTTAGCTCTTCAGGGCCATCACCAGTTTGTTTTGCATATCAGGATCCCAACAGGGCTGCTGGGGCACAGCTGGGAGCGGGAAGCAAGCAAAAACATTTTCCTGTGCGCTCATATAGAAAGGACAACACAGGGAGACCAGGAAGAGCCAGGAGATGAGGCAAAGCACACACAGGAGGGACTTCAGAGTCACAAACCTCTGTCTCAGCTTTGCTGGGAGATGCCTCTCTTAATGCAGTAGCCCTGGCTTCTTGTGACACCCTGTGCCACCAGCTGCACATTCAGACACAAAATGGCTTTTTCAGCCCTGAGCTCACAGCAAGAGTGAATGGCCAAGAGGCCACTGACTTTGTGCTGGCCAACCCTCACCTGATGTGTTAAGGGGACTGTGCAAGGAGCTCAGATGGGCATCAAGAAAATGTTCAGAGAGGCTTTGGGCTCCAAGAACACACTGGGCTTCTACTACCTTCTTCTCACTAGAGAAAAAAATTCAAACCAAGCATTAGGCCAGCAGGATTGCAGCAGCACACTTTGCACCAATGCAAAGTGTGCAGTTTGTGCTGCCTTCCTGCTCTGTCCTTACAGAGAGACTTTTCAATGCCAACCAACCGCCTGAACAGAACAAGAAGAACAACATTACGAGAAGGCAGAGAAAAATCCACTTTCCTGGACTGTATCAGAGCTGTTGGCAAAGAAAAAGAGAACCTGAGTGTCCTTCTTGCAGGAGATGAGTGAACAGCAAGCTGTGCCCAGCAGCCAGACCACTGAAGGCACCAGCTGCTTTGCAGAGCTGGACCCTGAGCCATGTGCTGCCATCCCACCCCTGGTGGCAGCTGGTGTCCCAGAGCCCAGTGGGAACCACCCTTGGTGGCACAGGTGCTGCCTCACAGTGCTCCAGAAGAGAACAAGCTGCCTCATTCAAACAAGAGAACTTGAATTCCTGCCCAGCAAACCATCCTCTTGAAAGGGAACTTTCAGATCAGCGTTTATTAATTCTGGAGTGTGATTTTGTTTCCAAGAAACTTTCTCAGCTGAAACAATGAAAAAATTGCTGGTTTGGCAAAGTGTCTGATTGAGAATTCAAGTGACAGAGCAAGTGTTTTGCTGATAACGAAATCATATACATTTTTGTTTTATAGACACTGCTATTTGCTGCAGAATATTTATGGGATGTGATAAAAATCTACACACTCAGCACAGCTCAAACTTCTTTCCACAGACAGGTCTTTACCCCATCAGAAGTTTTGTCAGGACAGAGGAGTTACTTCTCAGAGGTCCAAACAAATCTGCTGCACCAGTGGGCCAACTCACCCCTCTGCATGGGACCAGGACTGCCAGGAGCAGCTAGGAGCTGCACAAGACTCATCCATGTTCTTGAGTTCCTGTTGACCAAACTAATTTCACCTGGGAAAAGAACCTGAAATTCAAAGTAGCCAGAGGAACACACAGTTGTCCTGCTGCTCTGCACAAAGCATAAAAGCCTATTCAAGAACCCTCTTTCCCTCCTATACTTATATCAAATTAACATTAGGCCAAATAGATGCTCTCATATAAGCTGTTCATAGGCAGCCTGGCTTATGAGTGTAGTTTTATGCAACTTAGAAATTTTCTTTTTTCTTCTTGTTTTTTAAACCTCTTGCTGTTAAGACTGCAGACATAAGGAAATCTCCAGCTCTGGCTCTTGCCCCATTTGCTTTGCCCAAAAGCTCTTCAGGCAACAGTGCAGACTACTTGACTGTTGGTAGATCTCACACTGCCACCTCTGAAAATCAGTGTGTTGACAGCCACTGGTGACTGGAGGCCAGAGCAAGCAGCTGGCAAATGGCTACAAGCACTGCTGTGGGGGAAGCAAGACTATCCAGCCTGGAGTATTTATCAGACTGCAGGAGAGCTGACTTGCCTGCTAAACAGGATGGGTTGGGGTTTTTTTCCTCCATTCAGATGAGGAGGGAGTTGGAATCTCATACAGCTATTTGCTGGAAAGGAACAGCTTTCCACTCCAGCAGTAGCAGCCCTGCCTGAACTACTACCCTGACAGCCAGGATATATTGCCTTACTACTTTTGTTAAGAACAAAATCCAGGGATTTGCAGCTACAACCCCCACCATTAATCATTTAGGTTCAGAGATTTTACTTCTGTGCACCTCCAGCAGAGCCCTTTGATATGCAGAAGCTGTATCAAGCCCCAGGTGATGGCTCTGATGTGGGGAGGTTCAAGGGCACAAACCAAGACCAGAGTTTCCATTTGGACAAATGGCCATGATGGGAGAGGGGGGCACTGTGAAGAGCCTGGAAACCATCCCTGAGGCCTGCTGTCCTCAGGAATATGCACACACTGGAGATGAAGTGTGACTCAACTGAGAATTGAAGACTACATCCACCAGGTCATCCCCCAGCTGATCTGCTCAGGCCCGTGTTTGGCAGGTGAAAGCACCCCAGGTGTGTGCAGACAGGGAGCTGTGATGTATCTGCCACCATTACTGAACACACCTGGTTCCCTTCATTGCTCAGCTCATCAATCCAGGAAAAGGCTATTACTGTTATTGATGTGCCTCAGACCTCAGGAGCCCTCAGACTTCCAACCCCAAGAGCTTTAAAGTCATGAATTAAGCCCTAAGAGTCATTATTAAAAAAACTGCAACCATTGCATTATTTTCATCTGCCGTCTGTTTAAATGCTTTAGGCTATACTTAGCTCAAGGTTTCTCTCCACAAGAGCTAGAAATTTACTTGCTCTAAATGAAAAAAAAAAAAAAAAAGAACCCTCCAATTGTCCTGGAGTTATGCAGTGATTTGAACTGAAGTTTTCATTACTGTGATACTTGCAGTATAGGCAAAATGCTCCAGTGCTTCCAACTTGTCCTTGAGAATGTATTGCTCAAGGTGGGGAAGGATGGAAATCCAGGATCTGGCCAGAGCTCATCTCCCAGATGCATATGGGAAAAAATTACGTAAGACAGAAGTGCCACAGTCCACATCAAGGCAGTGATTTCCTTTGGTGTTTGCCTGCCCTCCCCATCACTGATTTTAAACCACTAGATCAAGAGGAGCTCACTTTACCTTAAGTTTTCAACTTGGATTAATTTTCAAGCCATCACAAGTGAGTTGAAAAGTAAACCACAGATTCAGTTTCCTAATCCACTCTGGTGGATGCACCCCATTCCTCACAAACAGCCTTCATTCACCTGCTCTCACCAAGAGCAGCACTGATGGCAAAAAAAGGAGGGCAGGGTAAGAAATAAGAATATCTACCCTCAAAAATAAGACTTCTTTTTAAAATTTTCTTCTTTACTGAATTCACTTTTCTCCAAATCCTAAAGAGAAGTAAAGATCAATTGATTAAAATATGTTCTATTCTGCAGCCACAATATTTGAAGTCCTTAGACCTCAGCCAGAAACAGCCCATTTAGATTTTAATTACTTCTAACTCTCATAGTAGAAAGTTTGTGGTTACACATTGGGATCCAAAATGGCACCAACCTCAGACTTGGCCTTGCAAAAGAAAAATAAAAACCTTTTTCTTTAAGAATAGCTTTAATTTCTATATTCAGTAAGAATTCAAGAAAAAAAAAAAAAAAGCCCAGTATGTCTCTCAAGCTGGAGAGTGCTGTTTTATTTTCTGCTTTATAAAATAATCCTACTGAAAACATTTCTCTGCATACATTCAGTAAATCTATTCCAACAGAAAAGGAAGCCCTAGCCCTTACTGTAGATAGCTTTAACAAATATTGAAGGGATTGCTCGACAAACACCAGGCCCTGCACAGAGCTGCAATCCAGAGCAGCACTGGAAGGTGCATGCATCACCCCCAGACAGGAGGCACTCTGCTTCCACAACACCCTTGCTATGCAATAGTCCCCTCTGTGGGCAGCAGCTCAGCCAATAGCAGTATAAAGAACATTTATTGCAAGGCATCCACAAAAGAAACCCATGAGGAGCACACACATTCCCACTGCTGGTAAGGCAATCGTTCCTTTAGGGAATGAGAGCATTCAGTGAAGCCAGTGCAAAGGGTCTCATTTGTAAATTATATATCTCACAGGGACTGACTCCTTGGAAATTTAGGAGCCAATTCTGTGGGTCCTCACACCCTTGAGGAAGACCAGGCCCTTTGCACAGCCCCAGTTGCATTTTTGGGTGGCTGGATTCCAAAAGGAAAAACAAAAGAACTAAGTTGACCTGCGTTAAAGTAATTTCCAAATTCAAAAATCACCAGTCCTGGCTGAATCAATTTGTATTTCCTCCTCCTGTTGCTAAGGTCCCCTTTCTGAGATCACCAAAAGCTCTAAAAGCTGTACCACTCACAAGGGCAATAACAATTGCCTTAATATGTAATTTTAAGCCACCCACCACACTCAATCATTCAAGCCTTTGATACTCACCTGCTGCTTTACTGAGGCCCTTTGTTGAGGCACAGTGGGATAGACCTGAAGCTCTCTAGAGTGAGCCAGTTTTCACAGAACGTGGCTTTAACAAATTCTATGTAGCCAACTGGAAAATTAAAAACTGTCTTTTTTTCCTCTGGAATTTATTAAGGTTGAAGTATCTTTATAAGTGTCTTCTCAACATGTCAGTGCTATCTAATCAATTGAAGATAAATTAAGGGTTTGATCAGACTTTCTTTCACAGGAATTGACCTGATGAGTAGAGACAATACTTTGCATGTTACTTCACCCAGTGCAAGAAGAAGAAAAATCAACTGTACCTTATTACAAGTGGCCAATTTTGGGTTCTTGAGGCCACCTGACCTTAAGCATCACTCAGTACCCATGCTGTCTAAGAATCACTGTACAACATACTTGCTTTGCATTTGACTCTGCAGGACAATTGTCATAGTTATTATTTAAATAGCTTAAAATTAGGACAGCTTGAAGTGCAGCAGGGCAGACTGGACCATGAAAACCCAAGCAGTGCCACCCAAACAGCCCCCTGAGATCACAACAATGCCTCCTCTAAAGCCTTCTTGAGAGGAGAGACAAACACTTGATTTCTTTACTCAGAAAGTCAGCACCACAGTCTCTGGGTAATCAAGAGAGATCAGAGATAAAGCCACTTTAAAAATCACAGAGTCACTGAGGTTGGAAAAGACCTCACAGATCTTCGACTCCAGCACCACCGTGCTCATCACTAAACCACATTCCTCCAGAGCCACATTCACTTGACTTTGAACTCTTCCAGGAGCAGTGATTCCACCACTTCCCTGGGCAGCCTGTTCCACTGCCTGACCACCCTTTCAGTGCAGAAGTTTTTCCTGACATCTGTTCTGTAAACCTCCCATAGCACAGCCTGAGGCCTTTTCCTCTCATCCTGTCACCCTCATGCATCCAAATTCCTGCTTCCACCATTTCCTGAACCAGGCAGGAAAAAGGCTGGAAAGCCCACACCAGCCACCTGCAGGGTTTGCAGAAATACCCCCACAGAGAGGGAAATATCTCCACAGAGGCATCTTTCCAGCATCCCAGTGCAGTGCTTCCATCCTTCCCAGGAGAGACTGCCCTTAACAGAGCTGCTCTGCTTTGCTGCCCAGGAGCCAGGATTGCTGAGCAGCACTGACAAATCTGGCCCATATCCTTCACCCCAAGATGCTTCTCAGACACACAAAGCTGATGGCTGCCAATCTCCCACGTACCCATAAAATCCTGAAACAACCAGGTATTCATTTCAGGGAAAGTGTTGAAAGAAGAATAGGAAAAAATAACCCATGGGAAACAATAGTTTCTGTTTCAGTGTAATAGATGGCCTGGGAAGATGACAACCTTTGTGTACTTGTTGATAGAACAAGCTGATGATGTGACTGGGCCACAAGAGAGGCTAATGAGTTTCTGCAGTTATTACAGAAGGTCTGCTCAGGAGAAGCCAAAGATCAGAGTTATTGCTCAGGCCCAGGAATCCCAATTTAGGAAAGATCTCATTCAGACTGAAACAGGTACAAAGAACCATACATGTTTAGTTAATCTCACAAAAGAAGATTAAAAATAACTCATTTCAGTTTGCAAATGAAAGTCTAGTGGCACAATTGCAGTCTTTGAATAGATCAGGGAGATTACCAGCATCAGACCCTGCCTATTTTTACACTGAGAGCTGGAGTGACCCTTGACTCCACCAACAATGTGCAAGACAAAAAAGCAGCATGGGCACAAGAGGAATTTCTACATTTAATTTCCAGCACAAATACATTGCCTAGTTAAATGTCTAAGTGCTAGATGAGGGCACAGCTGGAAAAGCTCTCCCATAGGAGAGGAAGAAATAAGCACCCTTTACTAAAAGGATCCCACCTGCTTGCCAGTTCTCTGAAAAGGACTGGGATCCTTCCTTGAGCCAAGACACTGAGTTAAACTTTCAGCCACTTCCTTTCTTGCCTGACCCCACAAACCAATTTGAGTGGATACCAACAGCCCCAGCAGCATCTCCAAAGCTGTTCATGTTTTTCAATCTCCTCATCACTGAATATTTCCATGAAGCAGGTTTTTCAGAAGAGGGATATGGGGAAGCAAGTTTAATATATGAAAAATTAAAAATTTAGGGGCAGGATAAAACTAATTGAATCTTGTGTTAAATTATACCACTGCAGGGATGCCAGTGCAATTTTATCATTCATACTTAGTCTAATAAAAACTCTCAGACCTTTAATTTATCTCCCCTCCAGAACCATCCTGCATCATGAAAGGGTTTTGCCACAGAGCAGAGGTCAGGCTGAGGAGCACCACAAGCTGTAAATACAGCAACTGGGCTCAGCTGCTTCCCCCATGGGAACCACACCAGGATGCTCTGTTCTTCTAAGGATAAATCAGAGATAAGCACAGCACCTGAGAGCTCATTTGCTTTCATGTCCTGTACAACTGCTCCACTCTCAGAAGTGAGTGTAGAACTATGCAAAACAAGGATGGGGAAGTCTCAGCTGGGCTTGGCCTCCAGCACAGTGTCCCCCACAAGGATAATTCAGAGCTTCTGTGCTTCTTGCTCATCAAGAGGACAGGAGAACAGCTTTCCTTTCTCCAAAACCATGATCCAACCTCAGGATTTAGGCAGCTTCCTCAGACCAGTCCCAGATTATTTGTAAAAGGGCAGGGCTGTGTACCAAGCAGTTACCGCAGCTGACCCCAGCAGACAGAGCAGATAGTGCTGGTGCTTGCACAGCCTGCAAAACATGCTGTACTTTTGTCCTCAGGCCTATAGGGATCTGTGACAGATATTTTGTGCATATTCTGGGCTAGAGATTTATTGCACAGTTGCCTGAGCTCAATGTGCCAGCTGTTCCACATTAGCCCCTTGCCCCCACACTCATTTGAAGCCCTGTTCTGAGTTGATTGTCCCAAGATGGGGACTCAGCAAGTTCTGGAAGATCTGTGTGGCTCCACCTGCCTGAGATCTGGGTGGATTTTGATTTCACATCAAGTTGCTCAGTGAAACCTTCCTACTCCATAGCTATTTCCCATCAGGTTTCACAGGATCTTGCACTTGAAGGAGCAGTGATCCCTGCCAGCCACTCACCCCAGTCAACACTCAAGCTCAGTCTGTGCACCAGTCCCCCCAAAACAGGCAGGGTAAAATTTCCACAGTGCCTTTTAAGACAGTTTCAACTTTAAAAAGCCAACAAGAAAATGAACAGCTGACTAAACTGTTGTATGGTTTTGAGGAATTATTAATTTCCCTTATTGGTACAAGCTATGCATTCATAAGCAGCTCAGAGCCTCACCAGACTCCTGCCAGACTGAATCATTTTAGCTGGAGGATGAGAAACTGCAAAAGTTCAAGGTTGCCACAACAGCAATCAGGCTTTAGTTCAGGAAATGCTATAAACAATTAAGCAAAAAAATCCTCCCAGCCTCAAGATGCTGGAGATTCAATTCCATCTTACAGAGCTGAGATGCACTGGAGGTGGGGATGGGATCTGTGGCAGCTCTGCAGTGGCCTCATCCCAAAATGACACAGGAGCACAGGGCTTTAGTGTCCATGGGGAGGAAGGCACCAAAGCGTACCCTGGAGACATCAGTAATTTCTTTGCTGCAAAGATGCCCTTCAGGTACTTCTTACAACTTTTAACCTATCCCAGGATGAAAAAGACCATTGGAGCATCTTCCCCAGGCTGAGAAAAACAGCACAACTACTCTGTCCTCTGCAGGGATATCTCGGACAGCAACCTGGAGAGCTGCACTGAGTGGGTACATATGGTCAGGGACCACCTTCAAAACACAGCAGCTTTAATTATTCTTGCTCCTGTGCCAGACATATGGCATTTTACCTTCAGTTTAAATGCCATCAGCTTCTCTTCCCATATTGTTCCTTTCCAAAACTTGTCCTTTCTCCCCACTTTAATATTTTAAGCGGCAATGGAACTAGATTTTTTCAAAGGAAAAGTTTGTAGCCAAGCAAATATGTCCATGTCATAAGATGAATGACTATGCAGCTAAAGCAGTGACGTTTTCAGGATTAATCTTGCCTAAATATTTCATTTCTTCATTTTGAATTATGAACATCTTTTTCATAAGTACTGACAGAGTTTATAGATCATCCCCAAAAGGAAAGTTTGATTAAAAAACTAGAAAACCACTTGAGGAAGAGGACTTCAGTAGGTGGCAAAAACTGTCCTTCAGATAAGACTGAAGAGCCTATAAGATGATAGGTCACTTATTTTTGATAGAGTTTATTTTGGCAAAAAAAAAGGACTATCATAAGTCTTGTGCTACTTAGCCTTTGTTGGATTAATATAATGAAACATTTGCTTGAGTCTAAAACCATTAGGCATTGTCAGAGAGTATCTGGGACTCGGCACTCTGCAAGATTTTGGCACCACATGCACCTCCTTGTACTGTGGGATTCATTGAGAGCTGTCGATACCCATTTCCTTCAGGAAATCAGGAAGCCTAAGAAACGCCCGTGGCAGATAAGATGCAAGACTGATGAGCTGCAATCAGTATAAATTAGCACCTGCAAAGGATAAATCCAATGCACAAGAAAATATCTATTATGACTATCAGAAAAATTCCAGGTGCAACATGAACTTGAGGAAGTCACAAGGTTGTTATTTACAGCCAGACTTCTTCAGCAACTGGAGTTTTGCAAAGAAAGAAAAAAAAAAAAACCCAAACAACAAGCCAAACCAAAGCTGCTAAAATCTTAGACACCCTGAAGATGGGTGTACACCCATCAGGGCACTATCCTTCCCAGCTCATGTTAGTTAACATGCCAGAACTCCTGGAAATGCTCAGCCCCCAGCTGGGAGGTGGTGGAGGGCTGGCTGGGCAGGCAGAAGTGTTGGATCTGCCAGAGGAACAGGTCTGCAGGAGGTCACTTGCACGCTCTGAAGGAACAACAGAGTCCACTTTCCCCCATGCATTGCTGTGTAGCCAGAGTGGGCAGGAGAAGTTTTAACAGACCAAGCAGATGAGAGAAAGAAATTGGTGTCAAGGACGAGCACAGCCCAGCGTCACCAGGCACCCCAGCAGGTCACATAAACCATCTAAGTAATAAAGTTCATTTAGAGCTCCTTGTTCTCACTACACCTGCAAAATCCAGATACTGGTCTCATCCAATGGCGTCTCTTAACTAGGAGATAAGTACCATTAATTACCTGCAGGCCTGAGGATATCTCCTTTCACTGCTAACCCACTCTCAAGTGCTTTGATAAATACCGCGTTTCCTCTTGCAGGGGGAGGGATCCTATCAGCAAAGTGTTAATGGTCTAAAGCCACTTTCAAAGTAGCGCCTACCAGCTGATAAGTTTATCCTATATCTCAGCACTTCACAAACAGCAGCTCCAAACACTTTTCCCTGACCAATTTATCAAGATTTATATCGGATTTGGGTTCTGTGCTCCAGTTTGACTCACCCAATATTTCAGCATTCTGTAATCAAACCCCAAGAGGCCCATGACTCTTGGGCATGACATCTTCTGCTTTTCAAGATATTCCTGTGCTATGAAATAAAGAGGTAACTGTGCCAGGCAATAAACAGCAAGAGACTATTTCAAGAATACAAGAGAAATAGTTAAAACTCAGCAATTTATTTGGGAACACATATGTGCTTTTGTTAGTAGGAGAACGTCATCCATGGCTTTTTTAATCTCGGGATGCACTGATGTATTGTGACTCTTTGTGCTTTTCAGTGCCCTGCATTTCCATCCATTTCCTTCCCTCAAGTGGGGCAGGCTTTCCAGTGGATCGTCACCATTTAGTAATTACAAATATAAATGTCACTGCTGTCAAATAATATAACACACCTCACGCATCAGGACACAAGCTGTTTAAAATCGAGCTATTATAGCAGAGCCACCGCTGTGTGAACACGCCTTGATTAAATTCATAGACATTAATCATTTTAAATAAAAAACCGAATTTCGTCAAGGCAGCAATGAACTTTCCAGAAGATATAGGAGTGAAGTGATGTTTCCAGAAGGCAGTGTTCCTCCAGGCATTCCTTTAACACTGGAGCACAGTAGGAGTACATAATGCATAGCTGCAAAAAGCAGTTTTTAAGCACGAGTTCCATGGAGCAGTTCAGGACCACAAAATCCCTGAAAGCTGCAGCCCTCAGCATATGGCAACTGCTCACCTGAGCACCAGCAGAGCCATCACAATCAGGAGTGTTGTCTGCACAGGCACAACCCCAGCGAGCCCAGACCAGGGTCCAGGGTAATTGGTTTTGCCACGCTGTCAATCCCACCCCCAGGAAGAGGTTTCCCTGCCAGCCTGCTCAGTGCCAAGACAGCTTCTATTTTCCAGACTGTCAGTCTCAAATCCTATCAGATTTCAGGCTGCAGAAGATAGATTATCTGGGCAGCATTATGACAGATGCACTGCTGAAGATGTCCACTTACTCAGAGAGAAAAGGGAAAATGTCTCCCCCTGCTCCTTTTCTGTCTGTGTCAGACCCATCTGCCATCCACTGCTGGGTTCATCTTTGTCACGCCTGGGAACAACAACTCCACCAAAGGGTCTGCACATGCATTCATTAAGAGGAAGTGTAGTTTGATGGAAAGATTTAGTTTCTTTATCTTCCCAGAGAAGGGATATCCTGGGAAAACAATCCATGATTATTCCCCTATATAATAAAGGGGTTATTCTGCATAGGGATCAAATAGCAGTTGCAGAGTGGAACAGCCACTTGGCATGATGACAGATTGCTGTATCAGTCATACCTGCAAACCTTATTTACAGAAGCACCACAAAAATATTTGAGCTGGCAGCTGTTCCATTGTGAAAGCAAATATAGCTTAAAAGGCTTTCTATTTTGCAGAATTTCCAACCCTTATTTAAAAAAAAAATGCACATGCAAAACACATCCCTCCCACTGTCATCCAGCTCCTGCCCACCCTTTTTGATGAAGAATCTCCTAAGTATGAAGGATTTGCTAAAATGCAGACAATGATGTTGCTGTCATTATTCAGTCTACTTATGAGTCCAGCTTTGAGATCAAGAGTAGATGAAAGAAGAGAGAAATCTCATTTGGAGTCAGATGATGCTCAGCCCCAGCTTGCTGCATGTCCAGCCAAGTTTTTTTACTCCATCACTCAGTCACCTTGCACTTACTGGTTTCCCAGGTGTGACTGGGCCTTGCCCAGTTTGGGGTGACTATGGGGACAGCAGACGACCCCCAGGGCCACGTCAGAACTGCAGCAGCAAACCAGCATCAGAGACTAAATTTCTTACCCTTCCATATCAAATGCAAGGAGAGCTCAGTGCCCTCACATGAACTGAGCACAGCCAATACACAGCCCTGCTGATCCCTCCCCTGCCCTCAGCCCTGTGCTGTTCCCTCCATCACCCAACTCCAGCTGTATGTGCAGCTGGCACAGCAAAAGCAGAGTGAGGAACTGATCTGGGCTAAAAAAAGAGGCAACTCCTTGCAAATGAACTCTTAAATTTAGCTTCAGAATTTGCAGCACAACTCTCCTTGATTGAGGCTGGTGTGCTGGGAGTGAGATGCCTCCTGGCATGGATCACCCACCCTGGCACGCTCAGCTCTTCCCTGGAGATGTGGGATTTCTCTGTGCTGCCCTGGGACACACCAGCATCGTGCACAGCCTGTGGTGCCCAGCTGCACCCTGCTCCTCCCTGGGCAGGCCCCACCAGACAGACAAGGAGCATTGCAAGGCCACTCACCCGACTTGAGGTACCAGGCAGCATTATCACAAGTCCTTAGGCAACAGTAAAGCCCCTAGATTTTGAGGTTTGCTATTTTTTTATAAGCTGAAACATGCATGCATATGTTCCAGCTCTCTGTTGCCAAAAAGAACCAGACAGGTTAAACGCAAAAAGGTAAAGTTTGTTATAAATGCAAAAGCCACAGCCCTTGCCCTTCTGTCCCTCAACCTGAGCCAAGCACATTAACCAGCTCTGCCCCCTCTTCCTGATATAAATGTGTAAAAGAAGGGAAATTGTGCCAGGATCCAGAACATGTTTGCCACTTACTAGGGTCAGAACTGCACTTTACACCAGAAAAATCTCCCCTGGACACCCACTTCAAACTCAGGTCAACATTTGACTCCCCCAGCACCAAGTGAAGCAGCTCTACTGAAAGCTGCTTCAACCACCCCCTCTACCTAAACTTTCTGCCTGAGGGACCAGAGAAGCTCACCATACACAAGGGGGTTTGCTTTCTCATTTGCTTTGCCTGAATACAAGCCCTCTGCTGCTCCTCAGCACCCCTCAACAAACAATTGAGCCTCAAACAAAAGCAGCTTTTCCAAGCCCAAGGAAAACCAGAGCAGACACCACCTCAACTTACCATCCAGGCCCCCAAGCAGCTCCATTTCCCACAGCCATGCTCCTCCTTTGCAAAGGTCATCCATCCATCCATCCATCCATCCATCCATCCATCCATCCATCCATCCATCCATCCATCCATCCATCCATCCATCCATCCATCCATCCATCCATCCATCCATCCATCCATCCATCCATCCATCCATCCATCCCTTCACCACCCCCCCCCCACCCCCCCCAAAGCTGGAGTCTTTTATACTCATGGCCCTTAATGATTTTTCAGGTGGTCTGGATTCAATGCACAAAAAACCTCATTTTCCCCACCTGAAAGCTTTTACACCACTCTCCTGGATTGCCCTGGGAAGAAATGTGTGAGTGTTGTGACAAAACATTTGCATTCCTTCACAGGGGCAGAAGAGAGGTCAACCTAGAGGAAAGGGATGGCATAAATGGAAAAGTTTGGTGTTTAGGGCATTTTTTTTTCTCTTTATAGATAAAGAAAACCTTTTCTATGCAGAAGAAATGTAAAAGTGTTAGGGGTCAGCAGCAAAGAACACATTTTGCACTAAAAAAAATACGTTTGTACAGATATTAAAAAAGCATCAGAGTCTTGCTCTGCTCTTCAGCAGTGGAAAACTACCTCTGGACTCCCCTTTGCCTCATAAATCACTGGCACAGTTGTCCTCCCTCACTGTAGCCAGGCTTGGGGTGGCAGGAAGGGCAGGGCTTGGTGTTGTCACCCAGTGCAGTGGCCAGCAGGGCAGGTTTGCAGCCAAAACCTGTGAGAATGAGGCTTCAGACTACGGTGTGCTGTCTTGTCCTTCACTTTTCATCCCCTGTTTGTCGTATGCAGGATTAAATTCTTTGCATTATCTTCAGAAGCAAGAACAGGTCCCCAGCATTACACAACTGAGAGCACTTGCTGCTGGGTGCAATGTGACATCTCCTACTCTTATCCACACATCATGAATGAAATTCAGAGTAACAGCTGTGCTGTACAGCCAAAGGGAACCTTCTCGTGGGCCACTGCAGACACGATTCTCTGCAAATCATGGTTTTTCTTTGCACATGCAGAAGATGAGCTCACTCAGACCACACAGGCACTGGAGCCTCAAAACGCCGGTGTGTGGCCAGCTCGGGGCAGCAGGGTGGGATGTGATGTGTGCTCAGTGTGGATGTGCACCTGGATTGTCCCTCCCATGGCAATCCAAGGAGCACAGAGTCCTACTCAGCTCCATGAGCCCTTGTTGAAGAGCAGGAGGAGGGAGCAGTGTGGGGCTGGGAGGGCTGCAGGAGGTACCACAGCAGTTTTGCTGAAGTCACGGCCGCACACGGCGCGTCAGCGATGGCACAGCCACAGACCTGAGCTCCGACCTCCACAAACACCAGCCTTCTGATCAGACTCTGAAACCCTTTAAAAACCCCCTTCATACACCTCAATTATTTTAACCGCTTAACCATCACGTTCCAGTATTGATTTGAACACAGACGAATTATTTAAGTCAATTGCCTATTAAAATTCATTTTCGGTGAAAGGTCAAAGCTGCAAATTGAAACCAGATGCAGTACATTATGTCTATCAGTACTGTGATCTGCACACAGGTTCATTATTATGTTTCTGCAGAAGTAATTTCTCTTGTCAAATTTTGCTCTGTTTGCCACTGTGGCTATTACAAGCTCTATTAATTAAGAGGCCTCTTTACTCTTATTAACAGAAAGTTTTAAATTCTGCAGTCTCAAATAAAGGTATGTAAAAAAGCATTAGGGCTTACCCTTCTTATAGCATGCTCTTCCTGAAATTCAGAGAGAAAGGAAAATGAATTAATTTTGTAGTATTTTATTCAGTTACAGGAGATCTGAGGAACTCTTAGACTCCCTGCAGTGACTAACAGTGACAAGTAGCACCCTCCCCCGAAGCCACCAGCGACATCCCTGCATCCAGGACTGTGTTGTTTGTAAAGTACAGTGACTTCTGGGCAGCTTTTGATCCATTTGAAGTCCATCAAGAGAAAAAGGCCACAAGAATGGCCTCTCTGTGTCACCTTGAAGCTTCCATCGACTCCTGATGAAAGGCAGCAGAAGCACAGCAAACCTCAAAGCAGCCTCTAAGTGTTTACACTGCTCTGTTCCTCAGCAGCCAGAGCTGGGAAATCCCACCCTGACTTGATTTGGGTTGCATCTGGTTTTAAGTTCCTAGAAAAATAAAGGCCAGTTACTCATGGCCTGCTCTGCCACTGCTTGCATGGATCTTTCCCCAACACAAGCACTGCCCATTGTGTCTTTCTTTATGTACACATGGCTTATGCAGCAAAGGGGGCAATGGACCACAGAGGGGAACATGGCATTTTCTCCCAGTCACAGAAGTGTTTTGTTTTCTTTGAGACTGACCCTGTAACTACTGTCTCAAGAGAAAAATTAGTTTTCTTCCAAAGTAAAAATCATTTGAAAGGAAGGCTGTTGTTCCAGTGGGAAAATGATGGTGTTCCTCTTGGGAAAACTGAAAACAAACCAAAATGGAAATTTTCATTTCATTTTAAAATGCCAGCTTGAAATAGGACATTTGCATTTCTGCCCTCCAATAGCAGGCATGTTGTTCCTATTAAGATGTTTATAAAAATATTGTGTTTTGGCAGAAGGAGGGGGTGTTTGATACTTCTGATAGGGAAAGCTGATCTCTGACCATCTCTGAACATCTGAAAGTGTTTTGAGCTCTTTGCAGCCTACATTGACATTTCAGAGTGTTGAAAGTTGCACAGATCAAGTCAACAAATTTCAGGTGTCTTATGAGTAATTCAGTTCATAGAATCTCTCCCAGCCCAGGGATTCACTTCACTTGCACATTGCACCAACACAGACCAAGGCTATACTTTAATTACAGCATCTTCCACAGTTCTTCCAAGAGTTCCTAATAACTCTTTAAGACAATTGCTAGGGAAAAGTGGAACAGAAGAGCCAAGAGAAGAGGAACTGCTCTCAGTGCCAAGCATATTCGGCAGTTCAGCAGACACACACAGACACGTTTTTTCTTTGCCAAAAGTTAAACCTTTTCTTCTTAAAGTTTTCTTGTAAAAATATTTATTTTCAGTGGAGCTCTGTAAAATCTGTCCAATTTCCTTATACTCTATTTGCTGGAACAAGGAACCTGCAAGTCCCCAGTGGGTCACCCCAGAAGTTGATGCCCTAGGATTTTAGCTTTTATATTTTTCAAATCCTGTAGTGCTTTAGGGTATAACTCTAAAGTCCATATAGAGTGTTAGTTAACCATCTTCACATTTTGGTCAGACAAAACAATCCCTCCAGGCCTGATCCTGATCAAAATGAGTGGGAGCTTGTGGGTGTCCCAGGGTGGGGGCATGAGTGGGTGCAGGGGCTGCAGCCAGATCAGATGTCTCTCTACAACACATCTGATGGGAAATGAGAAGGTGTCTCCTCCCCTGAAACTGGGATCATTGTGTGAGCAACCAGAGACAAGGGGCTGAGGATGGCAAAAGCATCAAAAGCAAGAGTCCTGTTTGAAGAGATGCAGTGGTGGTCCCGCTTCTGGTTGGCTTGGGCTTAACTCTTCTCTCTCTAAAGTTATTTGAAAATGACTCTGTGGACACAGCCTCTGGGAAGGGCCAGTGGAAGGGGTCAAGCTGCTGTCTCAGAGCCAGTCACGTCCTCAGCTCAGCTGCAGAGGTGGCTGGTCTGCAGGCAGGGCAGGGCCTCTCTTGCAGCGGGATTTGTGACACAGGCACAATCCTGCTGGGAAGGGAGTGGCGTGGCCAGGCCAGCAGCCCTGGCAGATGGTGAGGATCTTCCATCTCAGCAGAAGCTGCAGGGCTCTCTCAGGAGGAGGGGAGGCTAAACACCTGCTCTTCCAGACACACATGGCTCTGTGCAAGCAAAGGGATGATCCACGGGCAGGACATGCACTGCCCAGGGTGCTTCCTCGCAGCTGTGGCTGCTGAGGCCATGGCAAGAGCTCTGCAGGGCCATGGCTTTTGGAGGTCCCCAGGGGGATTTGAAACTGCTCCATTTGGTCAGAAGGGCTAAAGGCAAGGGCTTTAGTCATGGCAAGGGGCTAGTGCTGTAGGGCCATGTAATCCAGGGGTTAAATAACAAATTCCAGTATTATCTCTCCAACTCTCTTCCTCACTTTCTTGGAAAAAGGATGAGATAAGAATCCAGCCCTGGGCAGGACTTCACAGTCTGTGGCAGGCAGGTATGGGCCCTCTGAATGTGAGTCTCAGAGGGGAGGCATCTCAAAGCAGCTTCCAAATGACCAACATCGAGGGCTTCTCACCATTTGGCTGAGCTCATCCCTGTGCCAGTGTGAGCCAGTCCCAGGGTAGGGTGCACAGCTGATGCAGAACTGATGCTACACTTGATCTCAGCTGAAAGGCCATTACAGAGAAATCAGAAGAGACTGGCTAAAAGCAATTTATGGGGTTACAAAATGATGTATTACATGCACCATGGCTCCAGGTTTGCAGTAATTTAGGCTGGTATTGATTGAGGAGAGACTGGGGCATATTCCACCACCTTTTTAATTTCAGTCTGATTTGGCCACTACTTGCAGGTCAGCAGGCAATTTGATGAGACAAAAACAAACGAAGCATTAGAGCAGCCTAAATCACATGCTTTTAGAAGTACCTTGTAAATAACTTTTAAGGCTGAACAAGGAGAACAAAATGAAAGAATTGGCTATTAAGGAAATCGAGACTGAAGTTTCAGGCTCAGAAAAAATAGTTTCATGGCACAGCTAAGAAAGAATATCACTCACACCTACCATCATTGCCTGCCTGCATTTTCCCAAACAAATATGCTGTCTTTTTCCTCATATTATGGTGCTAATTATGATTCAATGTGTACTGATTAGATATGAAAATAAAGCCAAAGTTCATACAGTTTCTTACAAAGGCCTCTAATGATATTATTTCAGCAATGGGATGGATTACTTGGTAGGATTCCAGATGATTCAAACAAGGTAAAGGTGGAGTATTGTCTCTGCACTGCAAGGAAAGGGACAGGCTGTAAACCTGAGTGTAAAACTCCTGTAAGGGTAAACCTGAGATGATTTTCATTGTGGAGATAGTGATTACAGTATTAGTACATGGAAGGGCACCCATCAGTACTTGAGGTGGGGAAATTGCCCAGTGCCTTCCCTCAGGGAAGAAAAACTTGTCACATACTGTGTGATATTGAGGAGAAAAAACACAGGCAGAGGAAGTGGGAGAGAAAGGTTATTCAGTGCTTCATTATTTCTTTTTGATTTTAGGATTGAAGTGGTCCCCTCCTCACAAAATTACATTAAAGTGCACAAAATCCCAGATCCTTTTCCCTTCCCCTCCTAGGAATGTGCCCTGTAATTTATCAGGCACACCCACAGTCTCACAGGGTGAGAGGGTGGTGGAGGCACATGGTAGAGGGGGAATTGTTCCAAACCATAGAATGTATCCAACTGCAAACTGCCTGAATTCAGCCCCGAGCTCAGCTCTGCTGTGCTTGCATATTGATGTTGTGTAGGACGTGGACAAAGGTCTAAGCAAAGCAGATCGATTATGTCACTTACACCAGCCATCAGGTGTGGATATAAATGGATTTTCTGAGTTTGCTGTGACTATCAAATCTTGAACTCTGATGTGCACAGGTAAAGAGAGACACAGGAATCTCTGATTGGAGTAATTAGCACTTTCCTGCAGAAGGCTTCTCTGATCTCTAATTGCATGTTCATTTCAGTCTTTTAATAGCACACTTGCGAGGCGCTTTTCTACTTGCTGCAGGTAAAGGGAGACATGACCTTGTATTCCATCACACCTGCTGATGGAGCAGATGTGATGTCCAGACTTGCTGAAGCTTGGGAGGGAGCTGGAAAAATCTCTGAATTTACTTCAAACCAAGCAACTTCTGAGGACCCAGTTCTTTATTTCTGGCTAGCAGGGAGTTTGTTCAAATGACATCCCAGGAACATGAAGTCCCACTTGATGGTTTGTCTCATAATAAAATCAAGTTGAGTGGTGTGAGGGAGGATAACATCTCCTTCCATGGGCCTGTAGGAAATGGTAACCTGCTCCCAAATATATACACGTGTTGGGAAGGCCAGTCAGGCTCTATGGACTCTCACAGACATCACAGAAAGTGCAGGGCTCAACTGCCAGTGAACTTGATTCCACCCTTCTAATAATTCATTCACAACCAAATGAAACCACTTGAGCATCTTCTTCCTTTGTCTCAACTCCAGAAGTCAAACACCTCAGAAGTTATTGGCAGTTTTAATTAAAACTAGCTTTGAGACACAGAGCAACCTATAATGGTTATGGCTCTTTCTAGATAATACTGTAATAACCCTCTCTCATATTAAATATAGCAGCAATATTGTTCACCAGAGATGAGGACATTAGCACAAATAATCAGCCTCACTGTTGTGGGGAGGGCACTGAAGCCAAGAGGGGGTCTAAAATGATTGCATAAAATGCATTTGCTCCTGAAAAAGAGACATCCTGCAGCTCCCTGCCCTCATCAGCATCCTTCCCAGAAGGCCCCTGAATTTCCAGTAGATTTAGTTCACCCCCCCATACTATCTCAGCAACGTGCTGCCAGTGGGAGGCCATTTCCAGGTTCCTGCCCCTGCCTGGGCACTGCCTGCATTGTTTCTGCCAGACAGTCTCATTCACACGAGCCACTTGTCACCAGCACAGAGCTGTAGCAGGGAGGGCTGTGGGCTCAGTGACTGCAGATGTGTTCACAATTTCAGCCCCATTCAGCTCTTCTGATCCCAGGCCCTGGGCTCTGCCCAAGGGGTTGCAGCAAACGCAGGGCTCAGCTCAGAGAACTCGATGTTTGAGCAGGCTGACCAACAAAATCACTGCTTTGCTGCATTTCAGAGCTGGGGTGGCCGTGGCACTGCAGCAAAGGGACTTTGGGTGGAAGGCCACGAGGCTGTGCCTTGGGCTGGGGGTGCAGAAAGCATGGCAGATCATCACACCCTTGTTCTGAATGGCTCTGCAAATGCAGCCCTGGTGCAGTGCCTGTGGGATGTATGGAGGCACCTGCCTTCTGCTCACCTACAAATCCTCAGCATGGCTGCAATTAACTGAAGTTCCCTCCTGTTGATCTACATAGGAAATAAATTTTTTCCATGGTGTAAATCCACTAAAGTCAGGACATTCAAGGAAGGCACACAAGGAGTGAATTTGACCCAGGGCAGTTCCTGTCACAGACTCAGGTGTCCATTGAAACTGCCCAATGGCCCTTGCAGCCCCAGCCCAGTGCTATTTTAAGGGGCAGTGGAAAATTTAATTGTTTCTTCACATGAATGACAGCCAAATCTTCAGTGCATTTTCTAGAGAGATATCTTACGTTCATCTGAAAATCTCAAGACATTCTGATTCGAATTGAAGGAGGCCTTTGGGAGACAGTGAAAACAGTCCATTTGAGGAAACTCTAGTTGAGTATGTGAGGTAAAGGCATCGAAAATCATTAATTTCTTTTGCAAACCACGTCTCTTCTTTCCTACAGTACTGAGGATGTGCATGAAAACACTGAAACAAGTTTTGCTCAAAAGACCATTTCAGTGAAAAGGATTGTCATTTTTTAAACTAATGAAACAAAATGCAGCAGTAGTTCTCCTTTGAGAAAAATAAAAAAAAACACAACCTTCTTCCTTACAGTTCTTATTCCTTTCTCATCCAGTGTGTGTAATTAGATAACAAAGACAAGTGAAAAAACACTGGAGTTGGATTCAAAATTTGAAACCCACAGGGTTCTTTACAAACTTCTTGGGGAAATGTTTAGCTTTCTGATAGATGATACAAACCTTACTTATAGAACCATAAGCTCATGCTAACTTAAAATCCCTTACATATGAAATGCACTTCAGTGGCCATTCTGCTCAGGAACAGTTCATCCTTGGGAAAACATTATTGCTGGAATGCTATGTGAGTCCACAGCTTAGAGCTGGAGGATGCATTTAAATTCTCTGAAGAGGCTTTAGGAATTCATAACAGCACTTGATCTACCTTTTTGGGAGGGAGTATGGGGGGTTTTGTGCTGCAACAGCTGAAAGCATTAATTGGCTGATCTTTTCACCAACAATTCATTGTATTTCATTACGTGCCTTTTATGTGTCTGTTGTGTTGCCCAGTGCCTTGCTAAATATTTCTTAGCTGCAGCATGGCATCTTTGAAAGAGGGAGGGGGGCTCCAGCCATCACTCTGTTCCCAGAGAATGAAAGAAAAGTCAAAATTAAATGGGAAAACAACTGTCACCACAATGATAATCAAACTGCAGGCTGCATTAGTATTTTTCCTCCAGAAGCTCTGGTATGAGGAAACAAGATGCATGTCTTTCCACAAAATAATTATGTTGTAATGAGACTGTCTTAATGCATTCAGAAAGAAAAACTGCTGTTAAGGCTGACTAAATGGAAGTACTAAAGCAGAACAGGTAGCCTAAATGGCAGCTAGGCTTTATAGTTTCTTCCCCAGTCTGGAAGATTAGAAATAGTTGATCATAGTGAGATGCAAGTGTAAAATCCAGATCTGGATTTCAGGTTTTGCCTCAAGAGATGGAGAATATACAGAGGAAGGCTTCTGATTCAGATTAATTTTGTAAAGGAAATGTGTAAGTCTCTATCTGTTCATTCTGGTTCCAACAAGTAAATAACTTCAGCTCTCTGATCCCTGAGGAATGATGATTTACAACTGGTAATGTGCACTGGAGAAAAATACAACTTGTTCCTGAAAACCACTGATTAAAGTGATCATAGCAAAGCCAAATAACTCACGGCTTCCTCCTTTTATCACTCATACCTGCCTTACCCCTTGTTACTCCACTCAACAGCACTGACTCTGATTTAATCTGCTGGAAGGGGGCTTGTTTGCAATGCTGATCAACACAATTCAGCCTTTGCAAACATTGGCCAGTGCCAAGGGACCTTCTGGCAATGCTTTTAGCAGAAATAATCTTAAGAAAATGAATTGCTAAAATATGAACTTCCACAGAGACAGGACCAGAAGAAAAAATTACAAAACCATAATAGGCACTGCCTGCTCACTGGGAACCATGAAGGATACAAGTTATTGAACCAGGAGGGAAGTACAACCTGGCAAGTACAATCTGTTTAGTCCTGTCTCATCCACCATCACTGCCCCAGTCTCTGCCAGGACTCTGTCACAGGGGAGATCCATAAAGAGCAAAAGCTACTAGTGATGGAACTGAACATTCCATTCCCATTTGGACAATTGCAAATATTTTTCCTGGTTTGTAGCCCTGCTCCTGCTGCCTCTGCACTGTACCAGGGATTGTGTGAAATGCTTTTCTCATTTCCTTCTGTTTGTTATAGCCTTCAAAGAGAGAAAGGACCCAAATGCACAATGTGTGGGAAACACTTCAGGAACACAGTCCATTTCATTTCTAGAGACTGAGAATCACAGGGAATGTGGGCTAGAAAGAATTCAAGAGTGCCCTCTGTCCTACTGAATCTCCCTGGCCAGGAGGATCCCTCCACTGATGGATGCTGCATGACTCCCCAGAAATCTACACTTATGCTGCCTCCACAGCCAGTGCAAATTTCCCCTCACCTCTAACCTGAACCCACTGCTAAGGTCCTCCATGGACACTGGAGCCTGTTTAGTCCCCCTTTATCTGCTTTACACACACACACATGGCTTCTAAGTCCCTCCACGAATCCCACACCTTTTCCTGGTGGGCTTTTCCATCTCCCAGAGACCCAGCAAGCTGGAGGCTGGAGCGTGAGCTATTCAGATCAGAAACAGGGTGCAAATTTACACAGCACAGGTAGTTTAACAGCTGTGACAACTGACCACGGGCTGTGCTGGCATCAGCAACGGGCAGTTTAAAATTAGGATGCCAGATGTTTTTAAATGACGGCTGTGTTTCAAAAAGGAATTAATTCAGAAGCATCCTTCTTTTAGTGTTTACCCTGTATTACTGTGCTATATTATCCTATAATTGGTTGTTAGGTCAGGATTGCAACCTAGCAGGTTCCTCTTCCTTGCCTAATTAGCATATATTCCTCATTGCTAAGTGCAGGACTTGTTGTTTTCCCCCTACACATTTCCTTTTCCTATGAACACCCTCTCAACAACACAAATTTATTCCCTCTCCCTCTGACAGTCCAGCCCTTCACGTGCAGAAGAGCTGCTGTTTGCCCAAGCAGGCTGACCTGAAGCTTCTAACAAAACGAGCTGTTTAGTCTGACGAGCTCGAGGCAGTGGAAGTGTTTCAAACTTGGCAGCACAGCCAATTCACTACTCAGACACTGTACATTTTCCTCCTGTCTGATCTGCAGCCCTGCAGTGACATGAGTCACTCTCCTTCCCCTTCTCTTTAAACCATGGACTTCCCTGGGGCCGAACCAGCACATGGCCCTGCACAGAGGTGTGCCACGTGAAGACCCGGCTCCTGCGAGGACAAGTCCTCCCCTACGGCACAACCAGTCTGCTCCTCCACACCCCAGGCCCAGCACTTGGCTTGTGTAGGGTGTGAGTTCCTCAGAGCACAAGCACTGTCTGTCTTGAGCTGCATGGAGTGCCTGTAAATCCACGGGCCAAGAGCCAAAACACAGCATCACCCTCCTCATTGTGCAAATCTCTCGAGCACCCTCAGCTAAGCTCAGCCAACCTCATCCTGTATCTTGGCCTTGAAAAAGTGGCTCATTTCTCATCCCAGCCAATTGTCCTGCTCTTGCAAAATCTGGCATCAAGGCCAGCAGAACATGGCTCTCCATGTGAGACCACATGTGAATATTGTACAAGGTCCTGGACAGATCAGCACAAGAGGCACTGTACACCATCAAACTGGAATAGAAACAGGGACAAACTGGAAGGGTTTGCAGAAGACCCGAATGAAACCAGGCTGAGATGCCTGGCACAATGCATTAGGAAAGATTAAAAGAGTTGATCTGCATGGCTGGGCTGAACAGCACAATCCAACAGTGATAGCCTGGACTCGGAGGATGATGAGAAACCTCACCCTGGTACAGGGAACTGGCATTAGAGGTAATGAGGCAACACTAGTTTGGACAATGAGAGCTATTTCATAAATTAGGAATGGGATGCAGTACATAGTCACCTATATCTAGACACAGATTAGAATGGCAGGGGAGGCAGCTTGACCTTCCCTTGCTACTTCCAGAGCAAACGAAGCAATTGCTAGGACTGTCCTGCCCCAGGCACCACTGCATGCCCCACAGTGTCTTGCAGGGACTTTATTTCCCCCAGGTAGGACACAGAGGTTTTTGCATCTTCCTCCTCAGAATGGCTTCAGGTTTATGTGGTGAGACAGTGCAGGATATGTGGATTGTTGCATTAAAATTGGTAACACAGGCAACAAGGAGTGCAGATCCCAGAGCACACAGCACTTCAGCTCTTCCGAGGACCGCAGTCCTGCCAGCAGACACAGAGGTGGCTTACCCAAACAGCCCAAACTTTTGCTGGCCCCAGCAGCACGGGAATCAGGTCAGATCAGCCTCTGATTTCCTCTGCCTTCACAGCACAAGAAAGTATGCAAAGAAGGAAGATGACATTTGGCTTCTTGCAGAGAACAGCAGATAATTTAGCGAGATTAAACGACAGCCTCGTCTCCCTTCTCGCACAGAAAAACCATCTCCGCCCGGCTGGGCAGGGACCCGTCTCTGCTGGAACGATGCTGCTCGAGCGCCTCTCTGTGGATCTGAGCTCCTCTTCCTCCCTTGCAGCCTTCTCTAGCCATCAACTGATCTTTTAACTGTCTTTTACTTTTTCAAAATACAGTGCCAAATTGCTCCTATTATACCGTGAGCACCTCTGAGTTCACTGAACTTGGCACTGAGCAAGGAGCTGGCCCAGCCAGAATTCACAATTTCATCTTTTGATGGTGAGACACATGTATATGATACTACTCAAGGCCTTTCTATAGTTTCCAGCAGCAGAACAGCTGAAATTGGAACAGACCTGCAGCTGCCTAGGGCTCACAGAGTGACCAGGAATGAAAGCGTGGCTGCCAAGGGCACTGTCTTTGAACAAGCAATCAGGTGCCTGTGCTTGTCTCCAGAACATGTTGTGGAGCTCAGCACAGAGCTCCATCACTAATACACATGTCAACACACTGATCATGCCAATTTTTCTGTATTCCTCGAAGAAGCAGGAAACAAATGGTCCCCTGCTGAAATCATGAGTTAAAACAAAGGCTCTTCATCAGCCTCCTGCAGCTGCTTGTTGTTTTCCTTTCTCTGTGGAGCCTGCCAGCTCCTGGTTATCTTGGCCAAGCACATGATTAGAATCTTAGAGCAAATTCCAGCTGCAAACAAACAAGTACATCTTGAGAGGAATACACACAGACTGGTGGATGCACAGTACATCTTACTGTTCAGCAGATCCTGTCCTGCCTCTTTTGATGCCAGGCAAGCCCTGCTCCTCTTCTGGATGAAAAGCAGATGGGGTATGATTAATGGCACAGATCCCCAGACCCTTTATATTTGCACAAATAGCAAGAACTAGACCCAGTGCTGTTCAAGGGGCCACATATTTGTTGTGCTGGCTTTCTGCAGCATTGGAAGCAATGTCAGAATAGGAATTCCTGCCCTGAGTAATCCCCTCTGCCTGGCTATGGCAGAAGGTCTATTGTTTCCGAAAGTACCATAGAAACAAAATAATTAAGCTCTAAGGCCACCACAGCAAGAACAGAAGGAAGGATCAAGGATTGCTCCTTGTTCACTTCAGTGCTGGCCCAGGTGGCTCGGTTTAAACAGGCACTGAGGGTGGTTTGGGCTCACCCGCCTGGCTCTCACTGAGGCAGATGGCAAGAGCTCACACGGCCCAGTCCCAATATCCGTAACAATCAGATGAGCTGTGAAGCTGTAATCTGTGGCAGATGGAAAATGACAGCACAAAAGCTTTTACTACAGGCCTCAGAGCCTTCACAAAGGTAGCAAATAGGAAGGTTCAATTCAAATAGCTTGTCCTTCTCCAGAGCAAAGCCAGGCATCTGAGACTGAAACAAATTGAATGCTTCTCCCTCTTCCTCCCTCCCCAACAGATTGGCTGACTTCATTTCCAGAGGATGAGCTGAAACCTCTCATCAAAACTCAACCCAAAACAAGACAACTTGCTATGAAAAACTGAAATGGGACCTTGGCATGGGAGTGTCTACACAGCACAGTCTGTGCTGAATCCCTGACACCCTGCATTGGTGCTCTCCTAAACCTTTGTGGGAGGCACTGGAGGGAGATGGGGGGGGGAGAGGTGGGGGGTGGGGAATGTTCCCTGTGCACACAGATTGGAGTTGTTCCTGGGAGATTTGTCAGATTCTTTGTGGGTTAGGCAGTCATCCCAGAAGCATGATCAGTTGTAAAAAGACTGAAGCTTTCTCCAGGCTGCAATTCCTAAGCAGTGTTATCCCAAAACTGCCCGCTTTGAAGTCAAGAGAGACAACTGGAGAACATCCTATGTCAGGCCTGTCACACTCTGCAGTGTCACTGCTGCTTAGCACTGCTATGCTTTGAGGGAAGACACCTCCACAGCCAATTTGCTGCTTCCTTTGAAAGGACAAGGTTTCTGGTTAAGCACAAGGATGCTGATGGCTGCCCATCTGGGTAGGAACAGAAAATGAGACCCACTGGTGAGCTCCAGCAACACAAGGACAGAAAATCAGAGTCTGATGAAACACCAATTCTATGAAAAGCAAGAGACTTTTAATGGAAGAAAGGCTTTATTAAGGTACACCCTATTATTGTAACATACCAGATTGCTCTGATGTTCCAGGTCTCTGGGAGAGAGATGATTGCAATAGAGTGTCTATCAAAATGTCATTGCTGGATCATGAGCCTGGCCCTCAGGATGCAAGGCTGGCTACTGCTTCTTCTTTCCCTTCACTTTCTCTCTCTCACTGTCCATGGCAGCTGCCTGTGCCTGCAGACAATCCCAGTATTCCTGATTCTCCATTTCCAGCAGTACCTGCTGCCTGAAATGGTGGGGAAAGGGTGGTTAAAACAAAAACAATCCCTGACATTCCCCCGGTGCTCAGACAACACCCCCAAGGGCCCCTGGGGCTCACTACCAATTAAGCAGTTCTACTTCCTGTGTCCAAAAATCTCAGTGATTCCCTCGTGCCAATCAGTACTCAAGTTCACTGTTCCTGACAGCAAGGAACTCTGAATTTCTGTTGTCTCTAGACCTCTGTAGACACAGGTCTCACTGCAGTTATATTTGCACTACTCTGGCTTCAGCTCTCAGTTCCCAGGGAGCAAGATATCCCTGGAAGTGCTGACTCCCCAGTTTTCTGGTAGAAGGCAGCCAAGAGTCTCCTTTCCAGCATTTTGAGAAGAAGGGACAGAACTGCTGGCTGGTAGCATAGGATGGAATTTTTCTGCCCTTAACTAGCCAGACAACTCCACAGGATTCATCCTGGAGACAAGGAATTAGGGAAGGCCACCAGGCAATAAATATGTGCTATAAGGTCACACCTGCACCCACCTGTTTCGTTTCAAATTGGAAAATTAAAGTTTAGTGAAAAGAAGACACAAAATACTGACACGGATCTAGATCCAGGTTTCCAACAGAATTCCAGGCAAAGGACCCCAAAAAGAGATGTCACAGTGCCATCTAATGACGGCAGCGACGCAATGCCACATCCCCGAGGCTGCCGGGGACCTTCTCCAACCAAGGAACCTCCAGCACAAACCTACTTAAACATCACATGGACCCGGGAATTCGGGGGTCGAGAGAGGCACAAAAGGATCCCAGCTCTGCCTGGCTGTGGGATCTAAAGGAAGACGCAAACACGTGAGGATCATACTCCCTGGCAAGCTTGCACAAACTGTGTTGCACAAAAACACATTAGAACTTGCATCCTGACTTACAGCTGAAGCTGTTCTAGGAAGGACAGAAGGGAGATAAGGAGGGGTTCTGGGTGGCTGTCAGGTATCCTGACACCAACTTCACTTAGAAACAAATCTCTCACAGCACACAGAACAACCCAGAAGCTCCAGGGTGAGACATTGCATGAACTCAGCAACACCACAGCTTATAAAAATGCAGGTGCACTTACCTCTCAGGCAGAAAGCGAAACCTATTACGTAAAAAAATGTTACATCTCTCAATCCACTGCAGTTCCTGCATGGGTTTGAGAGGCAAATCTGGTTTCTTTGGGAAAGCTTCCTTCAGTGGGTAGGAGTTAAAGTCAAAAAGGAAGATGGTGCTGTGAGTGGCTTTGCTCTGGAAAAATTCATCTGCCTGCTGGTGCTCATCTCCTAGACAGAGACAATAACAAGCTACTGTATCAGGAGAAATCCAACAAGAACTATCAAGGATCAGTGCACAGCTGAATGCACCCAGTGATGGTGCACCAATGACCACCCCAAGGTGTCACCCACCTCGGAGCAGCAAGCAGCAGTTCACACAATCCACTGTGAACACTGGCTGCCAGGCAGGTGCTACAGCATGAGAAGGTGGAGTGCAGAAGCAGTAAACAGTCTGTGATGTGTCAGTGTTCATCAGGGACACTGTGCCATCCCAGGTGAAGATCAGCACCTGAAGCAGCAAAATTGACAAGTATGTGTAAAACAAGTGAAAAACATTTTCTGTAAAGGACTTGAGATGATATCCAGGGCTTCACATCCCCAATTATGATGCTGTTTTCTTTGCCTGCCCCATAGTCATAGGGTGACAGAGATGAAGAACAGCCCTTGCAGAGAACTTGGGCCAAAACTGCTAGAGGTTTGGATTGGAAAAGGGCAACAGGACACATTAGAAATGAGCTAGAGCCAGCCTTCTGCATGGCTGCTATGGTGAGTGGCTATTAGTCCTTTCCTCGCCATGCCTGCAAACTTTCTGAGGCCACTTGTAAGGTTGTGTTTGTAACTTTCTGCCCAGGATGCCCTCTCATATTTGACCCTGATGTCTGAGGCTTCATGGCTGAACCCTCCCAACTTCCAGAGGAACCTGTCCATGTGCACCTCAGTGGCCAGTTAGAGGACACAAGTGTAAGGGGACACTGAGTAAGATCATGGAAGATAAATCCTTTGAGCATTACCAGCTACACACAGACCTGTGACTGGTGCAGGAGGTCTTCACACCAAAAATATTTGGAGGCTGGAAAGGATGTGAGGCAATCATATCTGATTGCCCTGCTCATTATCTTCTAGGCACCCAGGTACTGTCCTTGCTGGAAACAAGATCCCAGCACAGCTGGACATGAGTTCCCACGCAGCTGTTAAGAGAGCTGGCAGTAATACTCACTGCACTGGGGAAGGCCTGGACAGGCATCACTGCACTGACAGTAAGATTTGGATTTTCAGGCCTGTAAAAGAGACACAGGTTTATGCTGCTGTTGCATGTACCCGGCACGTACTGAGAGACTGTGATAATGACAGTGGCAATTTGGGGCACACTGACTAGCAAAAAGTCTCAGCCAGGCCCCTCCCTTATAGAGACAAAGCCTGTCTCCTCCCAGGCAGGAACCCCTGAGGCCATCCCTGTGCAAACCTGCCTGGGAACTACATTGGAGATACAAATCCCTGCCTGCCATGAAGGCATGAATCCAGAGTCTTCAGAGCAGCAGCTTCCCTCCTCCTCAAACCAAGGGTATAAGTGAACACAAAAATTATAGAAAGATGGCAATACATGTTTATTCTGACTTCTAGGGAGATGGTGTTCTGTTAAGGGCAAAGGGGGGAATAAAAAAATCCCCTGGGTATCCAGCAGAGACACAAATAGTTCAGCATCAGCCCTGGAGCTGTGCTAGAAGTATTTGTGTTCTGGTGCACAGAAGAACCCAGAAACACCACTAATTCTGGCAAACCATTGAATTTTAGCATTAACAAAACCACACTGCTGACAGCAGCATGGCAGAGCCATCTGGGTAAAAACAGTAGGAAGTTCTCTACTCCACAGAAACCTGGGCCTCCCTGTTAGACTGGATCACTATAACCATGGCTTTTTTGGCTGGAGTCTACCTCACCTGTCTGCCAGGAGTGTGATGCTGGACTTCCCAGCCCTGGGTGCTTTCACCAAATACAAAGAGCTGTCTGTACACAGAACTAGAAGCTGTATGATGGGATAGACAGGATCTGCACCACAATAGACAGGATCTGTACCACATGTCTCATCACTGGCAGCTGCAGAATCACACAGAAAGTGGATACTACGGATGAAACGTTCCTCTAGAATGGCAGTCACAGACAGTGGGTATCCTGAGGAAGGAAGGAAGGAAGAAAAATGGAACTGGTAATTTATCCAAGCAAAGCTTAGTTTGGAGTGTGGAACACTCAGAGAGAGAACCAGCAGATGGCAGAAGAAGAGTCTTCTGCCAGGAGAGTCCCTGCATCATGGCAGGATGACTCTAGCACTGATGGCAGCCTGATCTGTGGTGCCACAACAGTCTCAAAAGTGACCTTAGAGTGCAGTGGCAAAGCAGTGACTGTCACTGTCTCATAGCCTTGGGGCAAGACTGATCAGTCCTTGCTGCAGCAGTTCCAGCCCCGACATTGCCCTGGATGGGGATGGTTCTGCAGGGACCAGGGCAGTCATGCTGTGCTGGCAACTTCTGGCCAAGCATCCAATAGATGACTGAATCCAAACTATTTTCAGATTTCCTTGTAAACTGACCATCAGCCCTTTATTCACACTAAGTCTGAGCCTCAAACTCCTAGGCAAAAGTGCAATTTATCCACAGTGATCCCAATACAGAGTCCCAAAGGGCAAGCTCACCTAGGTGCTTATCCCAAATAGTGATTGTTGCATCTTCACCTGCCAGTGCCAGGTACCTGGAGCAGGAACTGACAGCCGAGCATGCAATTGGAGCTGCACATGGCCACACAACATCAGGTTTCAGATCAGAACCTAAACAGAATGGCATGAAGAGAGACAACTGTAAGAAGATGCAGAACATCCTCTCACATAGTCTAGCATCCATTTTCCTCATCAAACATGCACCATTCTGTTGCTTCCTGCCAGAGTGGCTTCACTAAAAACACTGCCAGCCTGTGCAACACAGAGCCCCACAATCCAAATGCCAGCCTAATCCACAAGATATGAGTCAGCTTTCCTGCCAATTCCTCATTTATCTGAATAATGAAGACCTGGCAGAATGAGAGCCCCTGGCCACAGAACACTCCCACTCCCCATAGAGTGCTCTGCTAGAGAAAGCAAAACTTTCTTACCCTCTTTGTCCTTGAGTGAATGGTTGAGTAAGTACAAGCAGAAATTGTGGTTCCCATGCCAATGCACACCAATGCCAACTGGAATATCTGGTACAGAGAAGGGGATGACAAAAAGAGAAGATGACTGGGGACAAAGAAAGGAACAATCCAGGACACCAAAACACCATTAGAAAGCTCTCATTAGAGCTTTCATGGTACTTCTGATAGAAATTCTGCTCACACAGAAACTAAACCAGAGCAACCTCTCCCTTTGTTTGTTTGGGTTTTTTTAAATCTTGACTATATGCCTCCTTTTTCATTTTTTGGGGGGTTGTTTTGATTTGGGTTTTTTTTCAGAGGGAAGGTTGTGGAGTTTTTTTTTTTAATATGAAGATAAGTTTTTTTACTGCATGCCAGTAACTGACTTATAAGTCTTAGAGCTGACAGTTTTACCCAGGTCTACGTCCTTGGAGATGAACTTAGAGTGGATGCAAGCCAGATCCACTGAGCTCTCCTGGAACTCAGTGTCACACAATGACTGTGCTTCACAGATTAACAGCTTTTTGTCCATTTGGATTACCTGGCTGTACTTTCATTTCTGGTCCCACCAGGATCCGGCTAGGAAGGAGGAAATGAAAGGTAGCATATCTGAAAAGAGGAAGAAATATATGTAAAAGAAAGGCTTTGATAAGTAAGCAGCACTATGACAAGAGGTGGAATGGCTCCAGCCCCCTGCCCTGAAGCCTTGGGATGAAGGAAGCAAAGTAAATACAGGAAGCAAAGTAATACAGCTCAGTGTGGATGACTCATGGACTGAATCCTGGTTGGTGCTGCCACTCACCTGGGGATCTCCTCCTTGATCACACCCTCAGCCTCCAGATACTCCTGGTAAGTGCTACAGAAGATTGCTTCCTGCAGCTCCCACTGGGAATCCTTGATTAGGTGGTTGTACCCCAAGCCAAGCATGCTGCCATCATCCACTTCCTTCAAGGCATCCAAAGGGCCTTTAAAACTAGTGCCTGGGTTGGGAACACAAAGGGAAAAGGCACAGCCCTGGAGAAGCAGAAACCATGAAGCAAACACCATGGAGGCATTTGGGGGTGGCATGGTCTTGAAGCAGAAAACACTATATCTTGTGTGGGACTTTCCATATCACAAGTTCATTTTCCAGTATTTGAATGCAGGTATTAGGGCAAGACTTCTGAGGACCCCACTCACCTTGCCTCTCTGTAGCATTTTCCAACATATAGTCTGTCCCCTCCTCACCCTTGGCATTTTTCAGTAAATCCAGGACTCAGACTGATGAACTAGGAGTGCTGCTAGATCTAGCAAGCAGCCTCCTCCCTCTCCAATGACACCCACTCTGAGACACTCTAAAGCACTTTGTGCTGGCAAAGGTGAGATGGTCTGGGAGGAAGCAATTCCCACTACAGGATTACATGTAACTAGAAAGGACCAGGGATCATGTTACTGAAACTTTCTGACCTGTTCTGTATTTATAGGGGCCATGATGCCTTTGCCACCTGAAACAGCTGCAGGCTGCACATAGAAACTCAGTCCTGACCTGTAATGGGTTTGGGTGGCCTCACTGTCAGCAGCAGCACTGGGGGATCCAGCTTTACATCAGCTTGGATTGCAGACACAGGAAGCTCCTGCAACAGAAAAGTGCCCACCTGAGAACTGCCTTGTGTGCTACACTGCTGAGTTTTCACCTGTTCACGGGAATCAAATGCTTCCTAAAGAATTTAGGGAAAACTCCTTTGTGGATGCAAAGGTTGGCTGGCACTATCTGGGACATACTGGGTTTAGGCTCATTCTTCAGGCCAAAACACAGAAGCTTGAGGGCGTCACTACTTTCCCAACTACATTACAAGGATGTCCTGCCCAGACTTCTGTCTTTGTGCCGTCTCTCTATTCCTGTTTTAGCATAGGCCTGTGTGAGTCACAGCAATGCTCAGAAAATCGGGGTGGGAGGGACTGAGTGGAAGCAGGACTAAAGGTTGAAGAGTGTCTCCTGAAAGCAAGAACCAGATTTTACTTCACAGAGCCCAGGACTGGAGGAGGTCACATATATACTTGGCTGGGAACAGAAAATTGTAACAGGGGGCCAACATCACCCCACACACATTGACACTGGGCTAAACAGAAAAGGTCTGGCTTAATAATCAGCCACGTTTGAGAAGGAGGGGGCAGGAGCTTGGATAGTTTGCACAGAATCAGCAAAGAGAGAATGCTTGAGTGCTTGTTTTTGGCTTTGCTAAGTTAAGCAGGGTGTTTGCCCTGCGAACAAGGCTGAGAAGCAGTTCCCTCTTAAATGTCCAGGAAAGTCTTTGCTGAAGGAAGAGGAAAGAGTTGGGAGGTTGCTATCAGAGAGGGTTAGTTCAAGGTGCTGGGAAGGAGGTGTCTGTGTGCTGAGAGGTGAAATCCCACAGAGTGAAAGTGATAAAGGGGAGGGTTAAGCACTGATTCAGTACTTAAAATTCCCCATGGCAGCTCAGGACAGTCCCTGAGGCCAGTGACCATCTCTGCAGAACTGTTTCCATGCAGCTCCTCAGTTTTCTGCCAAAGAACCAGAGCTGACTGTGGTTAGTGCACGCAGGCAGAGACACTGCCCTGCTCAGGTGGGTGAGGCTGTGACCCCACCAGGCTCTTCTTGTATGTAATCTAAAACACAAACCCTGCTTCAGGGCCAGACTCCCAAACAGAGGCATCCTGCCCGATCCCCACTCCTCTTCTCCTTCCCCCAGTAACATAAGGGAGAAGCCCTGTGGGAATACCCTTACACAGGGCCCCCTCAGATGGAGCAATACTGCTGAGAAATGAGCTGCCAGTTTCAGGGAGGGGCAGCAGGAACATGAACCCTGGGACCAGGGGAATCTCTTTGGAAAGCCTGTTTTGGGAGAGTAAACATGTCCCAATAGCACAGAGGCCTTATGAAATGTGGGATGGGTGGCTGCAGCAGCTGCAGAGACACACACACCATCCCCTTGGGGCTCAGGCTGTGTTTTGCTGTCACTGTCTGCAGCAGCAAGGCTTGGGGGAACACCTGTGGGCAAAAAGGTCTAAGAAAAAACAGCACAGAGGGAGATGGAACTGTTTTGTACCACAGATGAGCAGCTTGACCTCCTCTCACTGCAAGACAGCTCTTCTGCAGCTCCTGCGTTCTTTCCCATCTCTGTCAGCCAGGAATCCTTAGGCAACTGGTAGATCTCCAGCCAAGCTTTTGTACTGTCTGCATTGGGAAACCATGTTAAGCAATTGGAAATGAGAAGGAAAGGTCTTCCAGGCAACCAGCCTGTTATCTTCTATTCTTATAAAAAGATTTGTGTATTTTCTGAAATATAAAATCTCTGTGAACTCCATGCAGCCCACCTCTCCTCCCACTTATGGCTTGACATGCTTGATTGAGACTGACATCTCAGCCTCCAGCTCAATTCCTCAAGGTCCCACATCCATCAAAGAAATTCCATGAAGCTACTCAGTCAAGAACCTGACTTGTAGCCAAGTAGAAAGTGAGGCATGGTCTCACATTAGTTCTCTGCTACATGTCTCATTCTCAGCATGTGTCCAGGCAGATCCCACCAAACATAGGTCCAGAAAACCTGTCTGCCATGGATTCAGCTGCCATGAAACAGAAGAACTTTTTAACAAGGAGTTTCTTGTAGTGTTTTTAGAGGTCCTCTATGCTCTCTGGCCTACATCTGCAGAGAAGATTCTTCAGGTCTACATCTTTCCAGTGTAAAAATGAGCCATAGCAAACCAGAGGAAGAACTGAGTTTGGTACTTCTGGAGAGAGGGAAACCTGCTTTCACCGAGCCTCCTGGGAGCTGGGGACTGCACTGACCAGCTCCAGACAGCTCGCTTTTGGGATCAGTCCTGATGCACACCAAGCGTTTTAGAAGGGACAGGGAGTGGCAGGGGCTGCTCTTTAACCTGGAGGAGAAACTGGGAGGATTAAAACAGGATCCCTGGGTACCCAGACCACTTGCAGCCTTCTAAAAATATTGCTGCTTCCCCTCTGTTAGAACACAAGAGTCTGCAAACAGCATGTTCCTGCACTTGCCTTGCAGCAGGATTCCTGCATATTCACCTCCTCGGGACAGCACCACCTCCACACAAGGGCTTTGCTGGCTGATGTCCTCCTGCCAAGGAAAATCAGGCTGATCAAAGCAAGATCACTGATTCAGAGAGCTCCATGGCCTTACACACTTCTCAACAGGCTGAAGGCCAGCTAGACTGTTGGAAGAACAAAAACAAATATTGGGCAGCAGGCTTGGAGGGCCACTGCCTATGAATAAATTTCTGAGGGCAACTGGTACTCCTCATGATTGATTACTTCCCAGCCTGTGCCCAGTGTCTATGGTATTAGCTCAGCACTTACCACTTCATTCAGGATTTTAATGAGCAGGAAGCTTTCCTTGTGAAAGCAGAAGAGCCAGGCAAGCCCTGAAACAGAAATACAGAAGCAGCAGAAGGAGTGAGAGAAAAGTGAATGAATGTTAGCCATGCTCTTGGGAGATGGCTGTTACAACATGTGCAGGAGAGTGAACAGGATTACATTACTTCCTGGGCCCAAGGAAAAATATCCCACTGTTTCCAGCACTAAACTTTTGCTGGCTTCCTTATGCAAACACCAGCAAACCTTTGATTGTGCACAGAGATAAGCCAGTCTGAAAAGTGTCTCCACCAGAACTGACAACTTTCAGATTCACCAGCAAACTTGTACAGGTGCAGGAGCAGCTCACAGGCAGGTCATACCAAGAAGAGTTCTTTCTGCCCGGCCCAAGATGTTCCTAAGCTTTACTGTGCTTCACCCTCTGCTCTGCTCCTGCCTCTGCTCTGCCAGAAAGGCCACCAAACCCACAGCCTCTGCTAATCACAAGGCCCTAAGGCCACTCTGTCACCCTGCAATCTGCTAGCTGTCCAATGCCCACTCTGCAGGGCTTTCGAGGAAACTTCTCAGCCACCCTAATGCTCCTCCTGATCTAGCAGTGTTCTGTAGCACAGCTGCCAATTCAGCTCCAGAGCACAGTTAATCCCCAGCTAGGGCAAGGAAATCCACGGCACACTAACCCATTTCATCCACAGCAAGCAGGACGTGGCACTCATTCCCCAAATCCGAGGCATGGATGGCACAGATCTCTGTCTTGGCTTCATTCCAAGCACAGACATCCTTGAAGTCACACGTGTTGAAGGCAGCCAGACCCACGGACAGACCAACAAAGACATGTTTTCCAGACACTGTAAGGCAATTGGCTCTTTCAGTTACCTGCCAAAAAAAAGGGAAAAGATGAGTGCACCCATCTGCATTCTCACAGCAGGGTGCATCAGCCATACTAATGATATGTTCCTGGCTTTTTCACCAGGAAATGCTGATTTATTCTACAAGGGAAACCTTTTGACACATTCTTTCCCCACGAGAGCAAAGGAGGGTCCCTCATCTCTGTCACAGAGATTGGTCTGTGTTGGGAATGAGAAAGTTTTCTCCCATCTTTCCCCTTCCCACAAACAGAAGGGGCTTTAAAGGCCAGGAACTCAGGAGCATTCAGGCCTTCCATTCTAGTGCAGAGCTGTGATGGGATGCTGAACTCCTCCAGGCAATCCCAGAACACCAGCAGACACCAGAGTATCCTCCTGGACACCCCCACATGATAATGGGGAAGGCAGCACTGTCATTCTGCTCCCGATGCTCCCACTGGAGTATTCACCAGAGCACAGAGCTGAGCTTGCCCACTTGTGTGCTACTGACTAATTACCTTCTCCCCAGCAAACAAGGCTGGAGCCAGCCTGGGGAGCAGAAGGTGAATTTAGTGTTTAATACCTGCTTCTCTCTTTTCAGAGAGGTGTGATAACTGGATGGGAAGCAGAACCTGTCAGACAAGCTGGGAAGCTGCAGGCTTTTAAACTGAACTAGTGAGATGGTGGTGCATTCTGAGGAAGGTCATGAACAGAAGAATGCACAAAATCTGCTGTGGTGGTTAATGCTGTCTCTGCTGGGAGAAGTTCTGTACCTGGAATTCAGCTGTAGGAAAGCATTTTTTGGGCTGGACCTTTCGTTTTTGTGCTTCTCGGAGCATCTCCCTTTTTTCAATGATTTCCACGGCACTCTCAAAAACCTGCATCACCAGTTTGTTGATCATCCTGAAGGGCTCCAGCAGCACATCACGCTTTCGATCAGGATCCAGCAGGAAGAAATTTTCCTCATCTTCCTTTGGCCAGTCCTTTCCAGATGGTGGGGGAATGCCCAGGGGATGCTTCCGGGTATTCACCGCCATGGCTCTCCCCTTCCAGATGCAAAACGCACCACGGATGCAGGAATCACCCTGGATGCAGAAGAATGAAGAGTCTTTCAATACTTTCTTTCATGAGGTAATGGGAGAAAATTTGATTAATGATGTCTAAGGGGGTTTCCTTTTAGTATTGATAGCCAGAGCAACTCTGCTCTGTACAGCTCAATTCTCCTTGTATCTCCTATGTTTCCCGGGGGTTTTGTCCTGCTCTGGGGATCTCAGCCACACAGGGATTTGCAGGCTGCGCACGGGTAAAGAGAGCCCAAAAACTTTGTCACAAGCTTGTATAAGAATTATGGCAAAGGATTCAAAAGTATTCAAAAATATTATCTTGTTCTTCGTTAATTACCCAGGAGTTATTCGGCCTGGGTAAAATCCCAATGATTAACTCTGAGAGCAGGCGCTCTCCCTGGAAGTTTTATATACTTCATTTCCGAGACACCGGGTGGTTTCGAGCTTCAGCTCTGCGGCGGGGCCGTGCTCACGCGGGCGCACCCCCCCGCCGCCACCCCGCACAGCGGCCTGACCTCGGAGCGGGGCCGGGGGCCGAGGGGCCGTGCCGGGAGCCGAGGGGCCGTGCCGGGCTCCGGTTTCCCGGGAGGATCCGCAGGTCAGCCGGCGGTTCCGATGCGGGGGAAGCCTTTAGGGGCGACACCGCCGCTGCTCCGTTGTTGACGGTTGCCGTGGTAACGGCATCTTGGTGCCGCAGCCCGGCCGGAAACGCGGCGCGCAGCGGAGCGTTCCGCGGCGGGGCGGGGCCCGGCGGGGCGGAGCGGCCGCGGCCCCCGCTCTGCTCCCGCGGCGCCGCCGAGCCATGGAGGGCTTCGTGGACTTCACCAACCGCTGCCAGGGCCGCGACCAGCTCTTCCGGTGAGTGTGGAGGCAGGTGTCCTCCCCGGGACCCCCAGCACCGACCCAGGGCGGGTCAGCGGCCCCGCGCCCGTGCCCGTCCCGCCGGGCCGCGGCCCCGGCCCCGCAGCCAGCCCGGCCCTGCCGCGGGCCGGGGGCACCTCCCGCTCTGCCGGGGGATGGTGCCGGACTCTCCTCCGTGGTGCCCAGCGACAGGACGAGGAGCAGTGGCCGTAAACTAAAACACAGCGAGTTTCACCTCAGCGTGAGGAGGAGCTTCTGTGCATTGCGGGTGGCAGAGCCCTGGAGCAGCTGCCCAGGGAGGTCCTGGATTCTCCCTCTCTGGAGACATTCCAAACCCACCTGGACACGTTCCCGTGTCACCCGCTCCAGGTGATCCTGCCTTGACAGTGGGGTTGTACTGCACGGTCTCCTTCCAACCCTGACAGTTCTGAGTCTGTGAAATAAACCTGTCCTGCTGCTGCCATCCTCTGATTGTCTGTGTCTCACCTGTGTCCCCCTCTCCTCGTTTTTTCCCTTCCAGAGCCACTCAGTACACATGCATGTTGCTTAGCTATTTAATAGAGAATAAAGCCGATAAAAAGAAGCTGGTAATGAAACTCAAGCAGCTGGAATCTAGCATGAGCTCTGGCCGGAAAAGTAAGTACCCGGTATCTAGAGGGATAAGACCTTCTTCACTTGCTCCCTCCAGTAAAACAGCTCCTGGCCTTGTGTTTCCCGTCGTTAAGCTACCTTGAGCCACAAAACCTCTTTTAGTATATTTACAAAACTGTCAATAGACCTTATCCCTGCCATGGCTTGCCGGGCTAGGTAGGGCTAAATAGACATTTTTTACTTCCTCAGCCTCCTCTTCAGTTAGACAATTGGATTCCCCCTGGAAGGATGAGAGGAGTAAGTTAACAGTCAGCTGTTGCTGTAGAGGCCAAACTCTGTTCAAGGGCAGAGCCAGGCTATGAGGCAAGGCTGGCTCACTGTGTGCTCATTAGTCCTTCCAGCTGATGGGTTGAGACAGCCCAGTGTTAAAAGATCATCATCCCACAAAATCACCTCTGAAGGACCATCCTTCATATGGCTTTTATATCCTACTTAACATATTAATTTTCTTTAGCATTTTTACCCTACTAAATCACAAACCCTTCCATGCTTCTTGCACAGCCTGACCATTTGCATCACTCGGTTCTGTGTCACGGTTGCATCCACGATGATTACATTGTTACTATGTGTGTATCACTTGTTTTCAGCTCGATCTTCCACCCACTTGTCAATTGCTCAATCCTGGAACAACTGCAACATATGAGACAAATATTCTGGTCTATCATATTGCCATGGATTTGTTTATTATTCCATTAGCTTCAGAGTTATGGTAATTTCTAGTGGGGAAGCCAGTTGGTTTATCAGCATAGCCATAATTCTCATGCTTCTGCTAAATAAATCACTAATAGACACCAGGCCTAAAATCCGGGCTCTTGTGCTTGGGCACCAGGTTTGGGTGCTGTCAACATCTGTCACTGTGACAAGGCAGCAGGGTGTAAAAAGTGTTTTGAATAATATTGTATTGACATTCAGGGGCCAAAACCCAAACGGTGCAGTGGGTGAAATCAGGTTTGCCACGTGTTGTAGCTTGAAATGGAGTACACTGTTCCACACAGTTTGCAGGGAGCTACATGTGCCTCTGACAGGTTCATGGCTGAGGAGGGACTTCGGTGTCTGTGCTCAGCACGTGAATCACCGGCTTTCACAGCCTCATGGACAACTTGTATCTCATGGCTGCAATAGGATTAATGCAGTAGCATCTTCTGTCCACAACTTGAGGTAAAATGCAGTGAAATGTCCAGCTGAAATTAGAGGCTCTGTTGGTGTTCTCTGTTTGCTGGCACTGACTCCTGCAGAGCCGAGGGTGATACTGGTCCAGAGGGCCCCCAGGTGCAAGAACAGAGTGGCAAGAGAAGCTGCAAGTCCTGGCTATTGACCAAACGTGTGTATGTCCTGGGCTGGTGATGTTTACACAGAACTGAGATGTTTACACCCCTTTCCTCACTAATTCTAGGAAGTGCTTAAGCATACAAGTGCCTGAAGCCCTCCAAGTTTTGTAAAACTACACGCGTCCTGTGGCAGGCTGAGTTCTGCGTGAGGCCGGGCCGTGCTAACCTGTGTGGGGTTTCTTGCAGTGTTCAGACTGGGCAACATGGTGCACGCCTTGGTGGCAGCCAGGAGAGCTGCAGAGCTGCCAGAGGTGGTTCCTCGCCTGTGCCTCACAGCCTCCCACCTGAGCCGGGCCCTGTACTTCGTGTGCGACGCCGTGCTGTGGCTCAGGAGCGTCGGGCTGCAGCCGCACGTCGACAAACCCAAGTGGCACACCTGGGCTACCAAGTGCTACTACTGCTCCCTCCTGATGAATCTGGCCAGGGACTGGTATGAGATCTCCTGGAGGCTGGAACAAGCTGCACTGGAAGAAAAGACAAAGGAGAATTCTGTCTGGCAGAAACACAGCGAGGAACTAAACGGTGTGAAAAGCGATGGTTTACAGAGTTTTCTCTGCCAGCTCTTTCAGATACTGAAAAGGAATCCTCCTTTGCTGCTGGACTTGGTGAAGAACCTCTGTGATCTCTCAGGCCCTTTAGATACACTGGGAATCTACAAGACCAACCCAGGAGTGATTGGTTTCTGCGGTGTCCTCTCCTCCCTGGTGGGGATCCTCACATTAGCAAGCCCACATCTGAAGATGAAACAGTGATATAAAAGGAGCTGCATAGTATAAGGCTGCAGCTTTGATCCTCTGGCAGATTTTTATCTTCATATAGCACTTTCGAATGAACATGTCTTAAAATAATCTCAAGATTAATTTTGTCCTCTGAAGAAGTGAATTCTGCCCCTTTTCCTTCCCTGTGCCTTTGCAGATGCGTTTGGTGCCATGACACACTCCCTGATGGGGTGGAGAGAGGAAAAGGCTGAGTAATATTTCACAAGCAGAAAGAGGACTTGGCTGCTAGATAAGAAAATATCCCTGTATTTTAATACAGGGTTGTGAAATAGCTGCATAGGCAACTGTAATAGATACATGAGTCATGACTACACTAATCATGTTTACACTGGAAAGTTTCAATTCACTAATCCAAGGTCCCTGCAGTCAGATTGTCTAGAGTGGGCTAAGGCAGGTTAGGAGCTGCAGTTAGAACAGCCTGAAGTCAGGGATGAGTGTTCTGATGGATTTGGGTTGATGGATCCTGTGTCCTGCAGGCACTGAGCACACAGTACCTGGAAATGGTCTCTGTGGTATGTGCACTGGTGGTGCTGGAGCTGCAGTCTAGTGAGTGCCAACTCCTGTCCCAAGAAATCTGCACTTTGTTTCCTTTGATACTGTGAGCCAAGGACTGTTGGCCAGTGACTCTAACTGCTCCAGCAGGCCACAGCTGAGGGCTTTGGTGCAGGACAGCATATTAACTCCCAAACCCCTGTAACTGCAAGCACAACTATTTTCCATTAACAATATTGTGATAAGGAGCTTGTTTTTCTCTTTAAATTTTACATGAAAATGTCCAGTATAATAAGGAGTCTGGAACATGCAGTTAAGGAGAGAAGCCTGGCTCAGAGCTCGTTGAGTCAGAAAAACTGCAAGGATGTGTTTCTAGTTGTGTAAGCTCCAGGAAGGAAGAGAATGGGGTTTATCATGATAACATCAGAATCCCATGTGGAAGAAAGCTTTTTACTGGATTTGGGCATTCATGGTTTAGACTTTCCTGTCTGGTGCTCCCTAACCTCCCTGCTCATGACCACATGATTGCTTGTGTGTTCCTTTGCTGGCTGAATGGGTTCAACCATTTGAAAATGCCTCATTTTGTTGCCCTGCAACTGTGTTATTGTTCATCACTGGCCTCACTGGCAGTGATGGCTGGCAGTGTAACTGGGTTCAAAGGGAAATGCTGTGTCCAGCTGTCTAGCATGGCATGCAGTTTTTGCTGCTCCTGTCTTTGCAGAGTACCAGTTTGACACCATCTGAGACAAAATTGCACATTATACAGGAGATAAATTTAACATTTTTCTTCATTAGAGTTCGGCCTGTGTGTTCTGCTGCTGCTTCCTGTAAGAAGTCCTGTTTAATCTGTCAGGGAGATGTGAACAGACTACTCTAACCTGGACCAAGGTGCTCTCTTATTATTTCTGATGCTATCTAAAACCAGAAAGTTAAAAGGCATGGGTCTCCTCTATTAAAAGGCAAAGGATGTGGAATTAAGTAGGCAAGTGAGGCAGTGCTCCAGTTTACCTGAAGTTGTGGTTGGGCTTGGAATTGCTTCCAGTTTGAATATGAAGTGATAGCCTGCCAATGAAGTGTTTGAAAAGAAAGAGGTTGCTGGGCAGGATAATTAAGTGTGTTTGAAGACCAGATGTGGCCTTCAGCAGCTCTTCTTTTTAATATAGAAATGAGTGGCACTAAAAGTAGAAGCATACTGGCAATTCAGGCCAAAATGGAGCATTGTATGTAGGATATGTATTATGGGCTATATTCTAGGCTTCCTCTCCTTTATAATATTTTTTCTTTCTCCATTTATCTTTCATCTCCTGGCAATGTGGAAGCCATCCCTACCTTAGTCAGAGTTGATCATTATCCCAGTGTGTAGCAACCCCTGGAAGAAAGGAAGAGGAGTCTCCATCATCTGACAGTGGAGGTTTGACCAGCTTTTGTCTAGAGAATTCCGTCTTATTGCTAAAAATATGTTTTCAGTCCCACTCAGGGGAGCTCTTAGATGCAAAATACTTCACAAAATACTTTCACTGCTTTGCCAACTGCTTTCTCTTTCTCTCTTACACTTTTCAGGGAAAGCCATTGATACAGCCCAATCTTCACCTCCCTGTGCCCTGCAGGCAAATGCTGTGCAAAGCCCCAAGCCAGGCTTTGATGTTTCTCCCATAGGGTCTGGTGTGGATTAGCTTGTACAATCTTATTGAGGGAAATGGAGTGTGAGTTTTCAGCCAGTCTCAGCCCTACCTGTCCCATTCTCCATGACGTAGGCTGGGACACACAGGAGTACCTCTGTTTACTGGATGTTAAGCACTAATATTTGCCTTCTGCTCCCCAGCTGGAGACTGGTGATTTAAGGTACCTTAACATAATGTGACTGACGCCATAGGATTGTGATCATATGGAGAAAATCCTTTTAGTGCCTTTTTTTGTACTGTTTTTAATACAACCGTTGGAGTAAGAACAAGATGTTTGAATATAAGCAATAAACTGTGATGAGGGTGACACTGTGTCTGTGTATAACTTGGAAAGTGGTGTAAAGAGGTGCTGAAGGAGGGAGAATTCCTCCCATCTCTGGATTTTATGAAGGGTGACACTTCTAAAGAGACATTGCCTGTGGTTAGATTCTAGAGCTTTCCCTTTGCAGTAGCCAATTGGCAGCTAGATTCATCCAGCTAATTTAGAATCACAAATTCAGCTGCAAAAACATTGAGAAATACGTGAGTAGGACATGAAACTGCATCCTTAGAATGCCCTGAAACAAGGTGGTGTTTTGGGAATTGCCATCAGCTGCCTTTGAGTACCAGCAGTGAGGGCTGGAGCCTTATGGCCAGTGTAGGCACAGCTGGGTGAAAGTGTCTTATAAACAGCTTTTCATTTGGATGGTCATAGTTTAATGACAAATTCCAGTTCAGGGAGGGAACAAAGGGTAACATCTCGGGCAGAGGTGGCAAGGGATGGAGCCAGGATAACCATTAAACTGAGCTCACTGTTCTCTCCTACCCCCTGCAGTGAAAGTCTTGCAAACTTGGAAGCTCCAAAATGTCAGCTCCTGAACAATGTATAAAGCATGGCATTCAGGAGTGCTTTAGCAAGAGTTTCCTTCTGGATTAGTGGCCTCATGCACATTTTGTAATGGAAACAGTAGGAGAGTGGTCTTCTTCTCTTTTGCTTACAGACAAGGCCTTCCTAACATTAACACTGTTAGGAACATTAACACTGACATTTCAAGGAATACGTGAGCCATTGGGAATTCCCAGGTGAGCGTCAAGAGCAGGCAAAGGTTAAAACCCAACACCTCCGGGGAGATACCAAATACACCCGTTCTGTAGAGGAAGTGTGACTGGGGGAGGGTGTGAGTAGTCTTCCAAGTGTCTAAAAGCTTTTCTGCCAAGAGCAAGGCAATAAATCGGTCTCCAAATCCTGGAGATGATACTTTTATATTGCCACAAAGAATTAAATCACACCTATTTTTTGAACTGAAAGTAAAATAAAAAATCTAAATAGTTTGCCTAGGAGGGTAGCCTTAAAAAGAAATTGGGCAGACATCAGTCAGCAGTGGTTATGGGGTTGCTGATCCTGAATGGAAATGAATCAGATACTTCTCAAGCCCCTTCCCAGACCAAAGTATAAAGGTGCCTTGCAGGCACCTTTGTGGGTCCCCTCACTGTGGTATATTACTGAGTATGGAGCAGACTGCGGGGGTGTGAAACTGCTTCCCTGTACCCTGTGGATCTGTGAGCTCTAAACATTGCCTGCAGGAGCACAGGGATCTGGTACAAGCTGGAGTGGTGGGGCAGGGAGGCCGTGGTACCTTTGCCCTGCAGAGCCAGGGCTGGCACAGCCTTTGCCCCAGAGGAAGGGGAGGGGATGAGCACAGGCATTAGTAGGGCAAAGGCTGTCTTGGCTCCTGACTCCAGCCAAGGGAAAGAGGAGGTTGCTGTGCCCTCTGCACTTTTAGCCAGGCCAGCGGGGCTGGAAAAATCTCAGTGCCAAGAGAGCAAACTTTCAAGCAGGCTGGTGCCCTTTGTCCCTCTGTCTCAAGGGCAGTGACTGACCCCAGCACCATCTGGAGGCAGCCCAGCACATTCATGTGCCTCTGTACCCAGCCAGGAAGGCAGGCACAGCCCCGGGCTGGGAGCAAATTCTGGGCTCTTCAGGAAGGAAAGGGGGTATTTTCTTTCCATCTCTGGCTTTCCCATGCCCCAGAGAAGCCCCCCACCCCCACGTAGGAGCAGTGCAGCCACAAGCAGGAAGCCATGGAGCCGTGTTGGGTGCTCACCTGCATGCGCTGAATGGGAGTGCTGGGCAGCTGTGGGCATTGTGTGGGCATGCCAAGGGGCTCCCTGCCTCACCAGCTGATCCAGGACACACAGCAGCCCTGGACCTCTCATCTGCACTGATCTCCCTGATTATTGCCTTGTCCTCTGGCATTTGTCCTCTTTCCACCACACTGTCCTCATCTCATCAGTGTAGCTCGTCTGTAGTCAATAACATTTGGGGAACCATGTCTTGTTTTGATCCCACCATCACAGGAGACATCTTGAATAGTCTTTCAGAAGATCACTGAGAGGGTAATGCATTCAGGGGCCTGGAACACAGGCTGCACCAGCACCAAATGGGGCACTAGCTCTGATCAGAAGTGCACAAAGCAAAGATAGGAGATGTCAAGTACAACAGAGAAAATTCCAGCTGGACATTAGGAAGAAATAGTTTAACCATTAGTATGGTTAGCACAGGAACTGGGGAATCCCCTCACTGGAAGTTTTTAAGACTGGACAAGACCTAGAGCAGCCTGATCTGGCTTTTAAGGGTAACCTTGCTTTGAGCAAGAGATGAATGAGGTGATCTTCAGAGATCACTTCCAAACTGATCTTTTTCTCCATCTACCCCAAATGTCTAAAGCTTTCCTAATGTAGTGTCTGCCCTGACCCTCAGCTAAAGCCTCCTCACCAAAAGCCTCATGAATCATCTTAGAAATTGCAGACCTGGCCAAACCAGAATGCTTCAAGCAGAATATGTCCCCCACATCTGCCTTCTGCTCCTTGTGCTTAGTAAACTCTCCTGGGGAGGAACCACGTTCTTGTTCTATGATAGGTTTCCCAGCAGCATCGTACCCTGGTCCATCATGAGGCACAAGAGGGCTTACAGAAATACAGGAAGGTTTTAATCTCTTAGGAAACCCTGACTCTTCACCTTCTCCCTGTCTACTCATGATCTGTTGCTTTTGAGGTGGTGAGGTCCCAGGGCAGCTTCTTCTCATCTTCTGTGGAAGGAGTGGTGTTAAACCCCAAAACGCTTCAGCCGTGCTGCGGCTTCTGGACTCTGCAGGGAAGGCGACAAAGGGGATTTTCTGCCATCATCTGTTCCCAATTACGGTGGTTTCAGGGAGCTCCTTGGCCCGTTTCCACCACAATCCGTCAGCTCCCGAGCCCACGCAACTGGGAGGTGGGGCCTCGTGGTGGTGGTAGTGGCCAGAGCACAGTGCATCACCCTCACAGGACCGGGGTGAAGGGACAGTGCAGACACCACTCTCTGCTCCTGCTCTGCTGGGGACAGGCTGGCCCTCGGTGAGTAGTCTGTGCCCACTGGGTGCTCCGGGACAGCTTCAGTGGGACCAGGGAGTGAGAGCAGGGATCACTCATTCTCTCTAGGTTTCCAGAATTTCATCTGCTGCTAAGAAAAAGGGGTCTATGCTGGGGCTGGAGCTGTGTTTTCACAAGGATGAGTGTTGGCATTATGAGCAGCAGATATATATGAGGGGGATGCTGACCTCAGCTGGACATCTCAACATATCCCTACCCATCGCTCTTCTATCTGCTCCTGTCCTGCCTTCTTACCCCTTCTCAGGCAGAGTCTACTCTCATGCACATCTGTTAGCATCCTGGTTGCTCTGAGTTTGCTTTGCCAGCATACTTTATCCTGCCCTTACCATAACTTCTCTAAATTACATGCCTTTAAGGAATTTTATTTTATCTTTGGGTGTTAAGGCACACGAGCAGGGCAGGGCTGTATGGAAGATTTGGTTTTACAGTTTAACTGGTAAAAAGTCAAGTGTTGGGCAATGCCACGTCCATTGCACCCACGAGAGGTGTGTGTCAGCCCAGCTGCTGTACTTGGGGCTGCAGGAGTGAGGGGGCAGCCCAAGCCCAGCCCTGCTTTCAGGCAGAGTCTGCGGTTCCCAACTTTGCTTTGCAGGTGGATGCGCCACAATGACGGTGAAGAAGACTCAGGCTCTGCAGGATGGAAGTGCAAAGGTGGGTGCAGGGAAAGGGAGAGAGAAAAGGGCAGAGATGTGCCAAGAGGGCCAGGTAGTGTGTGTTGACTGTGCTGGATGAATACCAGCCACACCTCATGCTGTCTCACATGTTCCCATGTTCTCTTTATATGGATCTTTACCTGCAGTAGTATGGAGCATCATCAAAGGGAAAAGACAAACCTTTTTGCATACTTGAAATTAAATAGTTCCGATTCAAAAAAGGTACCCTTGAGCTGATGCAAGTACTAAGTGATAGCTGCCAACTGTGCCTGTCCTTCATCTGTGCCCCATTTAGTTCCCAGACCTCCAGCAGTCACGGAGGTTTCCACAGGGTGGAAAGCCAGAGGGAGCACAGCTGGGCTTGGGATATTGGAGGAGTGGAGATCGATGCCTGCGGTGTCCCTGCTCCCTCAGTAGCAGCAGCCAGCCTGTTTGTCCTTACTCAGCATACTTGGGAGACCCTCAGCGGGGCTAGAGAAACGGCCTCCTCCTCTTCCTGTGCAAGCCGAGGTCCTCTGGTCACTGCCACCCACCAGGAGCCCCTGGTGTGTGGGCAGTGGGGCATTCCTCAGGGAAGAGCTGTTGGCTCACCCATGTCCATGCACCATGCGCAGGAGAACGTGCTGCAGAGGGTCCTGCAGCTGCCCGTGGTGAGCTCGACGTGCGAGACGCTGCAGCGGAAGTACAGCAGCACCAAGGAGTCCCACCCGCTGATGGCCTCGGTGTGCGAGGTGTACGAGCGGGGCGTGCAGGGCGCCGGCGCCCTGGCCATGTGGGGCATGGAGCCCGTGGTGCGCCGGCTGGAGCCGCAGTGTGAGTCCGTGAGCTGGGGGGGACGTGGCAGGGGGGCCCGGCAGAGCGTCCCCAGGGGGGACAGCACTGGCACAAGCACGTGCCTGCCGCAGCCCAGGTGCTCTTCTTACCATGCTTTTGCCCAAGGCAGTCGCTGTGGCCAACAACCTGGCTTGCCGGGGCTTGGACCACCTAGAGGAGAAGATCCCTGCTCTCCAGTACCCTGTTGACAAGGTAAGTCACAGGCAGGACAGTCTGGGACCCCCCACAGTACATCTCCTCTAGTCTTGTTTCTGGACGGTAACAGGCTGCTGGCTGGGAAACAAGGCAGCATCTCCAAGTGAGGGCTCTTCCGAGGGCCTCTGCAGCCTAAACGATGGTTGGGGATCCCAAATATAAGTCAGCAATGCCCGGTGTCCCATCCCTGCCAGCTACCTCCAGCCCAGGTGGGAGAGAGCTGTTATGCCCCTCTTGGAGCTGTTTACTGGCATGGACATGGCTGGGGTCCCTGCGGTCCCTCTGGCTGTCCTATGCCACCCCAAGCACACCAGAGGGGCTGTTCTCTACCTCTCTGCCCACAGCTCGCATCTGAACTGAAGGACACCATCTCCTGCCCCCTCCAAAGTGCCAAAAGCACCATTGGCAGCTCCATGGATAAGATCATAGAGCTGGCAGCGGAGGGCTATGAGGCCACCAAGAGCACAGTGGAAACGACAGCCAAGTACACAAGGAAGAACTCAGTGACCCAGATGGCAGCTGCAGGGGTCGACACAGCCCTGGGAGGGCTGGAGAAGCTGATGGAATACCTGCTGCCAGAGGAGGATGAAGAAGCAGGTAGTCCTGATGCCCAAATCCTCTCTGAGGGAGTCTGGTGACAGCTGGCTGGGTGGCTCCTCAGTTGTGGGGTGCATGGAGGTGCAGGAGGCAGCCCCTGGATTTTGGCATAAGGCTGCTTAGGACTGTTGTCCCACCAGAATGTAACCTTCCCACCATTCTTCTGCTGTACTCTTCTACCTTTAGATAAGAAGCCCAAAAAGAAACGTCTGTCAACACCAAAGGTGTCCCAGCACCAGCCCAGCACTACCACCACTCCCAGCACTCCCAGTGCTCCCAGTGCTACCAGGGCTCCCAGTGCTCCCAGGGCTCCAAGTGCTCCCAGGGCTCCCAGTGCTCCCAGGGCTCCCAGCGCTCCCAGGGCTCCCAGCACTCCCAGCACTCCCAGCACTCCCAGTACTCCCAGTGCTCCCAGCACCCTGGGCCGCATTGGCGCTTTGGTCAGCACCGTGTCCCACCGTGCTTACCAGCAAACCACCCAAAGCCTCCAGCGTGCCAAAACCAAAGGGCAGGAGCTGGCTTCCTGGATCCCCATCCTGGTGAGTGCCAGAACCCACCTGCTGGGTTCCTGCTCCCCCATATCCTCTTTTGAGCTGATTTTGCTTTCAGACAGGACATTTCAGGCTCCTTGGAGCAAGTCTGAGCAGAGTTCACTTCCCCTGCTCAGCAGGACAAGCTGCGCCTGGCGGTTCCTGCGTGATCTTCACACATAACCATGTACCACATTAGTGGGACAAGTTATTTTTAGCAGATTCCCAGCATGTAATTGTTGATTTATGGCCTTGCCATAACATCCTTCCTAAAGCAAAAAGCCCCTGCAGAGACCCAGAAGGGATGGGGAGAAGGAGGTACTTTTCCTACCCTGTGCTGCAGTGGGAACAACTTCCCTGGCCTGTGCCAAAATCCCAGAGTTCCCATCTCCCTCAGGATTTCTCCCCAGATGCACAAATGAATTCCCTGCTCCCTGTGCACCCCTGTGAAGTCCTCAGGCTAAACAGGACAGAGTGGATGGGACCAGCCAGCTCCCTCTGAGTGGTGGCTTTTTGCTCCCCTTCCAGGGAAGCCTGGCCAAGCCGAGTGCCCCTGCAGCCCCTCAGGCCCGCAGTGATGGGCAGGGCAGTGCGGGATGGCTGACCCGGCGCCAGAGCAAGGCACCGGAGCAGAAGCAGGAGAAGGCAGGGAAGAAAGACACCAACCACACCAAGGTATGGAGAAAAGCAGAGCAGTGAGCTAGGAATGCTCCCAAGCATCCTCCTACCCATGGACCATGGAGGCTGTTCCCCCGTACCTTTGGGGACTAAGCCCCTATCCCTGCTCAATCCAGAAATGCAGCTTGGAGAATGCAAGAGTGGGTTGGCAGTGCGGCAGCCCCAGGAGGCCCCTTCCCTTTCCCCAAAGCTGGGAGCTGTGGGCAGCCTCTGTGCCAGGCAAAATCACCCTGGCTTGTATGTTCAAAACTCCTTTGGAGCTGTGGGATGTCAGCACTGAACTCCCTATTGATCCTCTGAACACCCCTGAAAAATCCCCTGCCGTGGTCCCAGCAGGGAGGGGTGGCGTGAGCCGGTGGGGCTGGGAACATCTCCTGCATCGGCTCCGCTGGGACCTGGGGACGGGAAGCAGCAGGTTGGGGTCAGTGCCCTTTGCCTCTGCCTGCAGCGGAAGCACAGCCTCGAGCAGAGGGTCCCCCGGGGCCTGGAGTGGGGGGAGCTGGCAGAGACCCTGCTGCAAAGAGCTGTGGTGGCTTTTACAGAGCAGCAAGCTGAAATCTCTCAGGCTTAGAGCTGCAAGGAGGATAGGGGAAACCAGGGCCACCCCTGTCCTGCCTGGAGGTGGGGCAGCTCCAGGAGCTGAGCTGGTTTCTCTGGGCAGGCGGGACAGGACCCCGGGCTCGTGGGCAGCGTGGCTCACAACCTGCAAACCGCCTGCGCCTCGGGCATCTCCAGCGTGAAGAAGGTCCCAGCCGTGGCCTGGGATGCGGCAGAGGGCTTGATCCTCTTCACCCCCCGCAGGCTGTCCAGGGCCATGGAGACAGTGGATGCTCTCGGGGGGACCCTCGTCAGTGCCCCTAAGCATCTGCTGGGCACCCTGTACAGCTATGTGCCGGTGAGTTTGCCCCCAGCCAGGCCCTGTCCATCTCCAGCAAAGCCCCCTTTGCTCAATCTCCTGCCATGAGCACCCCACAGCTGCAGGCAATGTCAGGGGGTACCAGACTGGGGAGATGGCGTGCCATGAAGACGCCTCAGTGTGTTCACTGTGTCTTCACCCACCCTCCTCTTGAGCATCCCCGAAGTGAGTCCCCCAACAGAACAAATGGGTCAGACAGTGGTGACACCTTCACACAGTTCATGCCCAAGCCAAGGTGTGACCACATTCCTGGGAAGGTGAAAGTTCGGGCTGAGACCCTGTTCTCTGTCCTTTACCTCAGCCTGTTGTTCCCCTGGGAGCATTTCTCCACCACAGCTGCTCAAGGACTACAAGCCACCCACTCCTCTCCATTCTGGGGGCAAACTGGCTTCTCCTGCCATCCTCCCAGTTTAAGGGGGGGCTGTGAAGCACAGGTGGAGCAGGGCTGGAAGGTGGGTACAGCCTGGCTGGGTGCTCAGCCCATCTCTCAGCTCCGCAGGCAGTCGGTGAAGGAAGAAGAAGCATCCAGGGGCAGCAAGACCAACACGGAGAAGAAAGAGAAGAAGGAGGAGGAGGAGGAGACCAAGCCTGCTGCCCCCTCCACTGAGGAGAAATCCCAGCTGAGGAGTGACTGGCGTCTGTACCGTGGCCATCACCCCCTCTCCTTCCTGGGGCTCGAGGACCCCCTCTTCCTGCGGCACAACTACTACCGCAGCCCTGCCTTCGACCCCGACTACCCATTCCCGCGGAAATCCGCCTTCTCCCCCTACAACAGGCGGGTGAGTGAGGGCTCCTACCGCTTCAGCCCCGACTCCGTGTACAGCCGGGCCTACTACGGCAACTTGTACAGTCCTGTCTTCAAGAAGGACTGAGCCAGCGGGCGGGACAAGCACATCCCAGCCCCTCTCAGATCCCCTCAGCACGCTTTGCCTGGGCCCCTGCCAGCTTCCCACACACACCCCTGTTCCAGGACAGGAGCTTAAAGTGGTAGACAGGCCATGGGAGAGCTTATTCTGGAGTGCATCAAGGCCAGGATAGGGGAATAAAGGCAATGAAATGCCCTGCTGCCAGAAGGAGAAGGTAGGGGAAGGTGGGACTAGGAAGGTGAAGGAGATGTGGAAAGACCAGTGAGACCAGAAGAAGGGACCACACAGGGCTGGCACTGGGCTACCTGGGGCCTTGCTCAGCAGACAGAGTGAACTTAGATGGGCTACACATTGAGAGAGAGAGGGGAGGATGGCAAAGCTGTCAAACATCACCATAGCAAACCTACTTCCCCATCCTTCCTCCCTCCATCCCCCCTTGCAGGGCCCATCCCTAGGCACAGATTGCTCCTCCATGGAGGGGATGAAGATCCCCACCAACCAGCAGGATTCATGAGTGGGAAAGCCCTGGGCACTTCTCTCCCAGCTGGGATGGATGGTGGGGTCAGGAAAAAGAACAGGTGGAGCTCCTGGAGCCCCTCTCCCACAGGATCACCTGGCTTCCCACAACACCTTGTTGTATCTGCTGCAATAATAAACCTGCAATAATAAACCACCTGCCACTCACCCCATCTGCTCGACTTCTCTGTGGGAGTGAGACCCCCAACTCAGGGCCAAGGGAGTGGGTGCGGGAAACATCCTGTTACATTCCCTGCAGATAGCTGCCACTGGGAGAGTGGGTGCTCATACCCAGCACGGTACGTGTCTCTTCCCATGCCCCAAGTACAAATTCACAGCTCCAAGGAGCCGGGGCTTCCTGCCAAAGACAATTTATTGCATTTCCAGAAGAACACAGCAGAGAAATCAGTGTCCCTACAGCACACACAAGCCCTCTTCCAACACACTGCTTTCCCAGGGCACAAAGAGAAGGGTTTAGGAGTGGCAGGAAAAAGCCTCCCAGCAGCAGAGGGTTCAGCGAGGAGCCCAGCGACCCCTTTCTCCAGCTCCTTTCCTCCCCGGGGACAGGCAGCCCTACAGAAGGAGTGGCTTGGGAAGGCGTGTGGTGCAATTCCCATCCTGGGAACGAGCCCCGCGCCTGGCTTTTCCCAGGCACAGCCTGTACAGCTCACCCGCACAAGGGAAACGGCTGTGATCACTGAAAGGCTGTGGGGGAGAGGGCCATGAGCACGGCTGTTCAAAAGCACGGCGGGGGGATGGAAGGCACCAGCCCTCTCCAAAGTCCCCCAGGATCGCCAGTGCCCTGGGCTCTGGGACACTCTCACTCGGTGATACACACGTGGGAACTACCAGTGACTCCCCAGTGGAGAAAGCCCCACCTCTCCAGCTCATGGGTGCTCCAAGGTTACTGAAGAGGATCCTGATGAGGGTTAAACAGGAATAAGGATCCCAGAGTAGGAGTGGAGAGACAGGGAGTCGTGTGCTGTACAAGAGCAGGATATCCTCCCTAATCGCTGACAGCCTGGGCAGCTCCAGCTGCAAGAGCTAGGGATGCTGCTGCCTGGAGCTTTTGCAAAATCCCCCCATGGTTTCCAGTGTTGGAGAACAGAAGGAGAAAGCAGGAGGCACCTAAAGAGCTGGTACAGCAAAGAGATGAGCCTGTCCCACAGCAGAGCCAAGAGTAACCCACTACATCCTCAGCTGCACTGGCTGTGCGAGGCAGGACACCCAGACCCTGACACTAGGAGGACAGCAAGGAACCCGTCATACTTATGGAAAGAGACACACCACCTCCATGGGCACCCAGCGAGGAGGCTTGGCCCAGCAGGGCAGCACAGAGAGCAGCAACACCCGTGCAGGAGCTCAGAGGGAGTCTGTTCGCTTACGGGCAAACACGGCCGACATGGTCTTGACGATGCCACGGATCCCTGTGCCCTTCTTCAGGGCCAGCTTGGTGTCCGGGATGAGCTTGGCCAGTCCATGGAAGACCATGAGGGCCCCATGATAAGCCTCAGCTGCAGAGACCTCATAGAAACCGCAGTCTAAAGAGAGGGCCAGGAGCCGCCCCTCCTCGCTGGACACCACCCGTTGGTGGTGCAGGTCCCGTTTGTTGCCCACAATGACTATGGGCACCTTCTCCTGGCTCTGCCCCTCCTTGGCAGCCTTGATGAACTGGATTTTGAGGGGCAGGATGTTGAAGCTGGCACGGTCACAGATACTGTAGACCAGGACAAAGCTGTCTGCCCACTGGATTCGCTTCTCCTCTGAGGAGCCATCCTCTGCCTGCTCCTGGGGAAAGAGAAAAGGAAGGGTTGTTTTATTGGGCTCCCTCCCTCCAGGCCTGCCTGATAGAAGAGGGTAATCTTGAGAAAGAGGAGTACCAAGGAGGGCAGAGCAGCACCTGGCAGCACTAACCAAGGGGGGATGATTCAGCTTTCAGCATCACACCCTAATCCTAACCCTCAGCCAGCTACCAAGCACTGCAGGCTGTAGGTGATAACAGTGTGGGGATCTCAGAGCAGTACCTCTACTTCTTTAGCAGAGTCCTGTATTAGCATCAGTGCTTCAGCTCCAGTGTTCTCAGCCAGAGGGCCATGGGCTATGGTAACTATTGCTACCCTGTCAGCAACATTGCTGTCCTCTGCTTGGCAGGTGAGAAGAGTTCAGTCACTTATGAACCCTCTGATTTGAAAGCCTTGCTCAACTGGACCTCCCAGCCTGTGGTTCCCCATAGGTAACTTCCAGTAAAGGGGTTTTTTGTTCCTGAGGTAGAAACGGGTGATAGGAGTAGAGCCATCTCACCTGGGAATTGGGGACATCCCAGATGTGTAAGAGGATCTCTCGGCCATCCACAGTCAGGTTGTGGCTGTAGATGAATTCTGCACCCCCAAAAAGAAAAAAAAATAGTCATCTTCATGGTGTCACCAGCTGCCACTCTGGACCTTTTGCACCCCAGAGAAGCAGCTCTGGAGTAAAGAGATGCGTCACTGAATAAATACAACACTGAGCCCCTGGGAGCAGGCAAAGGCTCTGGAGAAAGGCAGGAGAGGATGGGCTGCAATGAAATCCCACAGGCAGAAGCAGGGCTGTCTGTCGACCCCAGTCCCTGTTGGGAACTGGCCTGGCCCTGGCCTGGCACTCACCCATGTCTCCATACTCTCCAATAAAGCGCCGGGTCAGGAAACGCACGGTCAGAGCTGCAGACGGAAGGACAGGAATCATCAGAATAACACAAAACCTGGAGGATTCTCCTTTCTAAATCCAGAGCAGAGTCAGGCACCATCTCTTTGTAAACTCCTACTAGCAGGAACGACCTCTGAGTTTCCCCAGCCACCAGCAGGTTTGTGAGTGCAGCAGAGGCACAGCACGAACCAAAGCATCTGCAGAATCCGGAGCATCAGCAAACTGCAGCTCAGTGGAAAATACCTTCCTCTGTCATTCCCCGGCTGGCTACAAGGTTGTGCTCAGCCTCCCCACCTTGAATCACAGCTGCTGCACCCCAGGGGCTCAGCCCCATCTCACCAATTTGGTCCAATTTGCTCCCTACCACTGGTCCTCCAAACACCGCTGCAGTTTTCAGCCTGGGAACCCCCTGCTACAGTTCACGGTCAGTTCTCACCTGATTTCCCTACGTTGTCTGCTCCCATGACAAGGACGTTTGCTTCCATCTTCAGGGCAGTGGGGCCAGGCACCTCCATGAGGGCAGGGTGGTCGGGGGTGAAGCTGGTGCTCCGGCGCAGCGGGAGCCGCAGCCCCATGCCGAGCGTGGCCGAGCCCCTCGGACGGTCCCAGCCGTGTGTTCAACTCGGCTCGGCACAGCCGACAGCCCAGTGCTTCCCACGGCACCCAGGGGACCCAGAAGGCCCATACCCCTCCCCGCAGCCGCAGGGGCGGTGCAGAGGGAACTGCAGGCAGCCGGATGAAAAACTTTGTCATCGCTCAGCTTGTCCTGAGCATACGTCAGTGGCTGAGCCGGCCCTGCCAGCCCCCAGCACGGCGGGCGGCCGGGAAGCACCAGCTGTCGGCACCAGCTGCTCCGCAAACTGCATCCCCGGAGGTGCCCACGCCCCCACCTCAAAGCACTCTGTGCCTCGGCAGGGCCACGCAGCCCCTTGTCCCTTCCCCACGGTGATCGTGGGAATGTCAGCCGGGAGTGGAGGAGTGTCACCGGCGCTGGGGTGTCTCGTCAGGGATGAAGCAGCTGATGAGAGACGTGAGCATCTCACGGGTGGTGGAACTTTGTTTGACCAGCGATGGAACACCTCACGATTAACGGAGCGCTGCCTCGCACGTGACGAGGCATCTCACGAGGGACGGAGTCCCCTGTGAGTGATGAAGCATCCCAAGAGTGATGGAGCATCTCCCGAGTGACGGAGCTTCTCTGGAGCACCGGGGAGCCGCCGCGCAACTCCTGCAGCCACGGGCGTCCCCCGCTCCCCCCGGGTGTAACGAGGACCGGCCGCATCCTCCTCCCGGCCCGCCGCATCCTCCTCCCGGCCCGCCGGGAGGAGCCGCTGACGCCATCGCGGCGCGCCCGGCGCGGCCATGGCGGCGGAGGCGGCGGTGGTGCGGGTGGCGGTGCGGGTGCGGCCGCTGCTGCCCCGGGAGACGCTGCGGGGACACCGGCCCTGCCTGCGGAGCGATGCCGCCACCGGCGAGGTGGCGCTGGGCCGCCGCCGGTTCCGCTTCGCCGCCGTGCTGCCCGAGGCGGCGGGGCAGGCGGCCGTGTACCGGGCCTGCGTCCAGCCGCTGCTGCGCGCCTTCTTCCGCGGCTTCAATGCCACCGTCTTCGCCTACGGACAGACCGGCTCCGGCAAGACCTACACCATCGGGGAGGCCAGCGTCGGTGAGTCTCGCCGCGAGCGGCGGCTCCGTGCCCGCCAGCATCCCTGTTCCGCCAGCATCCCTGTTCCACTAGCGTCCCGGTCCCGACAACATCCCTGTCCCGGCAGCATCCCGCTCCACCAGCATCCCTGCTCCTCCAGCATCCCTGTTCCTCCAGTATCCCTGTTCCTCCAGAATCCCTGTTCCTCCAGTATCCCTGTTCCTCCAGCATCCCTGTTCCTACAGTATCCCTGCTCCTCCAGCATCCCTGTTCCTCCAGCATCCCTGTTCCTCCAGTATCCCTGCTCCTCCAGCATCCCTGTTCCTCCAGTATCCCTGCTCCTCGAACATCCCTGCTCCTCCAGATCCCTGTTCCTCCAGTATCCCTGCTCTGCCAGCATCCCTGTCCTGCCGGCATCCCCACTGCCCCCCTGCCCTCCCCACCAGCCCCACATCGCCACCTCCTTCCATCTCCATCTCCTTCCCTTCCCAGCCAAGCCACCCACACCACCATTATCCCAGCCATCTCTCCCAATCCACCAGCCCCACAGATGCTGCTGTCCACACCCATTTCAGCACCTTTTCTCTCTTTACCCAAACCCAACTGCATCATCATCATCTCCATCACTTCCAGTTTCACTCCCAAACAACCCTTCCACCCTGCCAGCCCCTCCAGCTCAAGCCAACCTCCCCCCACCATCCCACCCCCAGCAGCCTTTCCTTTCCCCCTACCTATGTTTCTGTAGCCACCTCCCAAAGGTGTGTCTCCACACCTTTGAGATCACAGTGTCTAGGTTTCTCCTCTTTCACTGCAGGACAAGTGACAGGACCTGGTCCTCCACCAGCTCTGGAGGTGGTGGTGATAGTCCTAGGTCCTGAAATAAACCTGAAGGAGAGGGAGGTTTGCAAGTGTTAATCCTGTTCATTTTTTTATATGAAGGAAATGAGGAAAGAGACAAGTTTTTCTTTCTGGTTTAATGGCATTGTGATTTCTTGCAGAGGATGTTCTGTAAGCATTTCAGTCATCTTCAGTTAATTGCCTCGTTTGTAAACACTAAATTGTTTCATAGTTTTAATGTACGTCTGTTTTCAGTCTCCCAGTTCAGGCTATCATTCACCAGATTTGGGAATTGCAATTTTACATGGCTGTTGGAGACAAAAGGTAAAACATTTAAAATTCAGACAGTGAAGTGCTGTGGCCAGATACAAGCAAACAGCAAGCACCGAAAAAAGAGAAAAGCGTCTCACAGTTGGGAAAACTTGTGGAGTCATGCTGGCTTCAAAGGACAGCACACTGCAGCTGCAGGCATGGTGTTTGACACTCACTAAAATGCTGAGGTGCTTTTTCGTTCTTGAGGAAGGATTTGAAACAAGCAGCTTTGCTGGAATCCAGCACAGCAGTGGGCTAGGATTTGCCCACAGGTCTTGTGGGATGTTTAATCCAGGTTGCAAGGGCTGAGCTGTGGGAGAGTTGTGAGGCTGCTCCTTTCCAGCTGATGTGTGTTGCAGGCGGGTTTCTGACCTCAGCTCCATCCCCAGCCAGCTTGGGCTCCCTGGATGCTCCATGAGCGTGTGCCTGTCTTTGCCAGCTTCCATCAATGAAGACGAGCAGGGCATCATCCCACGAGCCATGGCTGAGACCTTCAGGCTCATCGATGAGAATGACCTGATCGACTACACCGTCCGAGTGTCCTACCTGGAAGTGTACAAGGAGGAGTTTCGGGACTTGCTGCAGGTGGATACAGCCAGCAAAGACATCCAGATCCGGGAGGATGACAAGGGGAACATTGGTATGTGTGGCTCTGCACTGGCTCTTTTTCTCCCCATGTTATAGGCCAGAGCTGGGTTATCTATCCATGAAAGCAGAGCCAGATCTTGCCCCTCCATCCCTTTGTCTCGTGCAGCAGTTTGCTGTGCTTAATCTTGAAAGCTGGTCTGGGCAAGGCCCAGTACGGGCAGGGTGACAGCACCAGGCTGTGCCGAGGAGCTGCATCCTCAGGCAGCCCATCCCTCCCAGCCACAGCTGCCTTTGCTTTGCAGTGCTCTGCGGTGTGAAGGAGTCAGAAGTGGAAGGGCTGGACGAGGTGCTGAGCCTGCTGGAGATGGGGAACACAGCCAAGCACACGGGAGCCACCCACATCAACAGGCAGTCGAGCCGCTCGCACACCATCTTCACGGTGACCATGGAGCAGCGGCGCGGGGCTGGCCGGCTGCCCCTGCACCACCGCCCCCCCGCTGTGCCCGCCGCCGGACAGGTCCTGGTGTCCAAGTTTCATTTTGTGGACCTGGCGGGCTCAGAGCGAATTGTGAAGACGGGAAACACAGGGGAGAGGCTGAAGGAGAGTATCCAGATCAACTGTGGCCTCCTGGCCTTGGGCAACGTCATCAGTGCCTTGGGAGATCCTCGGAGAAAGACCACCCACATCCCGTACAGGGACTCCAAAATCACCAGGTACCACTGGGAGCAGGACCCCCCACGTCTCATGGGCTCAGCTTACAGGTCTGCCCTCTCTGTGGGTTTTTCTGTAGGGAATCTTGAGGAGCAATGAGACCAGGATAGGAATGCAGGCCTAGCTTATTGCAGTGCTGGAGACAATGAGGCTTGCTAAAGCTGAGATGAGGTGTTGTTGTGGGTTATCCTGCCCTTCCTGCCTGTCAGGGAATAAAAAATACTCCCATTAGACTTGTTTAATGGTCCACAGTTAGTTCTTAGCTTGGGCAGGTGGCCTTTGCAATCTCCAGCAGGACTCCTGGCAGTACATACCTAGCAGCGATCACAGGGTCAAGGACCTCCCAACTTCAGGAGTTATTTGGATGGAGACTTGCCATGGTGCAAACTGTTAATCCTCTGCTTAATGATTCCATTCACCTCACTGTTGCCAAACCAACTACAGAGCAAGGACATCATTTTCCTTGGGCTTAACCTCTGAAAAGTGTTGAAAACTTTCCGTTTCCTGTATTATTTTGTATTTCTGCTATTTTAATCCCTGTGCTCTTCCTTAGGATCCTGAAAGACTCTCTGGGGGGGAATGCCCAGACCGTGATGATAGCTTGTGTCAGCCCCTCGTCCTCTGACTTCGACGAGAGCCTCAACACGCTCAATTACGCCAACCGGGCTCAGAACATCCAGAACAAGGCGGTGGTGAACTGCCGCAAGGAGACGGAGCACATCGAGGAGCTCCACCTGCAGATAAAGAACCTGCAGAAGGCGCTGGAGCAGCGGCAGCGCTCCGAGACCCGCATCATCCACCGCTCGGGCAGCGCCAAGCGCGGCGCGCCGGACGCCACGGCCCGGCTGCTGGCCGAGTGCGCCCATTACCGCACCTGCACCGACGCCGCGCACCGGCTGCTCACGGAGCTCCAGGAGGACAGCAACCTGACCGTGGAGCAGATCCTGCGCGTCAAGGAGTGGCTGTGCGCCGTGGAGAGCGAGAGGAGCGAGCTGACCTCGGCCGGGCTGGATAGCGGCATTGAGAGCACCTCCATGGAAGAGCAGGGACCGGAGGCTCAAGGTTCAAAACTGGCAAAAGCCCAGGTAATTGTGGGGTGTTGCAGCTCTGAGGTACATACATCTCATGGCCACAGCAGCCCCAGCACAGCATGATGGAAGGGTCAGGAGAGGCGGGGCAGGAGAAGTAACCTGTCCAGGAAGCCCTAGGGAGGCAGAAGGACATAGTCTTCCCAGCAGGCAGGGAGAAATTAGATTCAGCTGCAGCTGAGAGATTTATTGCATAGGAAGAATCTGGGTCTGCAGAGCTGTTGTGTCCTTGCAGAGATAGGAAGGGAAGGACAAATGCTGATGCTGCCTCTCTTTTATTTTGGGGATCAGGTGAGCACTGAGAAGAAGTGTGAGTCCATCAAAGATGAGCAAGTGGCCAAGCTACAGAGGCAAGTGGAACGCCTGGAGGAGGAGAACCGTGATTTCCTGGCTGCCCTGGAGGATGCTATGGAACAGTATAAGCTGCAGGTATTTCTGGGCTCTGCTCTCTTTGTAGGAACCTGCCCCACTCCTCTTCTTCCTGCCCAGGGGTGCTCAGCCCAGCTTTCAGGTTCCTCTGCAGTGGGTCTCAGATCAACTTATATGTAACCACATTTTTCTCATTTTTTCCTAGAGTGACAAACTGCAGGAGCAGCAGGATAAGATCTCAGAGCTGCACGTGCGCTTGGAGATGGCAATGCCAAACCTGTGTGTGCCAGGACTGCTGGAAAATCTTCACCTGGTCACTGCCAGCCAGAGACCTCACACAGCCCCGCTGGATGCTGCCCCGTCCCATGGCTTTGGTGGGGTTCCCTCTGGGCTGCTTCCTGAGCAGAATGGAAGAGCTCTTTGCAAGAAGGTGAGGGCATAAGGCCGTGCCACTGAAGAACTGCTGCCTCTTCACTTGGCTGCTCTCCACTGTAGGGAGAGCTTTTGCCCTGCTGTTCAATGGGATACTTGTCAGAAGTGTGGTTCAGAGGACTGTGCTCAGTGTTCAAATTCAGAGTTTTACAACTCCGGCAAAAATAGCCCAGCTTCAAAACTGAGGCTTTTGCTTTCATGTTGTGGGTGAGTCCCAGAATTGTTCAGTGTTTGAGCAGCAGAAGCACAGGCAGCTGGGTCTGGCAACACCGGTTCTCTTGAAAATACACTCAATCCATTTTGTTGCTTTTATGTCTAGCAGTGATGCTCAGCTGGGAGCCGCTTTTTCTAACACTGGCTCTCACACAGCTTGTTTCTTCTCTTTCCAATTCTGTGCCCAGAAGCTCAGCAGCAGCTCCTCCTTGCAGAAGGAGGAACTGGCAGGCTGGCACCTGTGGATGCCAGCCTGGTCAGGGAGAGAGAAACAGCAATCATTTCTCACAGTGGCATGTGAGAATTTTTAGGGAGTTGTAGGAATGTGTTAACTTGTTAGTCTAAACAATCTGCAGGTGGTGTTTTCTGTTCCTCTCAAGGATGGTGTGTGAGAAAGATGTTTTTATTAACTAACCAATCAAATAGAATGTATCATATCAGTCTATTTAAGCCGAAGTTTCCTTTCCATTGAAGCCTTCTTTTCTTCCTTTTTGCACTGCGTCTCTCATCTGTTCTTGTGTCATTCTTGGTGCAAGGGTGACAGGCACCCGAACCACACACAGCACCTGACTGGTGATTCTGAGGTCAGAGAGGTGATGCTGAGGAGGGAGCTCAGCCAGGACTCAGAGAAGCCATCAGAACTGTCCTCAGGAGAAGAGATGGAGGAATGGGAACAGAAACAGTCCCTATCCCAGTGCCGGTGAGTTGGGGCTGTCCCAGCCAGCTGTCCCTCTGCGTGTCCCTGCCCCTGGCTGTGACCTGGCTGCCCCACCGCTGCAGCTCAGCTCTCATTTCTGATGTAGAGGCAAATGCTGCCTGTGGGGTCAGTGATGCTGCTGATACACCTTACTGCTCCTTGGGGAGCTCATTACCATCATTCCTGACCACAGCTATTGTTTCCATCTCCTTCTGAATCATGGATCATGGATCATGAGGGTCCTTACTGGGAACAGCTTTAGCAGTGCCCAGACCAAACTGATTAATTTGCTTCTCCTTCTAGAAATGGGATCCAAAATTTGAGCAAGAAAGAGATTTTCAAGTGGAGCGAGGAGCCAAGTGGAGGCAATGCCCACTCAATGCAGGAGGAGCAGGGGGAGCTGACAAAAGGCAAGTAACACCCATAGGTTGTTGGATAATCTTCCATGGGCTGGTGGTGCTTCACTGGAAGATCTTGATGTCCTACCTGGATGTGCCCAGAGGACAAAAAAGGAGCAAAAATGGAGCCCAGCTACTTTTGTTAGGGAGAAACTTGAACTCATAGGGTCTGGCAAGGGTGTATGCTATCGTAGAAGCTTCAGGTGACTGGGCAATGCTGTGCCAGACTCCAGCTACAGATCCAAGATCAGATTGCCATTCTGTCACCCATCTGCTATGATAGGACTTTCCTGACCTGGGAATCTGTGTTCCAGAAGTCTGTGGGAAGCGGGAGTCACTGCTTGGTTCCTGGGAGCGCCTGCCAGGGAAGGACTCTGAGTGGAGGCTGGTGCAAGCACAGCAGAAGATTCGAGAGCTGGCGATCAACATCCGCATGAAGGAGGAGCTGATCACGGAGCTCATTAAGACAGGTGCAGGGCTACTGGCAGGAATATGCACCCATTTGCCATGAAATCTCCTCCTACTTGTGGTGCTTAGTCTCTTACTCCATCCTCATCTTCTCTCTCTGTGTTGTTTGTGCTCAGTCTCTTCCCCTATAAGCAGCAGGGCCTTGTTTCTCCATCCCTCCAGCTGACAGAAACCCTTCCCACTGGTTTGTCCCTTCCCTGGAGTGGCTGAGGGAAAGGGAACATTCAGTCTCTGTAGCGAAAAATACTTGGGGAGAGGGAGGAAGGGTCAGGATTCTGGCTGTAAGAGACGGGGCTGTGTTGCAGGCAAGGATGCCCAGGCTCTGAACAAGCAGTACAGCCAGAAGATCAATGAGCTGGAGCAGGAAGCAGAGCAGGTGCGGGCAGAGCTGAGCGACAGCCAGAAGCAGCTCCAGGAGCTGGAAGGCAAAGAGCCGTGGGACCCTGGGGAGAAGCGCAAGCTGCAGGAGTACCGCACGCGCTTGGCGGCCGCGCGGAGCAAGGCACAGGTGAGGGGGAAGGGCTCGGCCCACCCCGGCGCTGAGCGGGGGCAGAGCTGGGGGCATCTCTGCAAAGAGAGGAGCTGCCGAGGCCAAGGGTGGTTTTCACCCCCTGGCAGGTTCTGCGCAAGAAGAAGCAGGCGACAGAGAGGCTGGTGTCGCTGTCGGCGCAGAGCGAGAAGCGCGTGCAGGAGCTGGAGAGGAACATCCAGCTGATGCGGCGGCAGCAGGCACAGCTGCAGCGGCGGCTGCGCGAGGAGAGCGAGCAGAAACGGCGCCTGGAGACAGAGGTGAACAAGGGACAGCACCGAGTCAAGGTAGGAGAGGGCAGGAGCAGCTGTGCTACTGTGGGGTTTGTGAGGATGACAGTGGGCGGGCTCTGATGTGGTCTGTGATTGTCTTGGAGAGCATGGAGACAGCTCTATCCAAAGAGCTGTCCCCCAGCCCCTGGGCAAACACATCCCACTCCCCTCCATGCTCAGGGCTGCTCTTTCACATGCAGGAACTGGAACTGAAGCACGAGCAGCACCAGAAAATCCTGCGCATCAAAACAGAGGAAATTGCGGCTTTCCAGAGGAAGCGGCGGAGTGGCAGCAATGGTTCTGTGATCAGCCTGGAGCAGCAGCAGGTACAGACAGCAAGTCTGCCTCTGCTTTCCTGTTCAGAGGGGATGCTGGGCAGACTGCAGGCTGATGGGAGAGATCTGAAAACAGAGACCTGAGCCCATCTCACCCTTGAGAAGGACAGTCCATAATGTCATTTGCATCTAATAGCAGAGGACTTAAGATCTTCTCTTAGCCCAGAAACAGGATCTCATCTAAATGCTAGCACTGGTAAAAAAGTTTTGAAGTTTTGTCTGTTAGCAGAAGGGTGATGAGAGATGTGCCCTCCAAGAACTTGACAGCTGGGAATTTAGTTTAGCTCTGCCTTGTGGAGGAGATGGAAGGATAAAACCAGGAAGGATAGCCCAAAGTCTGGGCTATGGGGTTTAGCAGAGATGGAATAAGGACTCTTGTTCGGATCTCAACTCCACTGCTCTTTAGTCCAGCAGTCCTGGGCATTGCTGCTGCTGTCTGCACACACGCAAGCCTTTTGCTTCTCCCTCCATCAGAAAATTGAGGAACAGAAGAAGTGGCTGGACATGGAGATGGATAAAGTTCTCGAGCAGCGCCAGGCCCTGGATGAACTGGAAGATGAGCTGAGGAAGCGGGAAGCTATTGTGGCCAAAAAGGAAGCCCTGCTGCAGGAGAAGAATGGTCTGGAAAGCAAACGGCTGCGCTCCAGCCAGGTAAGACAAGAGTGTGACACCTCAACCCTTTGCTTGATTTCCAGCAGAGGTGGAGGCTGGAAGACCCAGGTGCCATCCTGGGTCTGGCTGCAGGCCAGGATGAGGTGGCGTTGGGAAGTGGGTGGGAAATCTTGTCTCTATGAAAGAGTCTGGTTGTGCTGTGTCTCTGAGCTTGCTGGTTTGGTAGCCCTTGGCTTATGTCTGCCTGGGAGGGTCATGACCTAGAGAGGGAGTAGAACGGGGCTGAGGGCCTGACTTGCCTTCGGAGCAGATCCCCTTGAGCGTGCTCTGCCGCAGGCCCTGACAGATGACATAGTGCGCGTGTCCAGCCGCCTGGAGCACCTGGAGAAGGAGCTGAGCGAGAAGAACGGGCAGCTGCGCCACGGCAGTGCCCACGACCAGCAGCAGATCCGCCAGGAGATCAACAGCCTGCGCCAGGAGAAGGACCAGCTGCTCAAACAGAGGCTGGAGCTCGACAACAAGCTGCGTCAGGGCACGCTGCTGTCCCCAGAGGTACCTCTGCTGGGGCTGGGAAGCAGGAGGCTGTAGGAGAAATGTAAAGACTGAGCATGAGGTCATTGGCAGATTCTCCTCCACATCCCTAACTGTGCATGTCCCAGCTTCTCACCAGCACTGTTGACATGACAAGGAAGGCTAGGACAGGGTGAGACAGAGCAAACCCTTTGCTTCTTGGTAACAAGAGCTCTGCCCTGGCAGGAAGAACGGATCTTGTTCCAGCTGGATGAGGCAATTGAGGCTCTGGATGCAGCCATTGAGTACAAGAATGAGTCCATCACGTGCAGGCAGCGAGTCCTGCGGGCCTCGGCCAGCCTGCTGTCGCAGTGTGAGATGAACCTCATGGCCAAGCTCAGCTACCTCTCCTCCTCCGAGACACGAGCTCTGCTCTGCAAGTACTTTGACAAGGTGGGAGACAACTGCCCTCTGTGCTGGTGGGAGCTGTATTTCACTTAGTGGCTGTTTGTGACTGCATTAATAGCCAGCCAGAACACATAATAACCATAACAGAGCTTGACCAGACTTGTTAACAAAAATGATGACCTAACCACACTCCTCTTCTCCTCAGTTTCAAGCTTTCTCCTTGCATCATATTGTAGTTTTGTCCTGTAAAGTAAGCCCACAAAGCCACAGCACCATGACCCCTAGCTGGGAGAAGGGTTTAACTAGTCATAGGAGGCATGGATCCCTGAAGTGGCTCTGCCACATCAGTGCAGCCACACCTTGCTCTTCCCTCCACAAGGCAGCTCTGACATCCCAGCACTGCTAATCTTCGTGAGCTGTACCAAAAAACTAACGTGACTGGGGCTCAGTGGGGCAGGAAATCTTCCCAGGCATGAAGGAGCTGAAGTGTTCCTTGCTCTTGGGCCCTGGCCAGGTGGTGACACTGCGAGAGGATCAGCACAGGCAGCACATTGCCTTCTCAGAGCTGGAGATGCAGCTGGAGGAGCAGCAGCAGCTGGTGTACTGGCTGGAGGCGGCCGTGGAGCGCCAGCGCCTGGAGATGGACCGCCAGCTGACCCTGCAGCAGAAGGAGCACGAGCAGAACATGCAGTTACTGCTGCAGCAGAGCCGTGGTAACCCCCAGCTCTCCAAATGGGCAGCAGTGCTAACTGCTTTTGTCTTTCACAGGGCTCCCAGGCTGAAATAGTCTTGTTTTTGCTTGTAGAGCACATGGATGAGGGGCTGGCCAGCAGCAAGCTGCAGTATGAGGCGAGGATTCAAGTGCTGGAAAAGGAGCTGAGCCGTTACATGCGGGCAAACCAGGAGCTGAACCAGAGACTGAGTAACATGAACCTCCATCCTGGACAGACCAAAGGTGAGAGGAAACCCAGGCTAGAGCTCTGCTGTTCTGCCAAATTAAAAGGGATGTTCAATTCCCATGCCTGGCAGTGAGAGAGAGCTTGGAGCAGTCCAGAGCAGTGCATGTGTAAGTCTTTCAGCAGCTGCTATACAGGCACCAATTTTGATGAGAAAAGTAGAAAAGTAGAGACCCTGATACTCTCCTCACTGTACCCTCAATTTTTCCCAGCAGGGATGGAGAGGAGCATTCATGGGGCTGGGGACAGAGCTGCCCCTGAGCTTGGCACCTGTGAGGAATTCAGCCTCAGGGAGCAGCCCGTGCCTCCAGCTGCCGCTGAAGAGAGCCCTCGGGCCAGGGATGAGAGCAGGGACCTGGTGCACGCCCCTTTGCCCTCGACATGGAGGCGTTCCTCGCTGCCCAGCGACAGCCCCGGCGACCCTCGGCAGAGGGACACAGAGCACTCGCTGAGAGCGGGGCAGCCCCACGAGCTGCTCCCACCACGGAGCCTGGCTGCTGCTCCCAAACCCCGCCGGGAGCTGCGCAGAGCCAGCCTGAACGTGAGCCCAGTGCCTTATCACCCAGCCATGATAGACGTGAGGAAAAACCCGCTCTAGAGCCGGGCTTAATGCTCACCTGGCACAGGGCAGGGAGCAGCAGGTATTGACCTGAGCTTGAGAGCCCTCCTGCCACACAAATCAGCCTGGTGACAACCCTGTTACATTTCAGAGGCCTGAGGAAGAGAAAGATGTGACTTGTTGTCATGAGGGAGTTGAGTGTGTAAGGTGTGGGAGCACCAGCCTACATTCTTCATGTTGCTGTCAGTCGAAGCTTTTCCTCTGCTCCCTCAGCAGCTTAAACACTGTGAAGCAGGAGACACTTTGCTTCCAGGCCTCTTAACACTAAAAACTTGTTTACAATGTGGAATTCTCAGCTGAAGAGCTTGCTCATCCCTGGCAGCCTCAGATGGAGATGCTCTGCAGTCCTGCAGAATTTGTACATAGCTTTTTGTAGTAACTTCGGGTTTTTTACATTTCTACTATAACTTTTCTAATAAAGCAGTGTGAGTTTTATGAAATGGTGACTTGTCAGAAGGGCCACTTAGTTCGGGCATGTAGGGAAGTTGTATTTAAGTCTCACTGCATGGGAAGTCAGCTGCTGTCACATTGTTGGCCTAATGTTTAAATATCTGTTTTGTTTAAGTAGCCCCAGCCACATCTAGTAGGCCTCTTACATTAAATTGCCACAGGAAGAACATCTCCAGCCAGCAGCAGAATTGTCTGAAATGTCCATGATAAAAGGAACTCTGGTTCTGTTTTTCTCTTGCAGCCTCTAAGCTGCTTTAAGCAGCGTTTTCATATTGTTGAAAGAACTTCCAGTCTGGATTTAAGAGAGACTAAATACAATCCTGCAGCTTAACGCTGACAGCTCAGGAAGGTGGACTGAGTTTAACTCTGGCAGAGCAAGAAATGAAAGCCCAGGTATCTGCCTTAAGAAAGGCAAGGGGTAGGGGCAAAGGGCTGCTTGACCACTTGATCCTAAAAAACAAGCCACTGCTTCAGCCTGAAATGAGAACAGCTACCACAACTTAAGGAGTAACATACCAAGTTAAAAGCCAGCATTTGATATAACAACCACCTTCTGATCTCCTACATCCTTGACCTTAACTGTAGTGGTGTCAGTGAGGAGGAGATATTATTGAGGGCTCTGTATGTGGTTGAGGTACTCAAGATTAAGTTCAGACACTTCATTTCCTGCTGTTGCAAAGAACTTCAATAGGAAAAATAACAATCCATCCTCCTTGGAAGTAAGTAGCAAATTTGGAGCTCCAAGCTTGTGTAATGCCACATCCTTCAAGACGGTGCAGCTGTCCCAGAAGCAAAACAATCACTGTTAAGCACAGGATTCCATTCCTCTTCCCAGTGGGAAATTAACAGCTTTCCTGCAACAAATGGTGTGTCCAGGAAACAAGTTCCGCTCAATCCCATCTAGCCCCTCAAAGCCTTAAAGCCACCTAACAAACCTCTGGTTTCCCAGAGGTTTTAGGATGGCCTTATTTTAGGATGACCTTACACCATCTTCATAGCTCTCCACCTCCTGTGCAGTCAGTAGACACAGGGGTGTGAGTTCCCTGAGATCCTGCTATGCACAAACAGCTCACTATCGCAAGGGAAAAAATTCAGCCCTTCCAATATTATGCACAATTTTAGCCCCTTGTAGGCTACATCTTAGGCACTGAACCACAGCTCCTGCTGTCTTCATGGGGTTAGAACACAAATGTGTCACAGGCTATTAAATCTCTATTTAATCCATGACTCAGTTTGGTAAAGAGTAGTCTTGAAACTGTCATTTTCAGTTATTCCATCCAAGTTTTACTTCTCAAGGACACTTCCCCAGCCAATTCTCTCTGGCTTACTGCAAGTTTGCAGAAAAGGACAATGAAGTCACTCCATCAGCATCTGCTTATCCAGCAGTAGCCAGGAGCGGATACACCAAACCACTCATGATCTACAAGGATGTTCCCAGTTAAATTATCTTTCTCCTTTTCTGTACTCTTGGCACTTGGCTAATTAATTAATCCGCTTGTTATTTTCCCACTAAGCTGTGGCAAACTGGAAGCAATTAACAGAGGGATCCATTTAGTATCAGGACAAGACACAGCAGGAGCACGCAGCTTGTTCTGTACCCATTCGCCTCCAGCATCCTCCTTCCTGCAGCCCACATCCCTCAAGTCAAATACCAATTCTGGATTAAAGGACACAATGAAAATTCCTATCAGTTTATTTTACAAGAAAGCTGTAGAAAAGTGACAATTCTCTCTCTTGACCTGGGAGAATTGGACCTTCAATTCAGAACTCACTCTAAGGTTCCACTAGCAAAAAGACCAAGCTAGGCTTTGAATGGATGGAAGACACCATACATTTTTAGAGTGGTCCTTATTTCTACTGCCATGTGCTTGCATCCAGTGTCCTACCAACACAAGGCAGCTCCAGTCTAGCACCAGTCTTTGTTAGAAGGTGTGTTGTACAGCTGGAATAATACAGTTTCCCATGCTGGCCTGGCTCTAAACTTCAGCTGAGCAGCTTTTTCCGTGAGTAAGTCCTGCTAAGGCGACGCTTCCTGGAAATCATGATGTGGAATGGAGACAGCTCCTGGTTGGCAGTAATTTGGACAGCATCAGATTCCTCTTCTACAAAAACAGAAAGAATACATGAAAGCCACAGTTTACCAGAATTCACTGGTGATTCCAAGAAGCCAAATACCAAGTGGAGACAACAAGAACTGGAAGTTGCAGTTCCCATGTAGCTACTCTCTTCATTCTGCAGCTATTCTTCTCTCCTTCCAAACTTCCCAGTTCATGCCAAGTTTCTTGTAAGCATGTGAGATCAAGACACTGAACACAGCAGTGGCAGGTACAGATTTTCTGTTCAGACCCCAACCCCCAGCACAGAATGATGTTGTTCTCACTAGCTGCAGGCAAGCAGAGAGCACAGCCAGTGTGCTCGAGCCCAGCCTTTCCTCTCCCCTGTGCTTACCTTGAACACGCTTCCTCTGAGCTGGCGGTGGGGACAGCAGTGGAGACTGGGTCAGGGCTCGAAGGCTGCTGGCAGAAAGTCCACTCTTCAAGGGTGGAGTGGAGCCTGGAGAAGCACAATGAGATACTGCAGCAAAACCACTCAACAACTCAAATGTTAAGTCTCACACACAGCCTTTATGCTACCTCAAAAACGACATGAGTGTAAGTGATACTTAGAGTTTATCTGAAATAAATTCTAGGCTGTCACAGTCTCAGACCACTAAAGCAGTGGTGTTTTAGCATTTGAGAAAGGTAAATGGCAGTCTGGAAGAGCTCTTAGCACATTTAGTTTTCTTAGCTGGTTTAGCAGAAAATCACTTCACTTGTATTAAACACAGGTAATTCACATTTCCTGGAAGAAAACTGCTACAACCACAATGATATAAAAATACAGACACAAGGTACAGAAAGTCTCTTACAGGACCATCTTAAGACTAAGCATTGCTATTATGTCATGTCCTGAATACAGATTAATGTTGATTCAAGATTTGGCCTTTTTTCTGTGATGATGTTGAGCAAGACACTACCTCTGTATACAAATCTTTCCTCGCAAGAGAAAATACACACCAAACTTAGTGCAATGACTACAGAACAATACCTGCCACAGCCCCCTGTAATTTATACAACAATACTGGATTAAGTATTTGAAATTCACAAGGCCTTGTTTACAGAGCTGAACAGCCTGTTTCACCAAGGCTGGCTGAATTGTCTGTACCCACAGCAAAAGCAGAGAGGCAGCTTAAACCTATACACCTCCTGATACATTATTGCTAGCAAGGGAATAATTTCTGGTAGCACTTTCAAGTGGCCCACCAGCACAGAGAGAGAAAGCTGGAGCAGCAATAAACACCAACATCCACAGGACCCCACCAAGACTCCAGTCTGAAGCAGTTAAACAGTCAAGCTTTACACTTAAAATTTTTGGCTCGTTGGCTTCGGAGCTGAATGCTGGGCGGAAACAGGCAGTGGCATCAACATAAACCTGAACAAATCACCAGCTGGTTGCAACTGTGATCCTCTCTCCTCAAGTTCTCAAAGTTCCCTTTTAGTTCCTCCAGCTTTCTGCTCTTTCATATTTCTCTGATCTCTCTTCCATCATTAATACTACTCATATCCAGTCTGCCTCTACACATAATTATCTTCCATGTCATCTACAAGTCAATTCCCTTTCACCTCACTCTCCCTCAGATAATTACATGGGAAATAACTGTGTTCTTGTTTTATTCTTGTTTTATTTAGTCTAACCCTCATTTTTAACCACATCTGAATTTCAATGGAGTGTCTTTCATGCCATTTAATTACCTGACAAAAGGAAGACATCATCATCCCCTAGACAACCCTGCTGCTCCAGTGTTTTGAGGGCACATGCTCCTGGTTTTTCAGGAAGTACAGAGTCTGTCCTTGATTTACTTCTGTTGCCCTCATCTGTGGAAAAGCCAGTGAGATCCAAGCTGCCCCTATCAAGACACGATCTCTTGGCACCGTGTTTCTCCTCCTTTTCTGGTGACAGGTAAGTAAAGACCCGCTTCCGAGATTTCAAGCCAAAAGTTCCCATGGCAGAATCCTCATCAGCCCTCGATTCAGAGTCACTAGGAGATGCCTGATCCTGGAGCCTGCAAATCCCTTCCAGTTCAAATTCCCCAAGAGTATTTGTCACTTTGCTGCTGCAGTGTTCTGAGATCCTCATCGTTCTCTCTATGCCTGCTGACGCCCGTGTCCGATCATCGGCATTCCTCTCGCTCTGACCACAGCTCACACTAGCAGTGCTGCCTGCTGCTCTCTTCCTCCGAGGCCAGTCATTGATGGCATCAGGAGTAGTCTTCCCCTTCTGCTTTGGAGAAGGTGTCCGGAGAACTCCTGCTTCCACTGGGAACGGGGAGGTGACAGTAGAGGCACAGCTTGTTGGGGTGTAGGACTGGCATATGTAGGTTTGTCCTGCACCTTTCCCAGGTGTACTATGGAAAGAACGGCAGGATGGGGAAACACAGGCAGCTGCTAGTTTTCCCGGGTGCTTGCTGCACCAGGTCATAGCAAATTCACTGAAGGGGCTTTCTCCTCCCCTGGGTTTGCTGGCACTTGCTTCAGGTTGAACTTCCAAGGATGAGCAAGAGCCAATTTTCTTAATGCGAAGCTTGGGCAGGCCTGAAGCTTGCATTTCAATTTCCACTTCGTAGGTCGGTGGGCTGACAGAGGCAAGTTTGCCACGACTTTCAGGAGTCGAGAACTTGGCTGCAAACTGAGGCTCTCCCATGCGAGCCGCAGCCTCCCGCTGCCTCCTGTCTGCAGTGCAGCGTAAGGAATAGGCAGGAGGAGACTTCTGCATAGGAGGCGAAGTATTCAGGGCAAATCTGGAGCGCCTCTTGAGACTTGGAGCCTTCAGCCTCATAGATTCTTCCCTCAGCAGAGTTCTTGCTTCCAAGTCATCACTGACTGTTTGCACATCGCTTAGGAAGGACTCACAGGTGTTTGCACTGCAGTTCTCCCCCTTAACTGATGGCTCACAGTCTCTCTCAGCATTCTGTGCATGCTCCTGCCCTCCAGCAAAATGCTTTGGAGACAAATGGTTTTCCAAGTTTTCCACGTCCTCTCTTGAAGGAGACTTTTGACACACTCTATCCATCTGTTTATTTTTCTCCCATACAGAAGTATTTTCAGTAACTTGGGACTGATGAAGCTGAAGGCTTTCCACAGAAGAGTTACCACTACTACCATGATGACTGTCCTCATTTTCTGTAAGTGTTGCACATGTGAGGCTCTCTCTAGAACCTGGTTCACATTTGGCCTGCTTGAGTGTGTGAAGCACGGACCTCAGTGAAGTGCCAGTAATACCTGGAGTCTTTTGAGAAGATGGTTTAGATGCAGCAGGTTCCCAGTCAGACTCCTCAGCCTGCGTGTGGGAAGCAGAGCAGCTTGTCACAGTGTTTGTGGAACTTTCATGGAGTGGAGAATTGCAGAGAGGCTCTGGCCTCACAGCAAGCTGAGGTATTTCTGTATTCAGTGGGCTGGTACATAACTTTGAACCTGAATCTTCAAGTTTCCTAGGTGTCCTTTTAGGTGCTTGAGATAACTGATCTGACTGCACCTGAATTTCCTTTGTGAGGATTTGCCTCCGAGCACTGACTTGAGATGCTAATTTTGAGAGGTATCTCAAGGAACATCTTGGAGTCTGAAGTTCTGTAAAACACCTTTCTTGGGTGGCAGAGGGGGGAGAGGCAGTTGGATTTGAATCTGTTGGAGGTAATACAGAGGCATTAAGCTCTGTGAACCCTTCACATTTTGGCGTTTGCCAGCCAGGCTCTTTGCAAGGAGGGGAAAGTGTTAGAGCTGCACAACAGTCCTCAGCAGTTACTTGCAGTAAGTGAACCCTCCTGCTGTCAGTTAGCGCAGATGGAGACTTGAGCCTTTGTGCAAGATCAGAAAAGCACTTTCCCAAACATTTAGCTACATTGTGCTTAGCTGCTGGACTTTTGCCAGGTGTCTTCTCCAGCTTTTGTGGTGTCCTGTGGACAAAGCGAGGCGATCTCCTTGGGAGATTACTGGCAGAATTTAGTGGCTTCTGGGCAAATTTATGAGGTGTTTTTCTAGGAGTCTGCAGGGGAAAAATAATAAATTAAAGAATCATGCTTGTTCTACTCCAGGAGTATTACCTATCCATCTTCATATTTACTTCCCAAGATTTGAAACAAAAAACCCATTGAATGAGACTTAACAAACACTAAATTTAAGATGCTGATGAACAGAGGAGAAAACAAGGATGGGAAGAAAGAGAAATGGAAGTAGGTAACTGTTTCTACCTGACATGAGGTAAGCTCCTCTAAGTGTAAGGAATCTTTTCTTGTTCTCCTCCTTCCAGGTGAATGCTTCCCTGTAGGACTACACATGTCAATGACTGCACCGAAGAAAAACCTCTTGGGAGTCTGGACGGGGGCGCTCTCTGAATGCTGGTTAAGGCCTATAGAATGGAACAGTACAATTTAACTAACACAAAGTAATGCGCCACAATTGTCTGAATCGCGTCAGATGTGTGGAAAAGTAGTGTAAAAAGCTCATATCCCTGGCATGTTCTTTTCTAACCAAGAGTTAAAGCTTCACCAGAATTATTTCCCATTATGAAATTAATAACCATCTTTAGAAAGAGTGCTCCAATGGTAAAAAAAGGTATAAAATACCTCAGCCTCTTATTCTATTTATAGCTTGTAGCTTTAGATAGTTCTGGTTCATGACTAAGGATTCTAATAAGTAGAATATAAAGAACTAAGTGTCACCATTTTTAGCTGATAATCCTACTGAGAAAGCCTGCAAAGAAGATCCCATCAGTCATTGCTTTATGCTGCCACAGAGTAAGCTATAGGATTTCTGTCCCATATTTTACAAGGATTCCACTGCTTTTAAGGAATGCAGACTGACAATCAGTGGTATTCTGTTAGATGGGCCTGACTGGTTTGTTAAGTTGGCAGTGAATTCATCATAGAAATAGCTGCCGTACCATCCTCAAAATTCAGATTACCAATTAAAAAATAATTACTGAGGATGAATTTCTGTCTACTGAAGATATTACATGACAGCTCTTAGCTTCTTACAGCCTCTTGTAGAGCCAAATCAAATCAAACTCAGAGCTATCCATGCCAGCTTTTCAGATCAGCAGTATCAGTCTGCTCAAATGCCACTCCGTACCTTCTACATCCTGCCGTTTACAGCTCTCCTTCTCTTGTCCCTGGTGGAGGTGCTGTGAATTTTTTGAGCTGGGCTGTGTAGTGGAACAGAAAGCACCAGAGCAAGTCCTATTCAAAGACAGCTGTTTGATGCGTGGGCTTCTTCTCAAACCTGCTTCTGAAAAGGCAAAGACATTGGAGACTGAGCCTTCTTTCCCCCTCAGCAATGGGCACATCATCAGGAACAGTTCACAACTGCAAGGAACATACTCTCAGAAGAAACTTCTCTACAGATGCCTATCTCATCCAGGAAGGCAAGCAGGTGAAGCAAAGGTTCAGTTTTCTTGAGGATTTGGAATATTTACGCATACAAATCTCCTAAAGTATGATGCCCCTCCTCTAACTCATGATTATCCTCATTCCTCTTTAGCAATTACATGGAAAGGAATGCTAGAAAAGCCATGTTCAATGCAAGTTACATCCAAGTTAAAAGATGGGTTAATGGTCTTGTCCCTTTTTTGCTAGCAATTTCATTTTCCTTCTTGTCCAGACATGCTGGTTTTCTTCTTCCCTTCCGGGGAAAAGGAACAGCAGTAGCCAACACAAGAGACACTCCCCAGAGCCAGGTGGCTGTCTGTTACAGCAGAAATCAGAGCAGGGTCACAGCACAACATGGTGAAATTACATTAAAAATAAGCATGCGCTGGTTTGACGGTAATTACAGCAGCTCAGACTCTTGTTCACCCTTCAAGTCCTTCATGTTATTTCATTTAAAAGACTTACTATCTACCTCTCTTCCTTAACTTAAACTGTACAGAGCTGTTAAAGCAGGGAGCAGCAAGTGGTTCTGTCAGAACAGAACAGTACACTTTTGGACTGATTTCTAATGAATTAGCCAAATCAAAGCACACTCATCTTACAAGCTACGACACAGCCAAATCACCTTTAATGAAAAATCAGTGCTTACCATATATGGCCTTCTCTGGAGATTCTTCTACAACACCAGTGTCACAACCTGGATCAGAAGACCTTGAGAAACAACAGACATTTTGGGTTTAGCATACTGAGCACATTACAGGAACAGAACTTGCCAGAGAGACTGAGAAGCAGTGCTCTATTCTACACCAAAGTATTGCTTTGTGGGCTACTCTAAGTGAGCAACCAGTAAGCACTTTGCCTCCTATTGACATGTAATTGAATATGGGTCGCTCCCTAGATGTACAGCTAACAGTTCTACATGAAAGAAAATGCTACGGCTCAGCCTGGAGCCCACAAAATACAGCAGAAGCCTTTTCTTCATAAGCCCTTGAATCAGCAACTGAACCTAATCAGACATTAGCTGCAGGAATTAAAGCAGCCTGACTTACATGACGAAGCAAGCAGTATTTCCCCCCACATAAGCAATGACATTTAGCCTCCGCTGGTTCTCTTACCGCCTTAAGTGAAAATTTTATTTGACTGTAACAATACCTGGTAATTCTGCTCATAGCCATTAATTAGGTATCCATTAATTAGACAGCTAGTAGTTACTGAAGAAATTCAGAAAGAACTCACCGGCCTTTGATCTGCTTGTGTAGGAGTCTCCTGGACACCTGCTTGTGTAGTGGTGTTTCTGCAACTCTCTTGGTCAATAACTTGCGATGATCTAAAAATCATGCAAGAGCTGTAACATCACACAATTATAAAGCACTTGGAACAAATAAATAAATAGAGTTTTGTACAGGCTTCAGCTTAAGAATGACAAGTCATTTTTAAGTCAACATAGAACCACTGTGCTGTCTCCCAGCACTCACAAGTTATCATTATTTCAGTCCAGTGTCTACACCTCCCTCCCACTCCCTCAATATTGTACCATGTCAGACATTGTTAACCTACTGAGATAACTTTCATTATTCATCTTTATTTTACAGATCCTTTTTTAACCAAGCATTTTTAACTTTAATTTTCTTTATGAGATGTAAAGAGTTCAGTAAAAATAGGTTTCAGTTTTAATACCATCATTATTCACCCTCCAAACACCACAGCAATCACCTCCTTTAATCCGTTATTAAAAACAGATCATAATTGTTTCATAGAATTGAGAATGCAAAACTAGGAATTTTAGCAAAAGCTCTTCCACAACAATCCTACATGTGCAAGTCATATCTTACCTTTGTTGCCCTCACTGGTGCATTTGTATTTTAGGCCTTCCACAGCAGATACTGACTGGCTTCTAAGCATCTTTTTCAGTGACCTTTTTGATGGTGAAAGTATCTCTTCATTGAAGAGATTCCTCCTTACCTTTGTAACCTCTGTGAGAAAAGAAAAGCAAGAAAAGATCAGATTTCAAGGAAAAACGGAAGAAAAAAAAGAAAGGAAAAAAATACAAAGATAATTTTGTCAGGCCACTAGGGATAAAACAATATACCAGCATGGAAAGACAACTTTTTAGAGGCTAAAAAGCTTTGAAAAGTTGTTTTTTCTGCTACTGGAACATGTCCTCCTCTAAATCCATTCTAGCCTTCTCTTCTCAATTTATATTATTTGCATTATTCCAGCAATAAGCTACAAGCAGATGCCATAGCAGAAAACACAGTCTCCCATATGGAACATTAGGTGCACTACAAAATCTCCACCAAAGTACATCTTGGTTCAGAGAACACATGTGAGATTTATTTTTATGAAGTATTTGTGGGGATATATCCTATTTTCATATATAGTTCATTCTTGTCCCCATTTTATTTTCAGGAAAGAGAAGTAGGAAATAATTTCAAGAGTCAAGGTTTTCTTTTGAGGACATGAAATTTAAGTTTTCTGCGTATGAGAACACAGAATACCACATTTTTTTTTCCCCTCAAAGTTTTTGCACAACTCAGCAAAACTTCCTTCAGATTTCCAGCATGCCTCAGCATAATTTCATCACAGCTCAGTAAAATTTACAGGGACAACATGTGCTGAAGATGCACCTTTCCACGAACAAGCCAGAAGTCAATATACCTTGCACTGCCTCTTTCTGCAACAAAGGCATCTGCTGGGACTTCTCAGTGGCAAGGTAAGAATGCAAGTTCTCCTGAAACAAATAAGAAATCAGCGTCAGCAGCAGTGCAATGTTATGTTCAAGTATGACTATTAACTACAAGCTCTGAACCACACATTATTTCAATTTTTCCCTTGAAACAATGTGACCTCTGTACAGCTGATACAGGGCACACTTACTAAGGGAATACAGAGCAAGAGTTTTTGCAGTCAAGCATCACAACTCTCAGACAATCCTTCTGGAAGGGTTTTACCTTTCTGATGGGGTTCTTGGCCACCTTGGGAATCTCAATTTGACGCAAGTTCTGTGGTGCTTCTGTCATGCTCCTGTGTCTGGCTAACACATTATTCCTTCAGAAAACACACAAAAATTAAGTTAAAATAAGATCAACAGCACAGTTATCAACCTACTGACAATTAAACTTAGGTGTGACTCGAGAGATAGGATGTGTTTACCTAAATTCAAATTGCAAACTACATTGATACCTCACTAACTACAACACTGGGATATAATTTGCAATATGAAAAGCTATTCCTAAGGTTGGTATTGGAATTCATTCACAATTTGCTAATATGAACACAGAATCCCCAACATAGAGATCTCCAGTAAATTACTTTTAACTTTAACAATATAGGTCAGCTACTGCACAGCATAGCATGCTTTTCCTCTCATGGAAGATGCTCCTGAAATCTACTTTTGCATAAGATAAAAATACAGAATCAAGACTGTATTTTTTATAGTCAACAAAAAGCTGCCTCCTGTTTGGAATTACTACCTTCTCTTTTTGGCAGATCTGGTGCGCAGCTCCTCCAGCTGATCACTCTCAGTGCAAACAGCACTGGGAGTTAAGACAGATGATAAAGAGGGAGGAAGGCCTGGAGATTTGCTATCCAGAGTCATCGAGTCATCACTGAAGAAGTCTGAAGGCAGAACAGATGCCAGCTTCTGAGGTATTTGTGTACCCAGACCATAGTAAATATCTCCAAGGGTCTTCGGTATAGAATTCATGTACCTGGAACACCAGAGAGAACACACATGAAATACACCTCTCCTCAAAACTTAGGTTATTTCAAACCCAAGGTGTGAACTAAATCCTTGTTCTCACATGTCAATTTAAAAACAACAAACTGAATATCAGCTGAGATTTTAAATTAGTTTACTTGCTTATCAGCTACTTTTCTTTAGCCAAAATAAAAGCATAATAAAGAGAACACATCTAAATTTCTGAGAATTACAAAGTAAATCAAAACTGTTGATTGTTCTCTACTCACAGACAACATCCAACCCAAACCACAGTCCCCAGCAATACATACGTCATGCCAAATAACTTACAATTCTAATATCTCCTCTAGAAACTTTGTAAGATAGGCTGGGTCTTCAGTCAGACATAAAATGCGCAGCATATCTGTCACCTGGAAGAGAAGGTCAGGTGGCAAAATGGATTAAGGTGTGACAGCTGCAACACCAGATATTTTAGTAATATAGGAATATAAAGTGTTAGTGTAAAATCAAAGGAAAAGCAGGTTCCAAGTCCACATTTCTAGTGCCATGCAGAAACAAAACCTGTTTATACTTTACTTGCCTCTTCTAACAGCTGCTCCATTTCCTCAGCGTTGCTTTGCAGCGAAGGGCACAGAAGGCACAACTCAAGGCGCAAAAATACCTGAAGTCGGCACCTAGAAAACAAGTAATTACCCACCACCTCTTTTTCTACTGGAAACAGCAGATTTACTGCAAAAGGTGTGCTCAAAAAAGCAATGGGAAGGGAAGTGGTTCCTTTTGACAGCAGTATTCAGTTAGCATTTCATTTGGGTGGCAAAGGAGATACCTCACTCCAGATATAGGCTGCAGTGCTTATCACACAGCACGGGTATATTTGCATTTAATGGAATGGTTTTACTGCAACCAGAGATTACTCTTGAAATATTTGCCCCATGTAAATACTTTTCCAGTTGTACAAAAAAGCCACCATTAAAAACTGCTAACCAACTCCACAGTATCTCAGAAGCTGAAGTAAATACAGTGTCTCGTACTCTCTGACTTTGGTCTCCTTCTGTGAGCCATGCTGTTGTCTGAGCATTTTGCTGGTCTTCAGGAGATGGTTTCTGACTCTTCCCACACAGGCCACCTGCAGACACATAATGACAGCAAGAACTTCAAAACTGTTCCCTACCTGCAGGGCAGGTTCCTCCCTTGTCCCCCAGTTACCACCCCAACCTATTCTTTTGGAAGTACAGTTTTTTCCTTTCCTTTCAAGGAAAGGAATTACTTTTCCTTTCAGTAGCAGAGTTACAACATAAAACAACTTAGACCTTGAAATCACAGAGGACTCTTGCTCACAGCTTCAGGCCTTCTTCACTCTGGATCCACTCTGGATTTGTTTCTCACAGTGTTTTTGTTAAATTAATCACAGGTTTACCAGTTTTGGTTTAAGATTATTGTAAGCCTATAAATAGTGCTAAAGATTGTAAGAAATAGCTTGAAACAATTTCTCTTACCTGACAAAGCCAGGCCTAGATTTGCTACGTAATGCAAAAACAAAAGCTATACCTTCTTTAAAATACAGTTTGCAAGAATGTATTTTTTTTTAATACTGTCATTGAAATCAGAATTTGTAAGGAGGTCAATGTAAAGAAAAGACGTCTTGCAACGTTTAGCAAAGTTGTAAACTGATAACTGAACTGGATTTTGCTACATTTTTTACAAGCATCCAGTTTTTCACTATTCAGTCCTCACAGACAGAAGCAGTCAGTGACCATGGTGCACCTCCACATAAAACTTCAGGGAACATGAAGGAAAGGTAGCACAAAAATAGTAAAAATTCTAACTTCCAGATCAGTAACAACCCTGCCCACGTGCTCTCACCTACCTCTTTCTCTTTGGCATCTTGTATTTTCAAGAACCTTTTAATGGCCATGATCATATTCTGGGCACACACAGATGAGGGAATTCCCTCAGCAACAGCCTTCTGGTAGCTTGCAGTCAAGTGGGACTGCAGCTCCTCCTCTGTTTGGAAGTCTGCAAGGAAATGGTCTCCATTAACTAAATGCATGTTCACCACACCTCCCTGATAAAATACTCACCCCAGCTGAAGCAGGGAACAGAGGAGGTAATAATAAATATTTCCTCCAGCAGTGATGCATCCAGACCACAGCACACTAACAGAGGCTGTCCCAGGTCCAGGACCATGACATATTATAGGGTACATCAGTCCTACAATCAACAAAGTTTGCTTAAGATCAGCAAACTTTTCAGACTACTGAAGCAGTCAAGAAATGCCCTTTATTTCTGCCTAATTAATAACTAGGACTACATTTCCAGTTATACCTTGATGAGTGCTTCCCTCTATTTCTTTTGGTTAAAAAAAAATAAAAAGTAAATCCCTATTGCTTTTTTCAGATGGATACAAGGCAAGAAACTAACCCCAGAAGCAGCTGTAACACCAGTTTGTAAAGAATCAGAAACCAAATGGCAGAAGGATAGGAAAAATGTCTACCCTTTGCCATGCTGAAAATACAGAAACTCAAACGCTGATTTGCTCCTTGGTACTGAATACTCCATTATTATCCTTTGCTCTCCCTTCCATAAAAATCCTCTATGACTCCTACATCAAGATATCAAGAGTTCATATGGATGTATCAAGACAGAAAGATAACAGGACTTAACACACACCAATTGATATTTTAAGTGCTTTTGCCTTTCCTTCCACCTTTTCATCCAATCTTTTTGCTGAAAGCTTCTGTGGAACCTTCTCATTCCCTGCTGGTGGCACAGCATCAGGTTGAAACTTCTGAGCTTTTACATTCAGTCTTGCTACATTGAGCATCTGCAGGGATCTGGGCATGGTCTTCATCTTCTGCCTGACTGGAGTTCGGGGAACCCCACCTGCAATGCCACAAGACAGAGTTCTACCATCAGGCACACTGGGGCAGGAACTCCATCCAAGGTAGAGAACAACACTAAATTCTGGATTACTGTGACCTTAGTAACCTCCTAAAGGAAAACATGGCCAAAAATGTTAGTATTTCTTTGTGAAATCAACATATAGGCAGTGTAGCAGGCAGCTACTTCTCCAAATAAAAAGCCAGCTGCATATGGCTCTGCATAAGAATTTATATAGGTTTAAACAGAAGTTATATATACAGGCAGCAATCTTATGTCACAGAAATAGAAACAGCTGACATAGGGACTTGCAGATACATGAAGCCAAGGTAAAGTCAACTGTAGTTAGTGCAGAGAAATGCAATGATTAAACTCTTCTACAAAAAAAAGTGTTTTATTTTTCTAATTAGAACAAAATTGAGAGGCTGTAATATTTATTAGTAGAGTTGAAGCAGTCCCTGTTTCAACAGCTAATTAAACTGCAGAGCTCTGCATGCTGCTTTTAGCAGCTTTGTCACTCACTGCACACTCCTGAATTACAATAACTTGGGTTATTGTAATAACTAGGACTAACCTAATACTAATAAGCAAATGAGACTGTCCCTAAATAAAAAAAAAAAAAAAAATCTAAAGCATGGTACTACTTAAGAGTACAGATCTCTGGAGTTCATGCATCATCTTTTATTGACAACAAGCACATATAACTCCAAACTACACATACGTCTTTTTTTGTTATTTCCTGGTCCAGCTGCAGCAGAGGTTTCACTGAATTTTCTCTGGTACAGCTCAGACAGACTTTCTGAGAGTTCCACATCAGATTGGCCTGCACCATCCTTCTTGTTAGCACAAGGAACCTGCAGGAGCCTGTATGAAAGAACAATACAGTTATTAAGAAAAGGAGGCATATCCCTTCCTTCCTGTGCACAGAAACAAGGTTTTTTCTAGATTCCAGTCTGCAGCAATATAGTGCAAGTAGCACACAGTAGTAACTCTTCCAGCACCTGTTCCCCAACACACTTAGGAGATGCAGGAAATCCAAACCCTCTTAAAATACTGGAAACAAGCATTATATTAATGTGCAATGGATATGGCACAGACCTGTACCACAAAACTAAATTAGCAGCTTTGTACTTTCTAAACTACCCTGCATTAGGCTCTTTTGTTTCACTCAGCAAGCTCTTTGAAGAAAGCAAGCTTATTCATTCCAAATAAACACCAACTGTGGTTGTGAGAACACAACCACATCTTCAATACTTGCACTGGATCTTACCATCCCATAGAAGCTGAAATTTGTCATTTCCCAAGTAGCTTAAGGTCATTTTAAGTGACTCCTGAAACTACCAAGATTTTAATCCATGCAAACTGATACCCAAACATCCTGTTCCCAGTTTCTTTTGTCTATATACCCCACCAAGAGACAAGCCACCAGTAAACTGAGTACAGAAACAAAAGCAGCAGAATTCTAGAACTCTAAGCAACACTACAGCCATACTTCCTTAATAAGAAGCAGAAATCCTTGATTATTGCTCAGAGACATTCAGAAAAATACCTGAATGACTCCATCAGATCTGAGCTTGCTCCACAAGCATTGGATGCAGGATACCACGCTTCCAGCACTGAAGGATGCCAGCCCCCCGTATGGGACAGTTCCCGTTGGACCCACTCTGGCACTGGAGTTTCTTCTCCTGTACAGACACACATACACAAGGATGAGAAAAGCTGAACTAAGTGGTAGAAGGTCCCAGCCTTCACAGAAGCTCAAAGACAGAGCTTTGATCCTGGAGAGACAATGAGAAGATTCACTCATGTAAAAGCAGCCTCCTTGCTGCAGTCCCACCCACAGGCTTTACTGGCCAGGGATGGCCCATGTGACACATTTCAGGAAGCCTCCTTCTAAATGCACATCCTCAGGCACATGTAGCTCTGTTTTATCTGCAAGCTAAGGAAACTAACACTGTCAATCAAACAGAAAGCTACCCCCATACAGATTTCCTTCTGTACCACATCACAAAGCCTTAGATACAGATGACACAATGAACAAGTCCCAAAAATGAGACTCCTCAAGGAGAAAATCATTAACTTTAGGGTTTTTTTTACTGCAGATCAAGAGATCAAAAGATGGCAAGTTTTGCATTTCCTGACACCTACCCAGACTAGCCAGAGAATCTTCCACTGACATGTCAATTTTACTCAACACACTATTCACAATCTCTGGCAGGTGAGTAGCAGAGTCTTGGGAAGAGTCTTCCACTACAGCTCCTTCAAGGCTGCATCCCTGAATTTCAGCAGTCTTCTCAGGACCAAGCACAGTCAGAACTGCAGCATCCCCAGAAAGAGGTGACAGGACAGCAGTGCAGGGACACCAAGTTTTAGACAGAGATACGTCAGCAATCTGCATTTTAAAAGAAAAAAAAAAAAGGGAAAAGAGAAGAGTTTACATTAGCTAGAAATACAGAGACCTAAGGAGCACAGATACTTTACAAGCAGGTTATAGAGTTACATGACCTCAAAAAAAAAAAAAGTTCTGAATTTAGTTTCAAATGAGCAATTTGCAGTGCAGTGTCTGTTATTGTCTTCATAACATGATACTGCCACCCCTTTTGGCACAATTAATTTCAGAGCAGGTATTATTTTAAGGCAAAGAAGAAGATTTACCATGTGCATTCCTTCAGCCACCAGACTCCTCAAGAGCTGATGAAACAGAGACCTGTTGCACTCTCCCTGCTCAGCCTGTGAGCTCTGCAGTATCCAGCTCTCTGTGAGGAAGTGGCCAGCCTGTGCCAAGCTCCAACCTGTCAAGCTTCCCTTCACGACAATGCTGACTGGACACTGCAGCTGTCTTTGGCTCATGGCAAGAGGTTCCAGGATCACGGCACAGCTTTCCTGCTTCTTCCCTCCTGTGCAAAGATAAAAAAGTCAGAAAGCAACCCTTTTCCATCACTTTTTTCCATCAAGGTGAAGAGACAACTTCAATGTCAAAGAAGTGAGTTCCAAGATTAAACAGGGACTATACAGTAAGTGTGTTGCAGAACTGACCTCCTTCCCATGCTCTCAAGGAGCCGAGTGCATGGAAGCACCACTAAAGAAGGACCCCATGCATGCTGCTTTACAGCTGATCTGTTTTCTTTGCAAGGGGTTTTTAATCTGTGTTCTTATTTTAGCTAAATCAAAGAACTGAATGAGAAAAGGGAGTACACCTCTATAAGGTGGGACCAGCAAAGAGCTCTCCATCCAAACTTCCAGGAGCATGGCAAACTGAAGAGGTTAAATCAGAAACATGGGCTCACAGGCCTCGTATCAGAAGTAGTAGAGCACAAGTAGAACTTTAAAAGAAAAACACCTAGGCTTTCAAATATGTGAAGTAATTCCTACACAAATTATTCACAAGGGAAGCTCATCAAGGACCCTGCATGAGAGATCAGTTACTACCATGCACATCTATATTTTCCTTTTTTTTTTATTACCAGGCATGCTGAGAAACAATGTTCCTTCTTGCTGGGGAAACACTGATCGATACAGGGATGGCCTGGAGAACAAACAGTTCAAAGTCCCATCCAGGGGCAGAAGCGTGGTCCAAGGCACAGCCTGTGGCTCTGGGAACCTGGAGTCTCCAAGGGAGCCAGGAGCAGCGGCTGCCCTGGGGTGACTCAAACAGTGTACCAAGGTTTCAGCTGGCAAAATGGTGCCTCCCATCTGACAAATCACTTCAAACATTGTCCAGTAGCCACCATGATCCGGGCATTCGATCAGCTGAAATAAAAGTAACAGAGAAGTCTCAAGTTAAGGTTGGCAGTGAGAGAGCTTTCATGTAAACAAATAAATATTGCACTTTTTCAGAATAGCTGGCATATGAAACATACCCACAGCACCTAAACACGGTGCCTTCTCAGTGTTTTTATGGACTTTATCAGCCCTCATAGGAACCTAACAAAGTAAATACTATTCCCAGTGAATTAAAAGTTAGCAATATTTTCAAGACACTTTTTTTTTTAATCTGGTATCTAGACACCTGAACTATCAGGCTGCTTATCTGCAATTCTGAACAGCTGTAACACCCCTCTAAGTCAAATCACAAGACATCCCATCAATGAACACTGTACAGCTGCTCCACTGCAGATGTAGCTCAGTCTCCACGTGGATGATTCCACTCCAGATTTCAGTCCCTTGCTGAAGATTATGTGGCAGTGAGTGAACCTTGGCGTGGTTCCCTACCACTCGAAGATTACTTCTGCCACAAAGCAGCGTGGCAGATGTCCCGCTAGTGCTCAGAGCTGAAAGCTGTGCCGTGTAGCCTCGTTACCTGAGCCCAGTCGGCAGTGTCCACCCAGAACAGGGTGATTTTCTGTTCCACAAGCAACTCCTGCACGCTCTTGGGCAGGAGTTTCTCCGCCAGCTCCTGCGCCGAGGGAGGCTCTCCAGGGGAGGAGGGGGCGTCGTTCCCCGACACGAACTGCCGGAGCTCCCTCCGCGAGTGCGGGCAGGGGGAGAACAGGAACACGGCGTTCACGAAGCCCTCGGGCGGCGCCTCCGGGGGCTCTCGAGCGGCCAGCCCCGTCCTGCGGCTCCTGCGGGCCGGCTTGGCGGGGGACGCGATCTCCGGGCGGTCCCACTGGAAGTCGAGGAGCGTCTCCTTGAGCCCGCTGTGCGTGAGGGCAGCGCGCGGCGCGGGGCCGGGCAGGGCGGCGGGGGCCCGTGCCCCGAGCCGCTCCGCCAGCTCCTCCTCGAAGCGCTCCCAGGCGCGGGGCCCCGGCGGGCGGAACCCACCGCCCCGCGAGGCGCCGCCGCGGCCGCCGAGCGAGTCGAAGAAACGGAAGGCCCAGCGCAGGCGGGAGAGGCCGAAGCGGCAGCCCAGGAGGGTGAGGAGGCGGAGGGCGCCGCGCTGGAGCCGCTCGCGGCGCGCGGGGCCGGCGGTGTCCAGCAGGAACACGGCGCTGTGCGAGCACGACATGGCGCGGCCCCTCACGCCACCGCCGCCATCGCCCGCCCGGCACGGCCGCTCGCGCCCTCGCCTAGAGCGGGCTCCCATTGGCTGCCGCGGAGCGCCCGCCACGCCCACTCCCCGCGCCTCCCTCTCCCATTGGCGGAGAACGGGGAGCGGGAGGGCGGAGCCGTGGGGGCGGTGAGAGGGGTGCTCGCTGCTGATTGGCCAGCCGCGCGGAGAGTGCTGCCATCCCATTGGCGGAGGGCAGTGACGGAGGGGGCCGGGGCCCGCGCGCAGACCGAGCCGATTGGGCGCCGCCACCGGTTTAAAATTTAAAGCCGGCAGGGCGCGCGTGGTGGTGACGTCACGCAGTGTGCGGTCTGACGTCAGCAGGGCGGGGCGTGCCGGGCACGGCGGCGTCCCCAGGCGGGAGCCGGGGCCGAGCCGCGACACCGGCCCGGTCCCGCCCGGCCTGCGCCGCGCAGGCTCCTCCGCTGCCGCGAGAGGACCGCGGCTGCCCGCACACCGGCCCCTCCCCATCCCCTGCGGGCACAGCGGCACACAAGGGTCCTGCCGATCCGGCATCCTCCTTCCCGAGCCTCCCTGGAGGACAGCAGGGATAGCCCAGGGCCCGCATGGTAAAATTCAGATTCAAATTCAGATTACATATTACCAAAAAAAAAAAAAAAACCAAAAAAAAAACGGACATTGAAACAGGTTGGGCAGGGAAGTGGTGGAGTCACCATCCCTGGAGGTGCCCAAGAGGCATCTGGATCTGGCGCTGGGTGACATGGTTTGGAGGTTACAGTGATAATGCTTTGTTGATGGTTAGACTTGATTGTAAACGCCTCTTCCAAACGTGATGATTCTATGAAAAAGTGTGGGGTCAGGGCACCTGGGCGGGATGCTTGTGGAGGACACAGACCCTGAGCTGTCATCAGCTGCCTTGCCCAGGAGCAGCCCCTCTCTGCAGGGCTGGAAGCACGTCTGTCCCCATGGTGTCAGCGGTCACGCTGTGATCACAGTGGGTAACAGCAGAGGAATCCCCACGGAGCATCCCCACCCAGGTGTCCGCTCCACCCTCACCTCCAGAGCTTGAACACCCCAGCCCAAACCAGTGTCACCGGCAGCCAGTGGTATTTATAGAGCAACAAAGACAAGGGGCACTAAAGGACCCGTTCGGCTCCGCTGGTGACTGTGAACACAAGTGGGTTTAATGAGCTGGAACCAGGAGCTGATCCACTCGGGTGGGCAGGAGTAACCTGCCACCAAGAGCAAGAGAAGGACAACAGGTGTCTCTGGAAAAGTGCAGCCTGCAGCCTTGGGGATGTGCGCTCCCTTCTCCTGCCTCTGGGCTGACATCTCGTGCTGCTTGACCTCGCTCTGCTGTCTGAGCCCTGAAGAAGAGCCAGCCACACCATGTCACTGCCATTGTCCAGCCACTGGCATCTGTCCCAGCGGTCTGCTGAGGACGCTTAGCAGAGTGTGACCAAAACCTGCCTTATCACACTCCACCTGGGGCCCGAAACAAACCCAGGGCAAAGGGGAGTTTCCCAGCAAAGTCTGACAGCTTCCAACACAGGAACTGCTGCTAGCTACTCAAACCCCTTCTCCTTTCCTGCCCACCTCAGTGTATTTGCTCTGGAAGCCTACCCAGCTCTTGGGAAGGCCAGCAGAGGTGTTGGCTGAGCCGGTGACAGTGTTTCCCAGTGTGACAGCCAGAGCTGCTCACACCCCTGCTTCTTGTGCTGTCCCGTGTTTGTGCTGCTTTCACAGACATTTGCCCTCTCTGCCTGCTCCACAAGGACACCGACTTCCCTCTCAAACAGTCCTTGGGTTCCTTCTGGACAATCATTTACTTGCTGATAAATGCTGTTTCCTGGGAGGAAGGAGAGGGCACAAGAAAAATAATTTGTGAATTTGGCTCGTGTGTGGTTGTCACTTTGATCCAGATAAGATTTTTTTTTTTTTAGGTTAAAAAAGTCTCGCTTTATTTTGTCCTGTTTCCAAGGGATGCTTAATGGTGGGGGCTGAAAAAAAGGGATGAGAAAGCCCAGAGCTAAGTGAACTGTTTGATCTCCACTCATACCACCACTCTGTCCTGCCCCAGTGGAAAGTTTGTTTGCCTTTCTTGCCTGAAAAAAAGTTTTGTTTTGTATTGACTCAGATGCTTTGCTTTCAGGTCACTCCTCAAGGACCTGAACAAGCAACAAGTCACCTTTGATACTTGGCAATGCCCAGAGCCTCACTTGTACTGCATCAAGGCTTCCAAGACTCCCCAAATCCTCATTCTCCGGTGCCTTCTTCACCCCATGTGCCCAAAGGCCACTGGCAGTGGCTGCTTTGAGCACAGATTCTGGGGAGCACCCATTCCCTCCTGTCCAGGGTGAAGCTGCCCCAAGGCCTCCAGGCAAGAGGGAAGGATTTCTGCGCTTTAGATTTTGTCTCTACATCTTTCAAATATACTTAGTGCTCATAAAAGTGAGAAATTGGGAGAGAGCCAGCTGGGACCAGTACTGTACAGCCCTCACCCAAGGTAACTAAGATCTGGACACTGCCAGACCTGGTCCCACATCTCTTGAGCAGAAAGGCAAATGTTCCTTCTCCCCCAGCGTCATCCCAGAGATTTTTTTTTTGGGAGAGCTTGCAGCTCTTGCAGGTGCTGGACACAATGGGCAAAATTCTGTGGTGGAGCAAGCTCACACCAGCCTGAAGTTTCCAACAGGGCATTTAAGCACCTTGATATTTGTGACTGAGGCATGGTGAAACCTGCCCTGTGTGTCCTACCACCCTTGTAGGGTGGATGCAGTGCTGGTCTAACCCACTGTAGGAAGTGCTCTGCCAGCACTGCTGCAGACACATGTGCTGGCACAGCCCCATCAGCCTTCCCAGTGTTATCCTGGCCCTGAAAAGGAGCCTGGAGAGAAGCTGGTCCTTTAATGGGCTCTCACAGCATGGACAGCCAGTGGAGCATGCCAGCCCTGATGGGACTGCAGTGACAAAGTGCTGATCTGCAGGTTGATAAGGAGGGGCAGTGCAGCAAGGTGAGACTATCAGGCCAGCAGAAAAGCCATTAGCCTTTGTTCCTGGCCTCCACACATGGGAGGAGGGGCTGGGGACAGCAGGTGGGACAGAACTGCTGCCTCTGGGGTCTGCACAAGGGCTTTGCAAGCTGCTTTTCTGGAGACCCTGCCATTTCAGTGATGGCATAGATTAGATAAGCTCTGCAGTTCCTCTTCTGCTCAAGTAATCACAAAGTGTAGCTGCCGGTGGCTACAGTACCTAAGCAAGTCCCCCTTTGTTTTAAAACGCTCCTCTGTGCTGCCTTTTTCGAGCTGACTAAAGGCTGCTCTAGGGCAGGGCAGAATACCACTCTTAGCACGTAGCTGGCACGAGAACATGCAACTGTCAACAGTGTTCCAGCAATTAGAGATCAAGTATTGTTTGGGGATTTCAGGTTCCTTCTAGCTGGAGATCTTTTGTATCCTGGCGTGTACGGCTGAGACAGCCCTGCAGACACCCTGTGTAATGGGAGACCCAAAACCACACCCTGAGCAGCATTGCTCGAGGGGGAGCTCGTCCTTCAGACAACAGCAAAATCCACTCGCTTTAGGTGTCCCCAAAAAGTGGCCCCAGTCACATGGAGCTCTGCTCATGCGGGGTAAGGGCTAAGGCAGATGGGCTCCTCTCTTCTTCCCAACGCTGTCTCTATCCTGCTGCCTGCACGGGTTCAAATGAGGTTGGAGAATGATTTTGTGTGGCCGTCAGTCTCTTCAAGACCATCCACAGCATTTTTCTGCCATCTGTCATTTTGAGAAGAAAGCACACAAGAAAAAATAATAAACTCAAATTATTGCCTAATCAACACCAAAATCAGTGCTGCTTGCTCAGCCTGCGGGCCACAATTAGATGCCATCAGCAAATTTGGGCAGCTTGCCTGGGCTGCAGTCTTTCATCTCTTGAAGACTGACAGGCAACCCAGGGATCTGCAGACAGAGGAAGAAGCTGGGATCCGTTTGAAGGACTTGTCTGGCTCTTTGGGGAAAGAGCATATAATTCAAAACAGTAGGAAAAATGGACTTCTGTGTTTATGTTTGTTAATTAAAGGAAAACAATACCAGAGGAGGGGCTGTTTAGGCCTCCAGCACCATCTCACAGTGTTGCCCTGGTTATGCTTGCCTTGCCAGGAGGATGCTCTGGGCAAATCACTTTGGGAAATTATAGAACATGTGTCACTTGAACATTCTTACAGCCTTGGCAGGGCCATCACGTGTCTGTGCACTCATGCAGGATCTCGGTACCTGGTTTGAAGCGCACACCTTCCTCTTCCTCCCGTTCTGCACCTCAGCTGCTTTTCCAAAAGGCAAGGGCTGGAGCAAAGGGCAGTGCCTTCACCCACAGTGCCAGCTGGGGAAGGGCGATCTCAGAGCTGGGGAGGGGGTGAGGGGAGCACTCAGAGCCGGGAGGGAGGGGAGCAGGGATCAAGGTTCTCCTGCCAGGGGCAGGGAAGGGGTGTGGGACTGGGCAGAGCAGGGGGCTGGACGCTCTGGCTCCACTCCCCAGTCACACTGGCCTCCACATCTGCTCGTCCCCGTGGAGGCAGGGCTCAGAGGTGCTCGGAGCAGCTCGGAGGAAAGGTGCTGAAGCCTGTCCCTCCTCCCAGGGCAGCAGGTGGGTTAGAGGAACAACCCTACCGAAGCTCCAGTGCTCTGAAATGTGATCCTGCCGGAGGCACCTCCCTGGGCCCCACCTCGCCCTCTCCGACCTATATATGTGACCGGCCTGGGGCGGGCGCGGGGGACGCGGCTCGACAGTCCCCCGGAGTCCCTGCGGATGGACAGGCCGAGGCACCAAGGCATGGCGAAGAACACGAACATGCGCTGGCGGCTCCCGCTCGTGTGCCTCCTCTGGGAGGTGGCCATGATCGTCCTCTTCGGGGTCTTCGTGCGCTTCGGTGCCGAAGCTGATGCGCACTGGGAGGAGGAGAAACGAGAGATGAACCTGACCAGTGACATAGAGAACGATTTCTACTTCCGATACCCCTGTGAGTATTCCGGAAGCCTGGTCCCCATCCCATCCATCCCATCCCAACCCGTTCTATCCCATCCATCCTGTCCTGTGCTGTGGCAGAGCCTGTCAGAGGCGCTGTCCCCACCAATTGCTAGAAAGCCGTGCTCTTGCCTTGAGGCTGGCTTGGGGTTCACCAAAGAACCAGAGAAAAACCTCATGGCCCTCCGCTGCCTTGAGGCTCTGTCAGCAGGGTACCGTGATGTCTTTTTTCCAGGAATAGGGCTGACGTGTTCCCAACACTCTGCAAGTTTCAGCTTTCTGCCCCCTCCCTCAGCCTTGGATCAGAGCAAGCCTTTCTGTGCTCACAGAGGAACGGCTGTCGAGATCCTGTGACATCTTCCTCCTCTTCCTCCGTCCACCCCCTCACTTGTGAATTACCCTTTAGCTACTGGCATTTCAGTGCCACAGTCCTCCTAAGCTGCCAGGTTCCCAGGGTTCTTGAGTCTCTGCATCATAGTGGCACAGAAATTATTCAGAAGGTTAAAGCTCTTCTGGCCATCCAGTGCCTCTGGGTGGCTTTGATCTCCAGGGCTGGTCATCTTTGTGAGCCTTTCAGAACAGGCTGCTTCTGTAGGCAATTGTTTCCAAGGAAGCAACAGGCCTGAGTCATGCATCTATTTAGAACATTTCCATTAAAAACACCTGCTAAATCAAAGGAGCTATAGCAACCTGTGGCTGCTGAGGATTAGCTAGTTGAGAAAAGGGTTTGCTTACGGAAACCTGCTGCTCAGTCAGCCTCCAGGTTCATGTACGGTCGCGGCTGCCCTGGGCTCTCCCTGGACATCTGCCCTTGGAACCAGCCCCACACAGGTTGGCGTGAAGCAGCAGCAGTGCCTGAGGGCTGCTCTTGTCACTGGTGTGCTGGGAGGACATCAGGAGCCCAAGAAAGAGTGTGTAGGAGCTAAGGAAGTGACATCTCTTCTGTCCTCATATCCCACTCCTGCTCTGCAGTGCCAAATATTCCCCCTCAAATGGCAAGATGGATTCAACACAACTAAATCAGTCTAAGGGCAACTGCTCAGTTTAGCTTTGAAATACATTTCTGTTTCAGACTTGAGGAAGGACTCACGTGCCCAAAAGCACAGCTGTTCTTTCTCCCTTATCTAAGCAGAAATCTTTTCTCTCTGCAAAGATAGATGAACATGACAAGGTGGCCAAGCCCTGGAATTTTAATCCTTGTGTCCATCCAGTGCTGCTCAGAAGACTGTGGTGGTTGGTCACCCGAAGATCATTTGTACCAACGTATCTGCGAGCAGTGCTGTCCACAGCACCTGTCTGCAGTGGCAGAGGGATTAGAGTGATAAATGAACAGGTCCTCCAAGCCAGAGAAGATTGGGAAGGGAGGCAGAGGGAAGTTGTCCTGGAAGCCAATATGTGGTTGTGTCAGTGGTGCCCATTGCCAGGTCCAGTCAGTGTGACAATTCCTTCTCATTTGGGATTGCACATGGATATTCCATAATCAGTGACTCATCTGCTCTCTAGGGGAAAAGAAATGGGAGCGTTCCCAAAGCCCAAACACTTATTCTTGATAGTTATGGCAATTGTCCTGCCACAAAAGCAGGCTTACAAAACCTGTAGGGCATGGCAATGCCTGTACTGCCTCTGAATGATAACAGTATTATTCCTACTAAGGGAAAACAAAGGCAAGGGTTAGGAAAAGGTTTTAGATTGGGTGTGGTTTAAAGAAAGATCTGCTCTTCCTCCTGAGTTCATACAGGGTCCAACACAGAGTGGGATCCTCTGGGTTTTTGGAAGGCGCACAGTCCACAGCTTTAACTCTGACCTGTGTATTTCTGCTTTTAGGATGAAAGAATAAATATATGATGCAAATGGCAGCAGATTAATCTAGCTTATATTGTGCTGCTTACACTGGAAAAGAGAGAGGGGAAATAAATACAGCTGCAGAGGGAAAGTCCATGGGATTGTGTGGTAAAACCACAGTAACTAAGATTGGTTCTTAGGGCATGTGGAGAAGTGCTTTGGAAGTGACCTCTGCTGAACAGTGCCAGCTGCAGATCTCGTCTCCTTCCTTTTTAAAGAGTGATTTCATAGACATGGGGGGCATTTTTAAAAGCAATCAGATTAGCATGGCACTACATGGCTTAAGCCTGTCCAAATGCTCATCCTTAAACATGTTGCAAGGTCTTCTAAAGCACAAAAGGACAAAACTCTCAGCTTCTGCAGAGCTGCGCTTCATGCAAGTCTTCACTCGCCCTCAGTGGAAGTAGCAGATATAAGCCCTGTGGAAATGGACCAGGGTCTGATGGATTTCAGCACAGTTTCAGGGTAGAGCAGACTTGCAGCCACAGAATTTCCTTTGCCCTGAGCTTACACTTTCTCTGAGTGCACAGACTTTGCTGGATGTAGTGGCTATAATGATTTGTGGACTGCAAAATGCAGAACATTCTGGTTTAGCTCCATCACTGCTCTATTTATCTGCTCTGCAGCATGTGTTTGCTGGCAGGAGTCTCCCAAGGGGGTTCCCAGCCTTGGGGTCTCCTGTTCTTTCCATTGGCTGAGTGGCCTGCAGTGTTAGGGTTTGCATGGTTCAATTTGTAAGTATGCAAGCGTTTCAGCTCACTTAATTGCAAAGCAATGCTTATCTGATAGAAAGGTGCAGCACTAAAAAGTTCAGGAGGTTTACTGCACCAAGAAGGTCTTTTAAGAGGCTCACACAGATCTGGTTTCCCCCAGGGAAGGGCATCTGAGGGGCTTGGGTGAGTAGGTCTGACCATTAGTGGGAAGAACTGGGTCTCTCTGGTTTAAGCACTAAAAATCTCACACGGTGGGTTTCTGCTCTCAAGGGTACTTTGCCGAAGCATTTAAAAATGTATTTGTAAACTTTCCTTGTTCTTGTGCTCTCCTTGCTCTGAGCCATCACCAGGACCCTGCACTGAATGGACCTACCCAAAATGACTATTTATGTGTTTTAACAAAACTCTACTGGTCATTTCACATGATGGTTTTGAGTTTTTCACAAAAGGAGAAAAAGCAATCTGAATAGAAAAATATTTTCCTTTGTACACTCCATTACTCTCAGGTCTTCTTTTTCACACAGCTTTTACTAAACATTTACTTTAAAGGCTGAGCCTTTTAACCAAAAGCCAGTTTCTAAAAGCTGAGCCATTTTCAGATTTAGAAACATGGGGACATGAGGCAAACACACATTTTCTCTTGAATTTTTCCCTTACTGCTACTGATGTAATTATTTTCTTTTCAACACCAAATGCATGTGGCACTTGCAGCCCTGCTGTCCCTACAGAGGTGACAGTCCCTTCCCTCTGCACAGCTTTCCAGGATGTCCATGTGATGATCTTTGTGGGCTTTGGCTTCCTCATGACCTTCCTCAAGCGCTATGGATTCGGAGCTGTGGGTTTCAATTTCCTCCTCGCTGCCTTTGGGATCCAGTGGGCTCTCCTGATGCAAGGCTGGTTCCACTCTTTCAAGGACGGGAAGATCCTCATTGGAGTGGAGAAGTAAGGAGGAGCTGGGCTCTGGGGTGGCACCTCTGGCCTGGCCAGTGGAAGAGCTGGAATGAGAGCCAAGCAGTTGGCAACACTGTCCCTCACTTATGTCAAATACAAATCAGTCTCTAAACTGTTGCTTTCTTTCCACATACTTCCACTTGCTTTCCATCTTCTAGTCCAAAGGTACCTGCCATTGTGGTGGTACTGCTCAAAGGGAAACTTGAGATGAGTGTCACCCCTTAGTGCCGAGCCAGGCACCACGGATGTCAGTGCTGAGAACATGTATCATCCACCTTACCTGAAAAATGTGGGGGTGTAAGGGTGGGAGGAAGGTCAGTGGGAAATCCAGGGATGTCTCCTAATCACTACTTCCTCTTCAGGTGGAATCTCTAGAGCTGGGGGTGGGTAAGAGTGATTTACAGAGAAGTATTTCCTTATTAAACCAGAATTTTCCTTCCCTTTTTTCAGCCTGATCAATGCTGATTTCTGCGTGGGCTCTGTGTGCATTGCCTTTGGGGCCATCCTGGGAAAAACCAGCCCCATACAGCTCCTTGTCATGACTTTGTTTCAAGTCACACTCTTTTCAGTGAATGAGTACATCCTCCTCAACCTTCTTCATGTAAGGCTTTAGGTAGTATCTGCTTTGTTCTGCTCCTTCCTCTCTGCACCTCTCCAAACTGTCTGCCTTTGCTATGGCTCCACCAAGCCACTGCCTTCATAAGCATGAAAAATGCAAGAATTCAGGCAGCAAAAGTAGGCAGATTGTGAAGGAGAGGGGCAGTGGGTCGTACTTCCCTGGGAAGGGAGATCTTCTGGGGTTTTACACATAAGCCTGGCAATTCAGGTCCCTCTGTCAAGTGCGCAGACAGCTGGGCATGATGCAAATCAGGCCTCAGCTCCAGACTGAGTGGCGATTGCTGAGGCAAACCTCTGTTTTCCCATGGCTGCAGGTAAAGGATGCAGGTGGCTCCATGACCATTCACACCTTCGGAGCCTACTTTGGCCTCACGGTGACACGGATCCTGTACAGACCCAACCTGGAGCAGAGCAAGGACAAGCAGGGCTCCGTGTACCACTCCGACCTCTTTGCCATGATCGGTGAGTCAGCCTTCAGCTCGGGGTGCTGCTGCATGGGGAGCACTCAGCTGCACAGGGCTGGCTCCTCCTGTGTCTCCGGGAAAAACTGAAACCAGGATATGGAGTTGAGGAGCTCTGTATCCCAGAGGTCTTTCACATTTCAGAGTTACTCAGCTCCCTTAATCTCAGCTGGGCTGAGGTGGTACCTGGGAAGATAAGGATGCATTTTGGTTCCCTTTCTCTGCCAGCCTTTCCTGATGCTGGTCTTATCATGTGGGGTGTGGATCTGGAGAAGCAGGACTATGGGATGTAACGTCCCCCTGTGCAGAAGAGGTTTTTTTTTCAATCCCTGTACTCTCTCTTTTCCCTTTCTCTTCCTCGTCCCATGTGCCCCATCCCACCAGGTACCCTGTACCTGTGGATGTACTGGCCCAGTTTTAACTCAGCCATTTCTGATCACGGGGATGCCCAGCACCGGTCTGCCATTAACACCTACTGCTCACTGGCTGCCTGTGTCCTCACCACCATGGCCTTCTCCAGCATGCTGCAAAAGAAGGGCAAGCTTGACATGGTAAGATGGGAGCAGAGAGCCCTGCACTGCCCCAGGGACATGTAATGAGGTTGATCAAGGGTCTAGGAAACAGCTGGCACTTGTGTTTTGCTGAACAGACACAGGGTTTCTGGGTATGATGGTGAAACCAGCATCCAGGCAGAAACTCTGAAGCTATATTGAATAAGAAAGTGGGAATGGGTCCTCAGGGCTTGAGGTGTGGAGTGATGCCCTGCCTGTGGTGGACCCAAATCAGAGCAGGGACTGGACTTGCTCTGCTGGGCACGTTGCAGAGCCCTTTTTGGCAGCACTCCCCATCAAACAAGGCCTGTGCAGCAGCTCATGAGCAATCGGGGGGCTGACTTGTACGTGTTGGATGTGTGGGTGACATGTCTCTGTGACAGCAGAGCTTGCATGACACACGGGTGAGACATTTTCCATCTCATCACAACTCCCCACCCATATCTGTAGATGCAAAGAACGTGTGTGGTACAGGGAGTGGGAGTCTATGTGCACCTGTGCTACAGACAGAAGCTGCTTGTTCTTTTCTTGTTTTTCACCACCAAGTAGGAAAATGGGCCCTGATATTTCCTCTGGAAACATTTTCAGAGCTGATTCTCCCACTTTGCCATTTGCACCATCCCTGAGCAATTGCAATCTCCCTGAGATGCCAAGGCAGAGTGGTTGCTCCTGCAGGTCCACATCCAGAATGCCACACTGGCCGGCGGCGTGGCCGTGGGCACCAGCGCCGAGATGATGCTGACTCCGTACGGCTCCCTCATTGTCGGCTCCATCTCTGGCATCGTGTCCACGGTGGGGTATGTCTACTTCACGGTGAGTGCTGCTCGAGGGGGCTGCAGCCCTGGTCCTGCTGAGGAGACCAGAAATGCATTCATTTCCCTTTGATGGTTCCTGCTTTCCAGAATCCCTTATGGGATGCAGTCCTGTCTCCTTTTACAGCCCAAAAATGCTCAGGAAGTTTCAGACTCCCAACCCGAGCATGTTTGGAGGATATGTTGTTAGTTTATCTTGAGCTTGGCTCACATCTTTGTCTACAAGCTTTTAGCTCTTTAATGGGACACAGTATCTCTCCTCTTTCTCTGCTTATCCTAGTCTCCCATGGAAGGAGCTAATCCTTTCCAGGGCCACGCTCAACTCCCTGATCTCTCTCTACTTCCCTTCCTCTCAGCCTTTTTTGGAGTCTAGGTTGCACATTCAGGACACATGTGGCATCCACAACCTCCACGCCATGCCAGGCCTTATTGGGGGCATTGTGGGGGCCATCACAGCAGCTGCAGCCACGGAGGATGTGTATGGAAAGGAAGGGTAAGATGGCTTGAAAATCTTCCCTGAGAATAGATTTTACCTGAAGCTCTGTGGGCTGGGAGCAGGGAGCAAATAACAGCTTTTGTTAATAGTTCAGAGTTGCCCAGAGTTATCCCTCAAAAACATGGGGTGCACTGACTGTGTTTGGCTTACTGAATTGTAGCCTCATGCAGCTGACTCTTGGTGGCCTCATAAAGTGAGCCACAGTCCCGCTGTTTGGCATTATCCTGGGCCACAATGGGGAGAGAAGTGCTTCTCCCTCTCCCCTGCACTGTTTTGTGGGGTCAGGTAAGGCTAAAGGCCTGAATTACAAAGAGAATGTTTATATTTTGGGCTCCTCCTTGGTAAAGCTTTGCCAGGGGTCAGAGAAAGAAGCGAGCGGTGTTTTGGTCATTGCAACACTCTCCTGGTCCACTGCAGAAGAGGGATGGGGCTAGGGAAGAGTTCCCAAAAGAGCAGGGCAGCATGGTTCCTCTGGAGCCAGGGAATGCCTCCTGCCAGGGGCAATCATCACCATTTCTGCCCTCGGCAGGTTCATCAAGGCGTTTGACTTCACGGGCGTGTACCAGAGGCGGACACCCAGCATCCAGGGAGGGTTCCAGGCAGCCGGCATCGTGGTGTCTCTGCTGATGGCATTTGCTGGGGGGGCCATCGTGGGTAAGCCGGAGGGGAGCACGGAGAGGGGAGCGCTGAGCCAGCCTGCAGCTGAAACAGCGGCATCCATGTGCCGCATGCATCCCGGGGGGACGGCACCGAGCGCTGTGCCAGGGCTGCGTTTGCCCCCTTGGGTGGACCACCCGCATCCCCCCGTGCCCACCGCCCTGCCCTCCTCCTCGCAGGGGGTATCCTGAAGCTGCCCATCTGGGGGGACGCCGCGGCCGAGAACTGCTTCGAGGATGACATTTACTGGGAGGTGAGGGGGGCGCGGGCGGGAGCGGGGCGGGGGGCACGAGATGGCGCTGTCGGCCCGCGGCCCGGCCCGGGGGGCTCAGGGGGCTCTACCGCAGGTGCCGGAGGACGAGGAGAGCGACGTGTACCACATGCACAACCCCGACAAGCCCGCCTCGCCCTGAGCCGCGCCCCGCCGCCGGCCGCCGTCCCCGCCGCAGGACCTCGCCCCGCTGCCGGGCCGAAGGATCCTCTTCTCCCCGTGACGACAGGGCTCTGCCCTCCTCTGCCGCTTTTGGAACGAGCTGCTGTGGATATAATAAAGTCGTGTTCTTCTTTCCAGGTCTGTGCTGCCGTGTGTCAGCGGCCGAGCGGGATGGGATGTGCGGCACAGCAGCTGCCAGGAGAGCTCTTGGCTGCCCGGGGCAAAGCAGAGGCGCTGGGACACTCCAGGTGCCCTGGGGACAAAGTGGAGGCACGAACGGTGGCAACGGAGGCTGGGTGTATTAGACAATGTATTAGATAATGCAGTCTGGGGAGGTATTTGGTTTGGGAGCTGGCACCTTGAGATGACAGCCCCCACGGTGGGAAGCACAGGCTGGGCTGGTTCTTTTTGAGGAGGGGATGTTGGGGTGCAGCAGCTGAGCCTCTACTCATTCTGCCATCCACGCTGGCGGTGAGGGCTGTCTGTGAGTCCAGCTACACTTCTGCATGATGGCCTCTGCCATCACCTTCCCTTGAACTGCCCTACCGAGGCCTCCATCAGCTCCTTGGGAACCTTGTTTGCATGTACAGCACAGACTGACAGGACCCTTTCCTCTTTTTTTGCCTTCATCCATTACTTCCAGTGTCATCAGATGGCTCTTTCCACTGTCTGGTGCTATTCTGATGGGAAGAGGACAGCCCCCATCTCTTAGCTGGACCATCAGGCTTCAGCCAGAGCTGGAGGAAGCAGGGATGAAAACCAGGCCTAAAATCCTGCATGTTTTCCAGGATGATATAATATGAGGAGCAGGGAAGGAAAAGGGAGAGGGGGAAAGGAGGTAGGAGTGCTGATAGGTCTCTTCACTGCATCTAGCTGTAATTCTTACACCTGAGGGGGGGAGTCAAAAGTAGCTATTCACATCCCCTTGGGATATGACACCCTCATTTTCCATGCTGGGTAAAGACAAAAACCCTTTACAACATGTTTCTGGAATTTGTCAGCGGCTGCCAGCAGCAGCATGTTAATTAAATGTCGGCAAAGATGGAAGCAAGAGGCTCTGCTCTAATTGGACACTTTGCTTGGTGGAGCTGAAAAACATTGTGACAGAGGAGGAGGTGCCGAAACACTGTGTTCCCCTGCCATGGCGGGGACAGGGACAGCCAGGCATGGGAGACGCTCTCTCCTGTACACGTTTGGCCTGAAACAACCTCACCACTGAAAAAAGAAGACTAATAAAAGGCCTAAAATCCTCCATGGGATTGGTCTCAAGCACTGCAGCAGTGTGGGATGCAGGGAAAGGGCTGGTTGGCTAAGGAGAATTTCAGAAATATCATAGCCAGGCCATCAGGAGCTCCAGCCCGCTTGCCAGCAAGTGGTGTATCATATATGTCTTTTATGATGGCAAAGGCAGGTCTGACAGGGGTCAGAAATGGTGTCTGGAGAATGATCCCTGCAGAGGCTGAAGCATACATTGAGCTGCATCCTTTCTCTAAGAAAGGGATGTGAAAATGTAGGGCAAGTGTTTTCCCTGTACTGGGATCTGCGGAAGGAGGGAGATCTCATCCCAGCTTCTCTGCACTGGGAAAGGGATGTAACAGCCATTTTGTGCTCACAGCTTCATCCAGAGAGTGCCTCAGAAACCACCACAGGGATGTTTACTGACAGGCACCATAGACAATGCCATTTCAGAAAGGGAGTCCAAAACTTTTCCCCACAAGCCTGCAAAATCTGAAAGCAGAAGCAGACCTTTTGGGCACTGCATTTCCTCCTGTGTGACTGGACTGGTGTCCCTTCATCCCACACCATTTGAGTTCTGTCTGTGTCCCAGATAATCTGTGAGTCCAACCTTCGTGGGCTCTGGTCTTTCCTCCCAGCAGCTTACAAGGGTCCATGGGGTTCAGTAATGGCAAAGACTGGGTGACCCTCATTGCTTCAGCAAGGTGGCCAACCCACATCTCTGGTGGGGCAGCACTGTGAGCCCTGGGAGACGGTCCTGTCCCATGTGCACATGCTGGAGGAAGAAGCCCTGACCCAATTCCCTGGCCCTCTGGGCTGTGCCTCCTCCTCGTGGGAAGACACCCAAATTGCCCAGGCTGCTGGGCAGCGAAGCGTTTTATTGCCCGTGCTCTTGCGGGGCTCAGTCTGGTCTCAGTACCTAAATCACTCGCTGGGGCTGGCCGTGCAGTCTTAATTCCCTGGCAAACAATGCCGGGATCGGGCTGGCGCGTTTGAAGTGCGGTCGCGGCCCCAGCAGTGGACGGAGGGTTTCTCAACGGGGGAGCATGGAGAGCAGAGGATTGAGCTGCTCCAGCAGGCGGGAGAACATGTGAGAAAGGGGCTGTAGATACTCGCGGGGATTAGGTGGTACAAATTGGCTGGGAAGCACCGGAGCCATTGACCAAAGTTGTCCTGGGGCAGGTTCCCATGGGGGGGGGTGGCTGAAACGACCTGCCTTCAAGGAGGCTGGAAGGCCCAGCCTGGCTGCTAATCCCCTGGGATCTCTGTGGCACGGAGCAGAAAAGAGGTTAAAAAAAAGGGAAAATCTCATGTAAAGGTGGTGGTTTCCCCAAGGGGATGATGTTAGAGAGAGAAGGGAGGAGGTGGGGGGAGGAACAGCATTGTTTAATCCCTCTTTTAATAGGCAGGTGGTGGGCTTTGCTCGCACTCCTGCTCCTGCAAGCTGCTGCAGAGATTTTGGCAGGAGGCCTTTGCTCACCTCTGCTGCCCCCCACTCTTGGTGGAGAGGGTTCCCATCTGTGGATCTGCCCGGGACAAGGGGGCTTGCCTGCTTACTACATCTGTGCCCATGTGTGTGTTGGTGTGCAGGGGTGCACGTCCATGGTGTCAACCCTGGATTTGGGCTGAAACGGGCTCGTTGCACACCCCAGCCACTGGCCACTGCGTATCTGCTGCTGGCAGCATGCTCACGTGTACAAAGCCACGTCCCCACAGCCGTGCCCTCAGCCTTCTTGCCCTTGCACGGCTGGCACACTGAAAGCCACGCTGCAGGTGCTGCTGGTGATGCTCACATGGTGTTGGCCGTGGTGCCACTGTGCACATCCTCCCACCTGTGCCTACCCACCTACCTTTGGGCCGTGGCGAGCGCGTGCGTGTCCGAGCCGGCGTGTCCACGCCTGCGTGAGCACCGCTCCAGCCCCTTCTGAAGGAGCGCTGTAAATTGTAATCAGATTAGGGCAGCCGGTCGCTTAGGGCCCTTGAAAAGGGCATACGTCCCCTCATCAGTACCTAGCATTGAGTCGCACAAAGGGTCTAAGTAACTCGGCAGGGGTCGGGCCCTCTGGAGCGCAGGGGAGGGGGCTCGCCTTTCTTTTCTCTCTGTCCCTTGTAATTATGTCAATTTGCTAGCCAAATTGTTTGCTTGAGTGGACAGTGGGTGCTTGCCCCCCTCCACACCTCCCCCCCACCCCTAACCCCATTCATGTGCTAATGTGGGAAGGAGCATGGCCTCCTGACTTCGGGAGGTGGCCATCAAGGAGCAAAGCACAGGGGGGCATGGGCCGGGAGCCCCCCATTTATGTGCCCATGGATGGCACGGCCTTGCAGCCCTGATGTACAGGGCTCTCCTGGTTACTTTACCCCATGGCAGGGTGTGCAATGGCCGACCAGCCCCAGCCAGCCCTGGTTTTCTCTGGCCACCCCTCACCTGTGCCACATGCCCGCTCGGGCCACGGCATCCCCAGGGCCAGGAGCCATGCCCTCTGCACTGTGGTTTTCCCGGCACACCTCCCCACCCGCGCACCTCCCAGCATTTGCATATATTCTGCCCGCAAATCCTTGTCAAGGGGACCCTCTTTATTGCCTGTATAGATCACAGGGTGTTAGTTAAGGGGCTTCTTTGTATTGCCTCAGACAGCTGGGGTCATCAAAAGTCCTGTGGTGGGAAGGAGAGACAGGAGGAGGGGGGAAGCTCTGACAATACAGACTGAAGGATTAAAGGAGCATATAAAGTTCCTATTGAGTGAGACAAGAGGCTGTTCACTCCCAAGATTGACAGCAACCAGGAGGCGATTCCCAACACAATGTCCAATTAATTCTCTACCCTCTTCGCTGCCGTCTCCTCCTCCCTCTTCTCCTGGGCTGGGGCATGAGCAGGGAAGGGCTGAAGCTAAGATCCTTGAGAAGGTAATTAATTATTCCTGACTAAGAGGAGCTTGCCGAGGTGAAGGCCAGTCCCCAGGCTCCCTGGGCATCCATCCCCCTCCCATCAGTTTGGGCCACTTTAGGGTGGTTTTCCTCTCTATCACAGAGCTGTTCCACCAAAGGTCCATCTTCATGGCATGTGCTGGACAATAACCTGGGCTACTATTACTGAGCCTGGAAGAGGCAGATTCAGGGCTAAAGCCAAGCTGACAGTGGAATGCAGCAGGACAAGGCAGCAGGAGGAAAGCCAGGGAGCAGGGCAAGGTGCATGACCAAGATGTATGGGCATGCAGAGCATCTGGGGAGAGGCAGAGCAGCATGTGCTGGGCCTAGAGATCAGATTTTACCTGTGTGTGCAGTGGCAGTGGTTAAAGCAGCTCCACCTGCCCTGGTTTTGTGGGGAGAAGTGGGTTTCTGGCAGTGGGGGTGCATTGCCACTGTTCCCTGGGCTGGCCAGACACACTGGCCCCAGTAGGGCATAGCAGGACATGTAGGAGACATTGTAGGATACTGCATCTCTGTGACATACCCCCATGTACAGGAGCAGAATCTGGGCTACCATGTGAAATTTCTGCAAGCCAATGAGTGCAAAATTGTCTGATTTGTCTTGTCTGTTTTTTTCCCTTACAAACACCTCAGCCCAGTGGGAGGAAAACACCTTTCTCTGAGCTGGCCATCTTTTTCTTGGTACTCTCTGTGCCAATGAGGCTCCCAGACATGAGTGGCCAAAGTCCTTCAACAGTGACAAACATCTTCAAACCACCTCATTTGGGAGAAAAAGCCATGCAACCAGGACAGCCTGTTCTCACCACAGGGACATTCTGGCCAGCCCATCTTCTACTGCTCAGCACTGACCCCTTCCCCTCCGCCACCCCTGCCCATGGCACTGAGGATGGCCCGGTCAGCACGGGGTGGGGAACCAGTGCTGCCCTCCCTGTGCACCTCATGATCAGAGGATGCCCCCAGGATGCCGGCATGGGGCTGCCAGTGGCTCGGCATCTCCTGCCCGCTCCCTCCCGCCGCACACGCTCCCAGTGAAGTTGTTTGAAAGTCTTCCGGCAGTTTTCACGGCCAGGAATAACAGATTAGCCATGATCTGATCAGCCCAGTATCTAAGCTGTATTCTCCCTGCTGACAAGTATTTGAAAGAGGGGAGGGGCCACTTTCAGCCCAACGATGAATCTTTCACCGACAAGAAAAGACCCTTTTTTCTCCCTGCCAGCCGTGCCCTGTTGCTAAGCGAGACCCGGGGCTGCTGCTTGCACGCGGCCGGCTCCAGCCGGGCCCTCGGGTTAGCAGGATCAGGATATTCACACCAGACATCTTGTTTTTTAGGGAGGATGTTTCTTTTCTCACCCACCTCTGAGTGGCAAATAACAGCTCGCCAGCGAGGCCCGGGGATGCTCCTGCTGAGGCAGCTTGCCCTGGGAGGAAAGGGAAAATGCAGAAGCTGTTGGAGGGCAGATTGGGGCATTGGGGTCAGGCACTCAGCTCTAAATGTCTGGGGTTTGCTACCACATGTGGGGCTGTCCCTGTCTGGGCTGTGGAAAGGCAGCCACCCCACAGCCCTCATGTCCTGGTGATTTTGGGCATAGTGGGACCGTGGGGACATGGACTTGGGGGATGCTTGGTGCTGGTGTCTGAGAAAAACCTGGCTTGGCCTCATGCAGGGGTGGCTCTGGGCATGGTATTGCAGGGGAACATGTGGCAGAGAAAACAGGAGGCTAATCTCCAGGTTTCGGATGCTTTTTTAGTCCCCACAGCTTCGCTCTGCTCCAGAGCACCGTCTTATCCTGTCAGCACCAGCCGTGTGACCCTGAGAGAAAGAAGGGAAAGGACTAAAACAAAGGCTTCCAGGCTATTTCTGAAGCTGCCAGCATGAGGTGCCCTCGCCTAAGACATGGTGCTCGCATCTCCCTCCTCTCCTGCAAGGCAGCCGTACAGGCAGGACTGCAGGCTGCCAGGGCCTGGGCTGGCACCTTCTCAGAGCCCTGCCCGCCCTGCCTGCCCTCGCTCGCAGGCTGAGTGTTGGGGGGGAGGAAGGTCTCAGTCCTTCGTGTACCCCTCCAGTGACTCTCTAGTGCTGCTGCCGAGCCTCCCTCACCAGCCCCAGGCAAAGGCATCCCAGTGTTAGTGATGCACGGCAGCTCAGGCTCTTTGTGAGCAGCCTGTGCAGGAAATCTCCCTCTCCACTGCTGCAGGAGGCCTGGAGAAACCCACTCATTTCTGCCTCAGCCCAGGAAGTCTTGCTTGACCTCAGAGTCCTTCAAGCCCTTGATCTCTTGACAGAGGTGACCAGGGTTCACTCCTCTGACATGCAGGACTGTGGAAGAGACATGCAGAGAGGCTGTTTCCTTTTCCACGGGAAAGATAAACCACTCTGGCATAGCATCACAAGCTGCTCCCTCTCCTCAAGCCATGCCCTGTGCCCAGCTGGTGCAAAAAGCCCCAGGGAAAGATGCCAGAGGGGATGTAAAAGTTACTGCTGCTTTGAGCAGCACAAAAAGGAAAGAAACCCTGAGCCTCCTGGATTGAAACACAAAATGCTGGATCCATGGCTGTGATGCAGCCCCTTTCTGGGTCTCGAGCAGCACTAAGCAGCTGAGCAACTGGCCTCTCTGGCCCAGTGAGCTCTTGTCCAGTTCATGGAGGGTCCCTCGATGACTGAAGGGGCAGCACCAGTGCTGATTTCATGGCCACCTCCAGTGCCATGGGCAATGGGACAGCTTTCCCAGCACCTAGAGCTTGTCCTAAGTCACATCAGAGGCATGATGACTTTCTCCTGTATTCCCAACCACCTACATTTGGCATTCTGGAGGAAGGTGGAGTTATGGGTGCAGGTGCTCTATCAGTTTGTGCTTGCCATGGGCAGCAATGGCTGTGTGGGCTTTTTCCCATTCTTGGCAGAGGGCACCCATGCCAAATAAATCCCTCCTAGCCAGCAGCTTCTGAAGGATGTGCTCAAATCTCTCTAGGTTTGAGCCAGCAAAGCACAGGCAAGGTCTGCTGACTTTTGAGGCTCTCACACAGTCCTACCTAATTCTCTGTTACCCTTTATTCCTGGCTGTTGGCCATTCTGGCATGGGCAAGCTCTCAGCTTTGGGACCTTAGCAGTCCTCTGGTACTTCAGGCCAGATTTCTCACTCTTTGTGTGTGTCTCTGCCAGCCATGAGTCATGCTCTCCACTGCACAGACAGGTCTCCTGCCTTGCTCTGCAGCCAAGAATCACCTGTGTGAACGAGCAGCAAGAGAGCTGGGTGGGGGCTGGAGCACAACTCCCTTCATCCTCTCCTGGGAAGGCTGAATGACTTCTGACATACATCTTAGAGCTTCTTGGCCCATTGCTTGATTAAACCTGAAAATGGCCTCTGTTCCTCTTGGATAAACTCTCTGACTCGTTGACTTCACCATCTGCAATACAATGACCTGCTGCTCACGCCATGGACATGAAGACCCATTTTTGACTGCTCCCGAATTTCACACTGTCATGGTACTGACCAGGTTTTTAGGAGCTCCATGTGCTACATACAGCAAATCCACAGCATCAAAATTAATTGTTCCTGGCTTTATTCTTTTTGTCTCAATTTTGTCTGCTGGCTTTGCTTCCAAGCCTTGGCTTTGCCTTGGATTGTGCTTGGCAGGTGCTGGAAGGTGCTTTGTGAATGAGAGCAGGAGCATCCCATATGGCTTCCCTTTTCTCTGGGGAATCTGGAACCACTAAAACCAATTTAGTCTGTAACTCTGGGTAGTGTCTACACTGGAAATGATCTATAAAACACTTGTTTGGGAAGGATGTGGTCTGCAGAGAGATTTGACTGTCCTCCTGATGTTCTGATCATCTGCAGGAGAGCACAAGGGCCTTTCCATGGCCAGGGCTGAGCAACACCATGTCTTCTTGAGGAAGAAAGGAAATTTTGCCTTCAAGAACTAGCAGGTAAAACCTGATCTGAGAATTCATGTGCAAGTGATGAAATAAACCATTGTGCAGCAAAGAATAGTACACAATGTAAGCACTCAGGAAAGAAGAAAATAATTTTATCCTGATTTCTAGTGTCTTCCTGACTTGTGAGCACCCTTCCATACTCACACATGTCAGCAGAACACCATGGAGATATATTTATATGAAAATCCATTTGTCTCCACAGCTATCTCTAGCGTTTCTTTCCCTGCCCTTAGCTCCTGTGGCTGTGGGTTGGGTTTGCCTGTTTGGTTCCAGCACCTGGAGCATCCCTGTGCAAAGGGACAGCATCAGCACCCTGTGTCCAAAGGAAACCAAAATAAAGAGCCATCATGGGATCAGAATGGGAGCTTGGATGCTTTGGGAGCACACGGGGAGCCTTGAGCATTGCAGCATCCTTTTCTGGGGCGCTGCTGGCAGGGAAGGGGGTCCCCCCACAGGCCTCCCTGCAGACGAGGGCCCCCGCTCAGAGAGAAGTGGCGGCACATCAGTATGCAGGAGTGGTCGCTGCTCGCCAATAAATTAGCATAAACCACTCTAGGAGGTAAATAGACATACAAGGCGCCAGTGTGTGCAGCGTGGGCTGTGGCTTTGTCTCAGCCCCACTATTGTCACGGCCCCTGCTGCACACTGACCGAGTGGGGCCGGTGTGGTGGGCTCTTACACTTTTGACTGCTGGATAAAAGGGGGGAACATAAAGAGAGGGGAGAACTTTTTTTCGGGGTTTTTTATAAGTCCAGACGAAGTTACAGACGTCTGTTAAACGTCAATTACAGCTGAATAAAGACGTCTGCTTGAGGCTTAGTTATGGCTCCTTTCAGCCACCGAGATTTTTCCAGGGCTGGTCCGGGATGCCTTCGGCAACCTAATTTGGAGATTGTAACTCTATAAACAGGCTCTGGCATTAATCAAGGCTGGTGAAAATGCAAATGATGGCATGGAGGGGGCTTGGGGACGGGACGGGGTCCTGTGCCTTGCAACTCAGGGCAGGGAGTAAAAAGAGGGAAGCAAAGAGGAGGAAGAAAGGGGCCATGCAGAGGAGTATGGATCCATAAATAGAGTGCTTGGTGGGGTTTGCTGACTTTCCTCAGGGTGCCCTGGGAATCTGGTCTCATCAAGACTCATCTGTATCCGACTCTGCTTCCCACTGATTAACCCTTGTGGTGCTCCTGGCCATATAAGCCTGGCTGCCTATGTTTTTCCCAGACCAAAGCCAAAACAAAGCAAAAAACCAGGCATTTAATGCTTTAAAATCCTGGAGGATCACTGGCTGTCTTGGAGCATCCAGACTATATGAGGGAGGGTGCCAGGACAGTTGGGAGACTGCAAGGGATGATTCCTTTTGGAAGGGCAGCTCATGCTCTCCATGTCTCCCTGTTGCTCATTATGTGGCCTGTTGATGATGTTTCAATTTTGTCATGGGGAAAAGACCTCTGAGCTCTAGCTGGGTGAGGGGGGAGTGAAGCCCCTGGCCAGTGTTGTCCATGCCATTAAAAGACATGCTGGTGACCACAGAGACCAAAACAGACTTCAGACAGAACAAGGTACATAAGGACCTTCTTCCCTCTAGGATACATCCATGTCAAGAGGCCAAGGGTGGAGGGATGGAACTCACCTTGGCCTCATTGGCAGATTGTGCCCTGGGACAGGTCAGTACCTGGTGGGGAGAACCATGTCCTATTGCATAGCCAGAAAAGCTGCAGCCCAGAATATGAGGAATAAGCCTGAAAATCAGAGTGGAAGCAGTGCAGATGCTGAGGGCTTGCTGTCTGATGTGTGCTGTGGAGGAAGCTCACTCCTCACTCCCTCAGATCATGGAGCATCCTTCCCATGCTGTGCCCTGGGGCTCAGCACTGTGCTGGCCCAATGTGCCATGCAGTGACTGTGGGATGGATGGTTCAGAGGAGCTCCAGTCTCCATCCTTCCCAGATCTGGGAATCTTCTATTTTGGAAATATTTGAGAGGAGAGGTGAGTATTTTAGAGGTGACAGTAGCACAGGAACCCCCTTTCCATTCCACTCCCTTGGGAAAGCATGTTCTCCTCTCATTTCCATTCTTTGGGGAACATTCTCTCCCCATCTTAACCCCACTTCTTTTATTCTCTATCACTCCCTCTCCCCCATCTCATATAAGCACACACTTTCCTGTCGCCTCTCCTCTCTGTCTCCATATCAGAAAAATCAAACACACAGAGAGGCACAGAAACTTCAGAGAGTCCCTTCTCTGATTTCTTGGAGAAACTCTTGTCCATTTTCAATAGATCCAGAGTACCAGGTTCTTCCTTGGCCCATGGGGATTGAGGCTGCAGTCCCATTTATCTCACACACCTGCCATGGGACTGGCTTGAGAGGTTGACAGAAAGGGGGATTTATTGCAGAGCACTGACACAGAAACGCACACCCCAGGTCCTTCCCCTTTGGGTGATGATTAGGAAGGAGCCTGCCCCTCCCAAACCATTATCCTGACACTGCTGGGGACTGAAACCTAATGCTTTTTCCCCAGTTTTTTTTCCATCCACCCATGGCTTCAGAAAATGGGCTGGAAAACCAGAAGCATGCTTCTGGAAAACCCCTGAAGGGTACCCTCCAACCCAAAGAGAATCTACAGGATGGATTTAGGCCAGAAGACATTCTTTTGATTATGGTTTATACACAGCTGAGCAGTTTTCCTGATGAAGCATCCTGAGAAATCTGTAGTTGGTCCTGGGGAAGTGTGAATGAGGTTCTCTGCCAAGGCTGTGGAAACCCCTTGCAGGAAAGTGGCACACATTCATGGGTGTCTTTTGCAGGATTTGATTTTTTGCAGCAGGATGTGGTTCAGAGGAAAGCCAAAGGAAGTACAGGAGGGTGCAACCTCGTAGGGCTGCCAAGACTGGCTTAGGCAGAGATGCAGAGCAGCAGGACCTGAACAGGCATCTGGTTCTTATGGGCTGAACTGCAACTGCTGGCTCTCCAAGGCTTGTGTTACCATGCACTCACACCCTTTCCCCTTTCACCTGGGAAGAGGGGTACAGGCAGATTTTTGGGGAGCATACAGCACTTCCACGGAAAGGAAGGTCAGACCTTGCAGTGAAAAAGTGTCACTGAGCCCAGAAACTATGAGGCAACAGAAAAAGAAGGGGTGGAGGTGGGAAGGAGGATGAAGATGAGAGGATGATAAAGGGGGATGTGAATCAGGGCACAGAGCCAGCCTGGCGGACAACGCCCAGGGCTTCCCGAAAAAAATGGAGGATGGGGTGGACCAGCGACAGCTGGAAGATTTAATTGCTCCTCTCCACAGACCTGTTCGGCTCCCTCCCTCTCAGATCTGCATTTCAATATGAGAGCAGCAGTAAGTGGGATGCCGCTGGAAGGGGTTAGAATGATTAATCATTTAAAAAGCAAGATCTTAATTACAGGGTGCAATTTTTGCTATTTAAGGAGTCCATTAGTTTCCAGAAAGGAAAAAAAATATATATACATTCATATATATATATATACATATATATATATATATATATATACACACTGCAGGTTATTCTCCTTTTGAAGAAAATGGGAAGGGGGGGGAAACCGGGGGGCCGCAGCACCCAGGCTGGCGTGGCCGCCCCTGCCTGGGCGAGGGCGTTGGTGTGCGAGGATGGCGAGGGGGAGGTGGTGTCATTTGTTCCCCGAGTGATATTTTTGAAGGGTGCTGGCTGCGAGCGTTCGCCGCGCTCAACCACGCGTTGGCACAATCTGTGCCGGAGCAGGCAGACGGCTTGTGTGTGCTCAGCCTCCCCCGGCACGGCTCCTCCTCGCCGGGAGCACGGGGAGTGTTCGGCCGCTGTCAGCACCGCTGACCCCTCGGCCAGAATAGCTCCCAAAGGATGTTTTGGGGGGTAATTGCCGTGATAACATCTTGTCTGCCGGGAGCCAGGTTGAGACCTCGGAAGGCTCATCTTGGCCCGCGGCTGGGGCTGCTCCGATCGTGCTGGGGGGCTGCAGAGCGCCACGGGCCGCAGTGCTACCCCCGATGGGTGGCACGGGCTGTCGGGGCACAAGGGGACACCAGCTCAACCGGTGCCGGGACCGGCGGCTGCGGGCTCGGCCCCGTCTCACGCCGCGCCGCTGCCTGGAGGGAGGTGACGGGGGTTAATCGCCCACCGCCTCCCCTCTGACCCCTCTGTGGGTTTTTCTCTTGTATGGTCATTTAGCCGTCCCCTGACACAAAAGGGAGCGATTAAACACAGCTCAGGCCCTTCATGCTTTAGTGGATTAATTTGCTGATCCCCCACGGATTAAAGGTCTCGACAGGATCAGCGGGAGCAGCGGGGCAGACCCCGGCGGGAGGAGGCCACTGATAGTCCCGGGCAAGCTCCAACCCGCAGCAATCCCCCTCTCCGGGGACTTCGCGGTGTCACCGAGCCATGTCAGGGTTCACGGCATCGGAAGCTCGCCTAAATAGCGCATCCCCAGCCCTCCTGCTCGCTCTGCCGACAGCCGAGCGATGCAGAGCCGCTGGGCCCGTTCGCTCCGGGAGCGCAGCCGGTTCCCATGCGCCCGGCAAAGGCGAGCGGGGCCAGCGTGAACGGCTGTTCCAAGGGAAAGGGGGAGCAGCGGTGATTTTGGGGGGCTGCACCCCCATGAGGGGGGAGCGTGGTTACCTCCCCCAGGCCTGCGGGAAGCAGAGATTGCATCTGCCTTTAATTACTCCCTCTCTACATATCAGATGCTCGTGCACCTTCTGCACATGAATGCTGATTAATTGCAGGGTTAGGCTCCGAGGCAGGCCGGACCACATTATTTCTGATGTTTGCTCTTTTCACGAGGAGAATAAATGCCATGAATCCACAGTAATCAGTGGCTTTTAGCTTGTCACTCTTATGACACTCTTTACTTAGACCAGGAAATGGCAAATGTGGTGGAAATAAGAACTTTATTATCTTCTTTTTTTTTTTCTCCCAAAAGGGAGGTGTCTGGTGAGGAGGGGGAAGAAGGTGGTAGGGGCATTTCGAGGGAGAGGGAGAAAGCGACTCCATTTTCCCTGTGCCTAAGGAGCTGAGCTTTGCCCTGTTCAGTCGAGGGAGAGAGAAAAAGCAGCAGCATCTTCTTTGTGATAGGAGGCTCGGGTGGCACATCAGACTGGGGCTGTCCTGGAGCAGTGGTGGCATCCTGGGGACAGCAGAGCTGGAGGGCAGTGGGATCTCTGCTACCCTCCGTAGCATCTGTGGCCTTGCCTGAAATGCTGAGCTTGGGCGTGCACCGTAGAGCCGCATCCGGGCACTGATACCCACGTGTGCTGCATCCAGCCCCGGAGACATCCCATAGCCTAACCGGAAAGAAACAAGGCTGGGGAGAAACCCAGAAGGATCATCACAGAAAGGTTGGGGTTGGAAAGGACCTTAAAGATCATCTAGTTCCAACCACCTCATTCCAAGGATGCTGAGTCTCCTGGCAGGGATGAGCTCCGGGGGACAAGCAGCAGCACCCACAGCATCTCCCAACCCTCACCCTTTGCCTTCCCTCGCCGGCAAGCCCCGTTCTCCTCCCAGCAGAGCCCCATCGGCTCAGGTGGGAAACCCTTTCACCGCCTCCCTCAATGCCCTGCTACCGATCTCATTGCCACCGCTTAGCTCAGTGCGAGGGCAGCCCTCGCCTTTTCAGCAGCGAACATCTGGCGTGCGGCGGGCGCCTGGCCACGGCCGCCCCGGCCCCCTCCCCGCGCCGCCCCGCCGGGGTTGCCCGCAATTAGGCAGCCCTGAGCCCCTGGCCGTGGCCCCGCTCAGGTGAGCACCCGGTTCCGAGGATGGAGGTGTAATTAAGGTTAATCAGGGGGCCGGGGATCAGGGCGGTGGTGGGGAGACCCAGTGAGCCTAATGGCGGCCGTAATTAGGCAGCTGTGGAGAAGCGGTTAATGAAGACGGCAACCGTTAATAAAGCTCTTCCTGAGCAGCCTTCTGGCCCGGGTAATTGAGGGATTTGCAAGTGCCATCTCCCCCTTAACCCTGTAATGAGCAGACCCGTGGCAGCCCGCGTTAACCCTTCCGGGGACGGAGGCGGTGGCAGCGGGGCCGTTTGCCGCTCTGCGGGGACGTGCCAGCAGGGCCGTGGTCGTGAGATGTGGGTTTGAGCATCTCCCCTTGCTACCGGGTCCCCAGGGCTCCCTCTGCCCCGTGGCTTCCCCCGGAGCCCTTTGAGCCATGCTCAAAGCGGCTGGCAGAGACTTTTCTCGCAGATGCTGTGGTTTCCCACGCCTGCCTCGGCATTATGCAATCCCCCCCAGCCCTCGCCACCCCCCCGGCCCCACCACCCACCAGCGCCGGGATGTCATCATCAGCCCAGGCCCTGGGAACCCACATTGTTAGCTTAGTAAATAGAGAAATCCCCACTCAAGCATTGCAAATGAGGGCAGAGGGGGAGCCGGGGAACCGCGCCGGCGGGCCGCAGGGTCTCTCCCCTCTCTCTCTCTCTCTCTTTGAGTTGTCAGATGAATTCAGTGGTTAACAAAGAGCAAGGGAGGGAGCTGAGCTGCTGTCGCAGCTGGGCAGGGCGGTAAGAGGAGGCAGGACTGCAATGCCACCACTCCAGAGAGCAGCTTTGGCCCTGCAATACCTGCTGCAGGTGGGCAGGAGCCCGGCGTACCCCCAGAGCTGGGCCTGCCAAGCACCTGAGCATCAGCATCTCTGCACCGTGAGGCTTGTACTGCAACAGGGGAGACAGCCAGGGAAAAGTAGGGGGGCTGGGGACACATCCCATCCTTGCTTTGCTTCTCTGCTGCTGGTTGTACTTGCGTGGATGCAATTCCCCAGGGAATCTTGGGACCTTGCTGAGGTATGGGGACCCACCACACCAAAATGCTTGTGAGCATCCTGAATGTGTCAGAAAGGAAGTGAGGCACATCAAAAGACACTGAAATGCTTTTATTTTCATCTGAAATAAAAAAGAAACACAACAGAGCTGCTTTTACAGAGCAATGGTTCTGCTTTTCTGAGTGGGGCGTGAAAATCACCTGGTGAGTGGAGCTCCCAGCTCTGGCAGCAGTGATGCTGCTTAGTCTGTAGCACAGCAAAGCCTCTCTTGGCCCTAGCAGGAGTTTTCCTTCAGCTCTCACTAGGGTTCCTCCTGTTTCCCTCTAGCTCTGGGTTTCTGTATGTGCAGGGAGCTGTTGGGAAGGGTACACAGCCCCCTTTGCAAGGTGCACAAGGGCTGAGAGCTGCCGAGTGAGCACATCCCACCCAGCACACGTGCCTGGAGCCAGACTCCATGCTGAAACTGCTGCCTATTGACTCTGCCCCGCAGCAGACAGGGCAACTGGGAGTCTTTATTAAGATGTGGAGGTGTGGGTGCCCTGCTCTGCCAGTTGCCTCAGTCTAGAGCCAGAAAAGGTTATGGATGCTGTGAGAAGCGATCTGTTCCTGATGCAAACAGTGTTTGAGGTCTTGCTTCATTCCAGAGTGCCCACAGAGCTGCTGTCCACAGCAACCCCAAGAGTGGGCACAGCCAGAGGGTCATGAGCCCCTGGCTGAGAGTGGGCATCCAGAGGTGAGCAGGTGAGAAGGGAGCACAGATTCAGGGCTGTTCTCTCTCCTAATAAAAAACTTTCACTTTTTTTGCATCCACCACTGGATGGTCAGAGAAATCTGCCCGGGGGAGCACACTTTCCCAGGCCATGGTGATTTGCAAGGGGTTGAAAGATCTCAGTCTTTGATTTCTAATGCTAACCTGGCTTCATTGAACTGTTTTGTTAAGTTCTTCAAATTGCGTGTTTCCATTATAATAACACATCGGGTTTAAAATAAAAAAGACCTCTTTAAGATTATTGCAAAAATGTTTCACACTGTGTCTTTGCCCCTGGCTTCAGCTGCTGCAGCTGGATTAGCAGTGGATGCAGGAGGCTTGGGGAGCCCCAGAATTCCTGCCAGGGTGTTCATCAGAGCACTGACAGCTCAGCCACCCTGTAACTTGCGCTGTTAGGTGTTGTCAGGATCAAATCATTACCCCAGCATAAGAGGGGCATCTGCTATTGCAATCAGGCAGCCAGAGGCAGAGCTGCTCAGATCCTGTACTGGGAGTGAACCTCGCATTCTACCCCATTTTGGGGGTACAGCTGGCATCTGGCACCTCTGTGCCATGGGTGCCAGCCCTGTGCCTGTCCCCAGGTAGGGACAGTCCAGTGTGGAACACCAGCCCTTATCTCCAGGCTTTCCATGTGTCACATGGTGCTGCAGCCCGAGACTTGCTCACATTCTGACCTCTCCCCAGAGCTCTTGGACTCTCCTCAGGCCATTCTCATTACCAGACTTACTGCTGGTTATACTGGGGGGATTGGAAGGAGCCAAAACCCAGCCCCATGAGACAAACCCAAAGCGTGGACAGAGGTTTGTCCTGCCCTGTAAGACAGTGTGTGTGGAGGGGTGGGGAAGAAGATGCTGTGATGGGAGAGCAGCTTGGAGCAGTGGTTGTATTCAGGAAGAATGATGAAGAAAGCTCTCCTTGCAGCCCTGCAGTTTCAGGGCCCAGATGCTCCAGATGCTTCCTACCCATGCCAGAAAGCAACCGTGCTGCAGGGTCAGGAGAGCTCCCAGGATTTCCCAGGCACACACCCACGTACCTTGGGAAGTCAGTGGTGGCTCAGCCTGCATCCCTCCCTCCCTGTCCCACGGGATGACCCTGCAGGGACACTCCCAGCCAAGCACTGCAATCCATCAGCTCCTACAGTGCAGGGTCACCAAGCTGGGAGTCACAGGTGAAAAGTCACTTCCAGGTGTTTGGGATGGCTTTCTCTTTTTTTTTTTTTTTTTTTTTTTTTTTGAAAAGAGCAATTTCCTATTAAAACATAGATAAATAAAGGGAAGAAAAAGACTCAGCAGAGACCAAGTGGTCTTCCATAGCTGGTGGCTGCTGGTGTTGAGCATCTCCAAAACAACCTGATAACAAATATATCCTCTCACCAGCAAACCTGCTTTGGCAGATCCCACATCAAATAAAATATGTAGATTTTTCATGAGAAGGTTTATTTTTTTTTTTTGGCTCGTTGCTCTATAAAACACATTTACTCAGTCACATACAAAATACATTTATCCAGTTTCTTTAAAACAAACAAAATAACCTCTCCTCTCCATCTGGCCCCTCTCTCTGCTCCTTTCTAGCCTGGTCTGCTTCCCTATTCCTCGCAATATGGAACATGACAGGGTATTTTCAATGCTATTTTTGTCCGTTGTGTCATAGCTTATATTTAAAATAGCATTTAAATCTGCCAAGTAGTGCGGTGTTTTAAACTGCTGTCAGACTGAATTTCTCCTCCTACATACCACAGATTTCAGCTACGACTTAAAGACAGCTGAGGGAAGCTTTTGAGGAAGGGGGGAGGTGGAGGTGGTTGGGGACCAGATTGTCTGCAGGTGTGAGGACAGTCAAAGGATATTAATAGGGTAAAAGGATGCTGTAGAGGGGACACAGACCCAAAGAAAACCAGGGAAGGTGCATGGGAATTAAATTGCCTTCCTAAAGGAAGCTCTTGCTTGGGACAAAAGGCTGTGATGGTGAGACCAGGAGGCTGCACCCAGCAGCCGTGGAAATGGGAGGGTTTCTGTTCTAAGGGTGAAAAGAGAGACCCCCATAATGGGATGTTTGCTCTGTATCTGAAGTTCACCTTTCAGGTCCTAAAACTAGGGTCAGTTGAGCCTTTAGTAAGGGCAGCCCTAAGACAGGGGAGGAGGTTGTGCTGCCTTGCTTGCATTGGGGTTTCTTCCCCCTTTCTTCATAATTTAATTTTTTTGGGACATGGCTGACATCTGAAAAGGCCCAAGGTGAAGCAGTATGATCATTGTTCATGATCATGGGAAAGGGCTCATTCCCCCTCTTTATGGTTTTGGGGATCTAAAAGTCAGCTGATCCCTTCCTTCCCCACCAGGAATAAACATTGCAGCCATCCCCAGCAGAGCTGGCTTGGTTGCAATCACACTAGAAACACCAGCCTAACCTTTCCCAGGCAAATCCTGAGCCAGTTCAAACATTCACAACCCCTCTGAAATCATCTCCCACAAAAGGAGATGCTCCAGGTATGGATCTTCTCTCCCATCTGAGCCCAAACCACCTTTGTTTCATACGTTCAGTCTTCACCCCTTTACTTTAGGTGCTGTTGTGTTCCCTTGGTTCCCTTTCACATTTGCCCTTCTATCCGTGGGCACATCCCAGCAGCGTGATGGGTCCTGAGTGGCACCTCCCACCCTCATTGCTCTGCTCCAGGAGCATCCTGCCTTGCATGTGCGTGTCATAAGAAGATGTGCCCTGTCACTGCTCGCAGCCGCTGGCACATGGCCAGCACAGGGATGCCCAGGCTGTGCTCCCAGTCACTTGGGCTGCCCCCGCCTTCCTCCCTTCTCTTCCTGGCTGCTCACGTCTCTGCTGGGCTCGGCTTGACAGCCTGCATGGGAATTGTGGGTACCACAGGGAGGCCAGTGGAGCTGGGAGCCTCCCCACGCCAAGCCTGGCAGGCACCTGCAGCCCCACCCCTCTGCAGAGGGCTTCTGTGTCTCTTCTTCCCCGTGTGATTTTTGGCTGCAGTGGAGGTCTGGCACAGCCCCACCAGAGCAGCTGATGTCCAGGAGGGGTCTCGTCCTGCACCCCTCTCTCCTCTAAGAGCTCCACAGACAAGGGGTGCAGAGTCTCTCCCAGCCCCTCGCTCAGCCCTGCACCTTCCCCAGTGCTGATGGGACCCATGCCAGGTCCTGATGGCTGCTTGATGCTCTCAGATGTCTGGAGGGATGAGTATTTCATAAGGTGCCCCCAGCCTGCAGGTGACTACTTCCAAAGAAGGTTTGGGTTTCTCTCCTGCAGCTGTCCAAGGCTCATTTCTTGTTCCATCTCTCTTGGTGTCTCACCCTCTCCTGGGACACGTGTGCCTGCCATTGAAATCTCCTACCCATCTTCTTCTGTCAACACCACCTAAGAAAGGGACAGATTGAAAATTTAGCAATGTGTCCTCTGTGTCAATAACTCCCCCTCGTCATCTCCTGGGTGGCACGGAGATCTGCTCAGCCATCTTCTCCCTGCTCTGCACACAGACTTCCTCTCCACCCTCTCCCCGTTCACCTTCCCCTTCTGCCTGGAGTTTTCCACTGCCCACCCTTGATCCCAGAGGGAGAGGTGACCCTTCCCAAAACTCCTTGTCGTGTCATGCAGTGCCACAATCCCTGACACATCCCTGTGCCGGCCCCAAAACCACCTCTGTGCCAGGATGGCAGAGGCATCTCTGTTACACCCCTCAGCTTCCTGGGCTGCTGCAGACAGACATCAGGATCTCTTCCTGTGGCATCACCTCCTGCCTCCAGTTCAGTCCCATTCTCTAGCTCAGTTCAGAATAGGATGAGGCACCGTGAGTGGGGGAGCCTGGTTGGGTTTGGTTATTTATTCCCCCAAAAGGCAAGGCTAGGGAAGGGGTACGGCTGGCTCCACGATTACACCGTGGCGCGTTAATCAGCCGCATTAAAATTCCGAGACAGCTCCTGCCAAAGTGGCTGCGCGCCGTGCAAGGTGGCTGGGAAACGCCGGGAGCCGTGACAGGCAGGCGAAGGCAGACAAAGAGCTCGCTCCGTCACTCCGGGTCTGCTCCGGGAGGAGAAAACCAACACACACACACCCCCCGCTCCACATCACCACACAGCCCACGCCGCCCGGCCACTCGGATGCTACCAGAAAGCCCCAGGCGAGCACGCGTGCAATGGCCAGCGAGCCTGCCAGTGCTCCAGCACCATCCCAGGGGATGTCTAGGCTGGATGAGCATCCTGGCTGACCCGCGGAGATGGGTGGGACCCGCCACGGGGGACTGGGATGTCACGGTGGAGGGTACCACCGGTTGTTCAGCCCCCGGCATCCCATCCCTGCCTGCCAGTGTCCCCGCGGGGTGTGAGCCCCCAGGGCGAGGGCCCCCCAGGCCGTGTCCCCCTCCGGAGTCCCTGCCAGCTGTAGTAATGCGTTTTGCCACAGGGTGCCACTATGGCAAAGCTGTAAGGCCGCCGAGCCCTCAGCCCCGTTGTGTAAGGATACCTGGCGTTCCTCACGCTACTCGTGGTTTCCTTCTTTCCCTCCGTTCCCATCTCCCCTCGTCCACCCCGCAAGGAAACTGCGGCAAGAGCTCCCCAGATATTCATCCGAAGGGGACAGTGCTGCCGGGCGACCCTTGCACTGCAGGGCAGAGGAGGGGATGCTGCAACTGCTCGGAGGTGTCCTGAGAGTGACACAGTGGACACTGACATGTCGTGATGGCATTGCTCTGTCTCCACCAGGCCTGGCAGGGAGGAGAGATTTTGGAGGCTTTGTGGGACCTTGTGCTGTGGCAGTGAGTTTGGGGGATGCTGTGTAAGACAGATGTCCAGGAACAATACTCCAGCCATGCTCCTCTGCTGCATTTGGGGTGCTGGGCTCTGGGCAGGCAGCTCCCTGACAAAGGGGGTCTGGCTCCATTGCTAGGGAGCAAGGCTACAGCCACTCATCTCCTCCAGCTTTTCTCCAAGGATGGATCTGGCCAGCCCTGTCCTCCTGAAGCTGGGCCTGTGAACTGCCTGAGAGAAAGGGGATGCTGCAGCTGGGGCATCCCATCCCATCCCATCCCATCCCATCCCATCCCATCCCATCCCATCCCATCCCATCCCATCCCATCCCATCCCAACACGCTGTAGGAGCGAGTGAGCTGGGTCCCACACCCTGAGTTTCTCTCCCCCTGGTACACTCCAGTCCCTTCCCTGCCTCTCCCCAAAGAAGAGGATATGCCAGGGGGCAGCTCAGACCTGCACCCACAGCAGCACCCTGAGAGCCCCACTCTGCAGCCACGCAAGCGAAATGGCACAGCTCACCTAGGAAACGCAGCTGATGAGAGCTATGGCAGGATCAGGCCACGAACCTAAGATTTTTTAGGGTGAAAAGTGTTCTGCAAATGGCAGGCAGTGGGATCCTGTGTGCTGCATCCGCTGCGGGCGGAGAGAGAAAGAAGATTCTGTTCTTCCCTCGCTAATAAAGTCTGGCTGAAATGACACAGTATAATCAGTGTTTACCTGGGAGTTTACATATGGTTTGTTGTAATTATAGTTTCAATTCCTGCTTTTGCTTTTTTTTTTTATTTTTTTTTTCCTAACATCTATTTTTCAATCAGTAAAAGTAAATACTATTTTCAGCCCAATGTAATTCTTCCACTCCCATGGCCACAAACACAGCGAGGAGAGCGATTCCATTTGCGCGCTGTGCAATTGAGCAGAGAGAGGAGCCCGGCGGCTGCGGAGCATCAGTGAAGCCACGGCCGAGCTGGGACCTGGGGACATGGGGACGAGCCTCCCCTCCCCACCACGAGTCCCCAGGGCGTCCACCCCACCTGGCAGGGCTACCTTTGCTGGTAAAAATCAGCACCAGGCCCAGACGTTGCTTCTCATCACATCGGCATCGTTAAAATCCTAAAGCTGCCTGGTCGGAGGCAGTGGGGAAGGGATAAGAGCCATTAGGTGAAGCATCATTTATTTCAGGGCTGGCAAAGCTTTGTTCCAGCTTGGGGATTGAGTTGGCACTAAAAGCACTGCAATCCCCAAGATTTAATTCCCCCCCCCCCCCCCAATTTTTATGTGTGTGATTTATAACAAATCAAGGATGCTGGTGTCAGGTCCCCTTCTTCACCCAACTATTGTCACACACACACACACATGCTGATTAAAACCACTCTGCTCCCGCCGGTTCCTCCTTGTCCATCCATCAGCCGCTCCGGGGACAAACTTAGACATCCCACTCCTAGCCCACACCTCCATCCGTGTGTGTTCTGACACCCTGGCTTTACACCAATATTGTACATTCATTTGGTGTGCACATGCCCACCTTTACATATATATAAATAGGTGTATTTATTTATACCATGCACCTAAACCCCTGTAAAAACAATTGGGAGCTTTGTCTCAAGGAGGGATTGGGCACTATTGGGATGCAGAACAAACACGTTGCCCTAGAGACACACGGAGTGTTTCTGCCTCGGCCACTCCAGTTGAATATTTGCCGGTTCAGGCACGGTTTGAACTCGGTGCCAAGGCAGAGCCGCTGCCGGAGGGCAGCTGGGCAATGCTGTCAGGAAGGGGATTGGGAAGGGACCCTTCTCCTGCCCAGACGGTCTCAGCCCCTCAGGGGAACTGAGCAGCCCTGCCTGCACCCCATCCTCATCATCCTCATCTGGGGGTTAAAAAACAGGCGATGAGGATGCTTCTCCCAAAGCTCTGTCTTTGGCCTCCACTCTCCCACATGCCCTGCTCCCCACCAGGGGAATTACTGGGGTTTTACCACCTTGAGAAAGGGCTTTTTTCACCCTGGATGTACATACTACCCCTGTGAATATCCCTGGGAGCAAAGGGGAATGTTTCAGAGAGGGTTTTGGAAGGGGGCCCTTGCCCCCAAGGCCCAGCAGGGCAGGCAGGGAGTTGGGGCTGGGGCTGTGTGGGAGCAGAGCACCCCACAGCAGCCGGGGCTCCCTGGGCCTTCGGAGTGTGACTGCACCCAAAAATGCCCGTCCCAAATCATGGGCGGCTTTGCCCAAATTTAATTCAAGAGGTGCTGAGTTTGGGTTTTCCAAAATAGGAGGAAGAAGAGGGAATATTCACTGGGTCAAGAAAAGCATCCCTCTCCCACCACTCTCTGACACTGAAAATAAAATTAAAACCCAAGCAGTTTTTTTAAAAATACAATAAAATATATTTTTTTTATTTCTCACAAAAAAAAAAAAAAAGCTCTTCTCACCAATCCCAAACATGAATATATTTTCTTAGTATATTTCTTAAAAGTCTACCACATTCAATCTTTTTCCCCCAAATTAAGAATGAGCTGGTTTAAACTCTCACCCAAAATATTTATTGCGAGGAACAAAGATATTGGAATTGTCTCCAGTGTTGGATTTCAATTCTTCCTTTCAGGCTTTTATCTTTTCAATCCAAATTTCAGTGACAATAATCCGATTTTGATTGACATTAAAATTATTTATTGTCACATTGTAGCTGTTTAATAAATTGTGCCTGTTTTATTTTTTGGCTTATAAATACTGTATCTTTACTACCTTGGTACTTAATTCAAGGGAAGAAACCACTTCTGAAAGCAAGCAGCAATAGTCTTAGCTCAGGCAAGATATAAAAATGCCTTTTTACTCACATGAACCCGAGGAAAGACCTGATTCCACCTTTTTACTAATTTATATATTTTAAGTCTCTCTGGTTTATACTATTTTACTTTATTTTCCAATGGTAAAATATGCTTCTGTGAGCTACATGTAAAACGAAGATTATTTTAATCTCCTTTCAGATACAGAATAATTATTTGTCAGGAATATTTTAAAAAATCAGGAAAACAATTCATTACACTTTCATGATCTAGATTTGAGAGATTTTTCACCATTCTGGGAATCAGTTCATTAAAAAAAAAAAAAAAGGCAAAAAAAACAAAGCCAGGCGACATCCATTTCAGAGTGCCATTTAAATCTGGGTCGCGTTGCAAATGATTTTCTTCTTTTTTTTTTTTTTAATTTCCACAAATTACTGAAAGTTAAAAGAACCATCATTTTACTATTAAAAAAAAAAAAAGAGAGAGAAAGAAAGAGAGAGAGAAAATTAAAAAAATAACATGGAAAAATGTATCCCTTGTAGAATAAACCTAAAGCGGCTCCTTTGCTGAAATATTTCCCTGAATGAAAAATTTCAAGACTGTGTCCCACATATTTTTTTTTAGCAGGGGGGCCCTGCCTTTTTGAGCTGGATGCCAGGGGGGTGCCGAGGGGTGCTGGAGGATGGCAGTACCCCAGGGACCTGCTAGGGACACAGCATCTCATTCTCCTGCCTGCAGCGGGCAGAGGAGGCTGTTTGCCCACTGTCTGAATGCCCTGGAAACCTGTCTGGGGGGAGCCTGTTGGCAGATAAAGGAGGAATCTGCCAGGGGAGAGCGGGTTTGTTCCCTGTGCCTGTGACTCTGAGAGTCGGGGTGGAGGGGCCAGGACCCCAGCTGGGCTGGTGGGAGCAAGGGAGGGATGCAGGGCAAGGCAGGGAGCAAGGATGCTCTGCAGGATTCAGCCTTGGGGATCTCCTGTGCTCACTTCCCAATGCACAGACACAGTTCCACCCACCAAAACAATCCCAAAGCCCAAATCTGCACCTTAAATCTACATGGGTTTGGTTCCATTCCATTACTGATGCTGCTATTTCAGGGCAGTGTTAGGGTCCCGTGGAGAGCCCCCAGGGAAAGCCGAGGCCTTTCCCACAGGGACACGGGGTGGCCTTGGGGACACAGACTCTCACCCAGTGCCAGAAGGACAGTGGGGCTGCCCTGGGTCTCCCTGCTGATCTTCTGTGCTGCCTCTCCCAGTGCCAGGCGGCCGCAATGGCTCTGGCAGCCACATTTGTTTACGGGCTGAATGTGTATTAAAATGGTTCATTATTTTCCTGACTGGCAGGTTTCCAGGGTCTGTGCTAGTTAATAATTGCTGCCAATTAAACCTTCGCAAAATATGCATTGCAGGGACGGGGATGGGGGGAAACAACACGCGAGGATTTCTCCCGAGCCCACGGATGGCTCGTGCTGCTGCCGAGGAGCCCCGTGGTGGCTTGGGGACGCGGCGTTGTATCGCCACTCGCTGTGGGAACCTTCCAGGGATGGGGCAGCTGAGCCCCCCGAGATGGGGATCCTTGCAGGGTTGTCACTGAAAAGGAATTTGTCTCTTTATGGGGCAAAATTTGCATCTGGTGGAGGGAACAGAATAGGATTCACCCCAGTGGCCCCCTTGACCTCACAGGAACCAGCCTGCCCATCCCAAGCGCTGACCTGCCCACTCACCCTGTGGATGGGTGCTCCCGGGGTGGGCAGCCAGGGCTTGGGACATTGCCCCAAACCCAGGCATCCCACTGCAGCTTCTAGAAGGTTTCTTTTCAAAGGACAGCTCCTTCTTTTCCTGTCTTTCCACTTGTTCCCTTCCGCTGCTGGAACACCCTCTGTCTCTGCAGGCCAGCAGAGCATCGCCTCTGAATTCCAGCCTGATCCCACACCGAACCCAGCTCCAGGCACAGCCTGGAAATAAAGCTTTTCTCAGGGGTGAAACACAAGCAAACCCCCATGTTCCAAAACCCACCTGGGGCTGGGTCTGCCCAGCTCCTTCCACCTGTGACCTCGAGTGTCTTTTACAAGCCATAAAGATGTGAGCACATTTCCCGACCACCGATTGAAAAGCAGCCAAAGAACAGGAATAAAGAATCATTATTTAGTGAACGCTCGCCCCACTCTTTGAAGCTGGGAAGCTCGGCAGAAAGGCTGGGTGTTCAGGCAGGCTGTGGCTATGGGAAGGCTGGGGGGAATGTTTCTCAGATGCTAAAATCGCTCGGAGAGATGCGGGAGCAGGACTGCGTTCGTGGGAAGGACGGCTGACGGGGAACCGCTGCCTTTCAGAAAGGCAAATAATCGCAGCCTAGGTTAGCTCTTCTGTCGAGAGAATAATTGTGCTTCTAAAGGCTCTGATATGATGAGCAGCACTGCTTTGAAATAGAAATAAATACATAAATAAATCAGAGATCTTGGACTGATTAAGGCAATTGCTTCCCTTGCTTTTGCAACCCCTTTGGGTCCTGGTTCCCAGAGCCAATTACATATTTAAAAAGTTTCTCTCTGGAAAAAAAAAAAAAAAGAGGACTTGCAACTCTAAAATAAAGTTTCTTTGTGGTTGCCTAATGAACAGCAAGGGCCAGGACAGTTTACATTTATTAATTGGTTTTAAATTGCTCCAGCTCTGTCTTGAACCATCTTTTTGAGCTGGCCACAATATATCGGTGCCCTCCTGACTGCCCCACGTGGGGGTCAGGGGATGCTGGGCACTGCTGGTCTGGGCCCTTTTGTGTGGGTGAGCAGCCAGCTCACCTCCCCCATGGCCTCTCCTCCTCCTCCACTCCATGGCCAGTCCTACAAAAGCCCCCCAGGATCTGCCAAGCTCCCGCTGCCTCACACAGGGTGCAGCCGATGGGGAGACAAGCCAGGGAGATGCTGAGGGTGCTCAGCCATTACTTTTCCAAATGAATTCACAATTTCTCCAGCTCTCTGCTCTCTCTTGTATGACTACGAGGGAGATTTTCTTTGCCACCCACTCCCCACTTTATCCCCCACCTTGGCACACTGCAAACCCCTCCTTGCCACCCAAACCTCAGCTTATTTCTAGGCTCCACATGGCCACGACATGTGGGAGCTCGGCAGACGGCACGAGCCCAGGGACTGCCTAAGCTTCTCTTGGCACACCACACCTCACACCACCGAGCACCTCCAGGCACTGAGCAGGCAGAGAAAAGGCTCTATTCCTCACCCAAAAAACTCCCAGGGGGGTTAATTCCGCAAACAGCTTCCTTGCCATAAGGATAGGTGAAATAAATCTTTCTCCCAGCCCAGGGAAGTGCAGAAACATCACCCCTAAAGGGAGGATGGGCTCGAGCCATGGGCCTCCTTGAATGTCTTCTCCCTGTAAACATGCATTATTGATAGCAGAAATTATGCTGGATTGGTTTTGGGATGTAAGGAAACGCTGGAGAATATTGATATTTTCCCGAGTTGCTTCCAAACCTATTCTTGGGCTTGAACGTGTTGCGTGTGTCATCTCCAATGAACAGTTTTGAGCTTTAATTCAAAAAATAGCATGATGTTTATAATACTATATAAGGTTTTCTCCTGGCTGTACGCACAGGATTATATATGTGTTGGTGTGTGGGTGCGGATGTGTGTGCAGGGATGTAATGAGACAAACAACTCAATCTGGAGCCGGTGGGGAGGAGGAGCTGCACACGCAGCCCTGAGCAGCGGATGGTTCCCTTTGGTACCAATTCGGTTTCTTTTCTACCTGCAGTCAGAGTTGTCTGAACAAACACGTTATCACCGGGACCGATCCGTAGATAAACAGGCGATGATGTTGTAGGTGCAGGAGTACACCTGGGGGTGTGTGGGGAGGTTTATTCTCCAGCTGTTGAATGCTGGAGATGGGCTGGTGCATGACAAGATGCCAGACGCTTTTCAGCACATCAAATCCGCATCTCAGCACTTTGCACGGGGCGGAGAGGAAACAGTAATTAAGCGACAGGACTTACACCACTTCCTCGCTGCATCCCTTTCAGCCCTGTGCACGTGTGTGCCGGCGGGCCCCACAATTCCAGGTGCAGCCTCACCCCTTCTTAAACACGGTCCTGATGGGGTTTTTTATAACAGATGAATTATTCAGCAGAAAAAGTGTTTCCCCCATTCCGGGATTTTCCTGCTAACACCTTATTGGTCATTTCTGTTGGTCCCTGCCCAGCTCTACTGGTTTTATAAAATGCTCTGGAATAATACTGGGAATAGCAGCGTGTGGGAAGGAGAAAGGTTTTTATCTGCATGGGGTCTTCCATCTCCAGCTCTGTTTCTATGGATATCTGAGTGGAGTTTATATTTATCTCTCCCATTTGAGCTGTGTGTGCAACTTTGAGGAGAAGGAGGCCAAGAGCAGAGCTGCCCTGCTGTTTGCTCTGCTGAACCCTGACTCCTTTTGGTCAGCGGTGAGAGCATCACCTTGGTGGTCACAATCAGCCAAAATGCCACTACTGCAAGGGGAAGCTGCAGAAATACTTGAGCTAGAGCTTAACACAGCAGCAGGCACTGTGTCCAGCAGGGAAGTGGCCCCTCTGCCACCCCCAGACACCAGTCAGGGATGACAGGGCAGGAGCATCACTCCTGGTCCCCAGTTGCTGGTCCCTAGTCCCTCATGCAGCTGCCCTGTAAATGGCCAAATTTCCTGGGAGCAAGGGATTTTCCATCTGTCACAGTGTCCTTTGCTGTCAGGAGAGAAGTCGGCACAGCCCTGGTGCCGGGGGGAGCGTGCTGGGTGCTGGAGCAGGTAGGAGTGGGAAGGCGAGCACATGACTCGGCCTGGCCCCGGTGCACCAGCTCCCAGAGCATTACCATGATGGCTCCATCATTAATTGATCAATCACTGGATGACAGTTAATTAAGTAGAAAATAAAGCTGCTCTGCCCAGCCTGGCATTAGTAGGCAGCGGCATTAAGATTTCTGGAGTACAAGGGGGAAATTAAAAAACAAAGGCACAGCTGGAGGAATAACCCCATCGCCGGTGGCTGGGGTGGCAGCCTGGCACGATCTTCCCTGGGTCAGGATATGCAGGCAGCCCCTGCACAGCAGCGATGGCCGGTTCGTGGCTTCTCCCCTTCCCAAGAAACTGGATCTCACCTGCTTCCCTCCAGACATAACCCCCATTATCCCTGTGCCCCTTTCTCCACAGCTATGACTGCTGCCCAGGCACTGGCCACTGGCCACCAGACCCTCACCAGCACGCAGATCTGCAAAGGGGCTTTTCCTCTCAATCCTGCTTTCTCATCTCTCAGTCCTGCCTTGTGAGCTAACCCACAGGCAGGGTGGGGAAAGAGAAAGCCACATAGAAAGCATCCTCCTGCCCCCCGTCTTATGTGCCCAGGATTGTCTTGATATGAAAAATTATGGTTTTTGTTAAAAACTATTACTAATGAGGCGTCTTTCCTGCCCTTAATTGTTGCCAAGGCGATGACCCCAGCCAGCCATCTTTAATTAACTTAGACTAGATCTCCTGAAATGAGTTCCTCGGGTAAATTGCTCACCACAGCTTTCAGGCACGGAGCTGTGTTTGCCAAGGCCACCCGCTCCAGCACGCTGCCACAGCCACCAGCAGAGGTGATGGCACAGGCTGCTGTCCCCACCTCTGCCTCTCCTTGCCACCGTTTGGCAATCCCAAGGCAAATTGGTAGAAACTCAGAGTAATATGGGAGTGACTGATGCCTGACCACAGGGGATGGGTTGAATGTGGGCTTCTCCATAAAATGGGAATTCACCCTGGCTGCTGGCTTCTCCCACCGCAGGGGCTGTGGGACTGGCCGCACGGTGGCTGGCACCTCTCCAAGTGAAAATCACATTTCCTGCCTGACAGATAACGTCGGTCAAGAGAATGCCAAGGACGATTCCTGAAAATGCCATAATTGTTTTAATCTGATGGCGGATAAAAGATAATGATGCTAACAATATTTAAACGTAATTATAGTTTCCTGCGGCTGTTGGGCTCTCTGAATCCTCTCCACTCAAGTGGCTTTGTTTATGAGCGGCTCCAATAAGGCAGGGCCCACTTTCCTCCTCTTCACACCTGCACCTCCATCAAGGCAGAGGGTGGACACATGCCAGGGGGCTGGATCTCCTCAGAGACTGGAACTGGCCAGCTCTGCAGCCCCTCCAGTTTCTCCTGTTTTGGGCCCACCATCATCCATCCTCTATCTCCTGAGATGTGATGCCTGTCTTGGAAAAGGGGTGGGGATACTTGGACTGTGGCAATCACCAGAAGAAAGGAATCTGTGGGGAGTTTTAGGGACAGGTGGTAGAAGTAAATCCCCCCCATAACGGTGGGGCAGGCATATGGTGGCTTGTTTCTGCCAGTCACCCATGTAGGGGCTGTGGCCCCCTATAGCCCCCAGATCCCATCCTCAATTCCTCTCCAAGGTGAACTCCCCAGCATCAACATAAAGCAACAAAGCAGGACAAAGGGAATTTCTAGTAATGGTTTGCTGATGATAAACAAATAAAAAGCACCAGAGGTGGATGTCTGGGGGCTTGCAATCTGCAGAAGAAGAGAATGGAGGAAGAAGAAAATTGTATGAACCCCTACACTGAAGACCCTCCTACACTGGATGCTGTTACCATCATCTCACAGAAAATCTCCCAGTCTTATGGGGGCCTGGATGCCCTGGTGGCCCCAATAGCAGGAGGAGAGGCTGCAAAACAGCTTGATCGAGTGCACAGAAACAGGCAGTGAGAAAAGATGGGATTTAGGCGAGGCTTTTAGAAGAAGTTAAATATGAAATGGCTATTTCAGTAGCTGTAGTTTAGCCTCCTGTGTGAATCGGTCTTTGTAAATAGGAATGGAGGATAGCCAACTTCCCCAAAAGGGCTCTACGGGGGGTCCGGAAAACCACAACGTCCTGAGTTTAATGGGGAAAACAGATAGAAATGGTAACAAAGAATGGGGAGAAACAGCAATAAACCTGATTGTTTGGTAAATAAGGCTGAGCCTGTTGCCGAGAAGGGAAGTTTGAAAAGCAGCTGGGGAATGAATAACCGGTTAAAAGTTAGGAGACAAAGTGGCATAACAAACCCGAGGGGTTCCCAGCTCAGAGCAGTCAGTGTGGGAGCCCCCGCAGCAGACCGGAGTACGAGCCTTCAGAAGTGCCAGGGAGGAGGGAGGAAGTAGCAACAGGACAATTCACTGCTGCTCCAACGAAAAACCTGGCACTGTGTAGAGGGCTATGGAAAGGAACTCATCGTGCTAATGAACTTGGCCTTCAAGTGGAGGAGGGATTCAGTGTTGAGCACAGAAAAAATAAATCCATTACCTATGTGGCAATGAAACAGCTTCATCCATGGAGGAAGAGCACTCCAAGACATGGGTATTGAAAAGATTAGCCTGGGCACTGGCAAGAGCCAAGAGGCACATGGCATGTCAGGAATGACTCAGGACAGACCAGAGAAGAGGGTGAGGAGCAGGCTCACCCTGTGCCACGTGGGTCGCTGCCTCATTGAGGGCATCCCACAGGGGCTGGGGAGGCAGCAGGGCGGGGTGAGGAGGTATCTTGGAGTTGTGCAATAGCTGCTGTCTGGGGAGGAATTAAATAGAGTCCAGCCTGCAGAAAGAGGGGGTCAGATGCTCCAGCTGGATGCCTGGCACGGGAAGCTGCTTTGGCAGCCACCCGGGGTGCTGCAACCACCAAAAGTTTGGAGGGGTTGGAAAAGCAATTGGGGAGAGCAGAGAGCTGCCTGGCTGCTGGAAAGGCAATGAATGAGCTGGGGCTGAGGGCTCTGCAGAAAGTAGGGCAGGAGCAGGCAAGAAAGTGTCCCCTCTCTGTCACTGTCCTGTGCCCTGGGACACCTCTGGGGAGGGAGGGAATCGTCTCCAGAGCTGACATTGGTTTGGGAGTGGCCCGGGGTCCTCCACTTGTCCCTGGAGCATCTCTACCCTCCAGAGCCAGGCAGGAAACTCGGGAGGGGACCTCTTTCCTATAGCACCAGGAAGGATCTCCTCCCTCCCAAAATGCACCTCCAGGTTTCCCAGCGTGTCGCTCCCCCCCCCCCATCGGGACGGATTGTCACTAGTTTCCCCGTTCTCCGTGGAAATCCACGCGAGACACACAGGAACAGCTCTCTACATGACACACATCACAACGATGAGTGCCCACCCTTTTCGCCCCTGCAGGACCTAGACGCCAATGGCGGGAATGGGTCCCGGGGAAGTCCGGCCCCCGTTCTCTCCCGGCCCCGCAGCCCACGGCCACAGCCACGAACCCGTGACCGTGGCCACGCGTGGCCGGCGCAGCGCGTCTCCACAGGCTCGGCGCAGCCCCGATGGGGCGCGTTGACATCTGTAACCAAACTCCGGCTCCGGCAAAGGCAGGGCTGCCCGGCCAGGCGGAAAATTAACACTGACATTGAGTTTAATTAAACAAAACAACCAGGCTGCGAGCTGGAGCGGGGACGTGGCAGCAGCTGGAGGAGCAGGGCTGGGCGCGGTTCGGGACCTACACCCGCCGCCGCCCCGCCGGGACGAGCCGCCGTCGGCCTCTCGGAGCCCGGCATGGCTCGGGAAACCGAAGCTGGATGGGCGGCCCGGCTTCCCCGCCGACACTGCCGGCCAGGGCTGGGAAACAGCATTGTCCTTCCCCGTTTTGCCCGTCTCTTTACAAAAAGACGCGCGGGGCGCAGCACGACGGCGGAGGCCCACGCGTGTCCCTGCCCCTCCGTGGAGCAGGACGGGTGCCCGGCGGTCTGAGGTGCGGAGGGGAGGCGAGGGACGCTCCAAGGGGCGGATTTCGTTGAGTGGGATTTGGGGAGATGCTGACCGACTGACAGCCACCCCATCATCGGCTGCGGCCCCGCGCCTGTCCCCGGCCCTAAACACAAGAGATGGGAAACGGTCTGATCCGGGCAGTGAGACCCCGGCAGAGCCTTTCCCGGCCAGCTGCTCCCCGGCGGGCACCAGTCGCGCCAGTATCACCAGTGGCACTGGCGCTCCGCACCAGCGGAGCTCCGGGCAGCGCCGGCAGAGGGGAAGCCGTGCCCGAAGGGGCCCTGGTTTTACGCCGCTCGGCTCCGAGATTGTTCGTACGAGGCAGAGCCGTCCTGCCCGTTGCCCTCTGCCCGCTGCCCGCCGCCCACCGCCGCTCGCCCCGCAGATTCCTCCGCGGAAGAGCTGAAAATAGCGCGCAGCCCAGCGCAAGGCGAGCATGGGGCGGCCTCCTCCGGCCCCCCGAGAGCCGCAGCGCTGGTGTCCGGTGTTTGGGGCTGTTTCTGTCTGAACCCCTCACAGCTCTCTGCCCCACTCCGGGAGCTCCTCCAGCATCAAAGACCTTCGTGTTCTATCCAACCCTCTGCGTTCGGGTCCTGGAAGCTGAGGGCTGATCCTTTTGCCGTCGGCCTCCTCCTCCTCCCAGCTCCCAGTCCATAGGTTTGGGGCTTTTAGTCTGGTCATTTTAATTTATTTTATTTTATTTTATTTCACTTTCTTTCTTTTTTTTTTTTTTTCTTTTTTTTTTTTTTTTTCTGGGGGAAGGGAGGGCGTGTGAAATGTCGGCTTTGAAGGATATTTGTAATAACATAACCAGCAAAATGAATGTCATATTTTTGCTCCAATGAATTGGATTTCCTGAAATATTGTCTCCGTAATGATGCCTTTAGGCTCCTCTGGATTAGATAACTCTCCAACCACATCAAGAAGGCTAATTATCCCAAAGCCACTTTCCCGGCGTTTCCACATCTATTTCACACACCTATGTATATCTATATTCAGAGACGCGGCACTCTCGCGGCACAGCCGCTCCGCGGGGCCGCTCCCGGGAGGGGACAGGCCCCCCGCGCCCACCGCCCGCCGCGTCCCCGCGCCCGGGGGAGCCCCGTCGAGCAGCCGTGACGACACCAAGCCCGACTGCCCCGCCAGCCAATCCGCGAGCCCCGAGCGCACCCGTCAGCCCGCGCTGACCAATGAGGGGCGGGCGGCGCGCCCCGGCGGGATCCCCTCGACGGCTCGAGGCTCCCGGGGGGCGCGCCGGGACCCCCCCGCCCCGCCGGCCGCTCTGGGGTCGCATCTCCCGGCGCGGGGAGTGGGGGACACCCGCGGGGCGCGGGGCCGCGGAGGGCCGGGGCAGCGCCAGGTGCCGCCGTTGGCCCGTGGGGTTGGGTCACGCTGTCACAAGTGCGGGTGTGGGAGGGGGCGAGACCCTCACAGAGGGGTGGAGGCGCGAGGAGTAGAGCCGCAAACAAAGGACGAGCGGTTGTCCCGGTCCCAGCAAAACCCCCAGCGCTCCGGGGGCGCGGACAAGGCCACCCCTGCACACTTGCGGGAGGAGCCGAGGCAGCCCACGCGTGGGTGCCCCCGCCGCCTCCCACCCCCCTGCCCCGCCCGGCGCGGCTCTCTGTCCCGGCTCTTTGCTTGGGCCGGGGAGTCTGTACTTCGGGATTATTCAGCTCCTGCAAGTTTTTTGTTAGGCGGCCCTGAAAGGCCTCAAAGGCTGGGAACACCATTCTAATTACGGGGAAGCACGGCTTATTTAGAAGATAAAAAGAGACTTGTAGTCTCATAACAGCTTCTTATATCCGTCAAATAAGGATCTCTAATGACGGGGTGAGAGCCAGTGAATGCCTAAAACAAACTAAAAAAAAGGAGTGAAAATAAAGCAGCCAGGGGCTTAAGATATATTAAATTACCCTGATTAGGAATTTAGGCCGTGGCTCGAGTCTGCTGGAGAGGCTGGCAAGGGAGGGGGGGGACGGAAAGTGCTGCTATTCATTTCTGGGGAGAGGGGTCAGTAGGTCGGAGGAGTTCACAGGGCCTGGCTCTATTCTTATGCTAACAGAGAATACAAGCGCTGGCCTGGAAAATAGAAATGAATTTGCAATAATCCGAGCCCCTCTGTTTGCAAGGCGAGCGGCTCTATAGCTAATTGCAGCCCGGCCTCCCCCGCCTCGCTGCGGACAGTTGTAACGATGCATGGGAGATTAGAGCCCGAGGGGCTTGGGGGGGTGGATTTAAGCCTTCTCCCCCCCTCCCTTCCCTCTGCCCGACGGTGAAATATTCCGGGGCAGGCGCTGGTGTTTGGGCTGGCTCTGCTCGGAGGGAGCGGGGCCAGGCAACTTCTTGAACTTCCCCGAAGCCGCGCAGGGGAGCGGCCGACGGGCAGAGCGGTGTGCCGGGGGGTGGGGAGGGGGGGTCGGCTCTGCGCGGCCGCGCGGCCGGCGGGGGCGGGAGAGGGGGAAGGCAGCGTAGGTCCCGGAGACGGGGGGACCCCCATTGAGCTGCCGGTGACAAGCAGTAAATCGGGGAAGAATAGCGCATGGAAACGCGCCGTCGGGGCCGCTGGCCGGCCCTACAGCTGCCGGCCCGTCTCGCCGCCGTGAGAGCCGCCGTCTCCTCGGTGGCGTTCCCGGCTCCCGCCCCATACATCGACGCCTCCCGCCCCGCACCCGAGGAGTCCCTCCCCGCAACAGAGGGGTCCCACCCGCACCCCGCGGGGTTCCGCCGCTCCCCGCCCCGAGCCCGTCCCGTCGGCTGCTCGGCGGACTCGGCGGCCCCAGACTGTTTCAGGACCCTGGACAGGGGCGGGGCCGCCGTCGGGGCGCGGCGCCGCCGGGTCCCCTCGCATCCTCCGGCCACGTCGCGACGGGCCGAGGAAGGAGTGGTCCTCCCTGGTCCGGCCCGATCTTGAGCTCTCGCCTCCTTTTCCCTACGTTACCGGGCTGGGATCACCCGCCGCAGCGGCCGTCAAGCCTCGGGGCCATACTGTGGGGACGGGCCGTGGTTTGGCACCGGTCGAAACCCACTCCAACACAAACACACCCGCCAGTGTGCGGAAATCGTGGGTAGGGGACTCCAGTGCAGCCGAGGGGGGCTGTTTTAATGACTATCGAGCGGCTCGGTCAGCTTCCGCCGCCCTCGTCGGCATGAGAGCTGCTCCCGGTGATGGGGACGGTGTGGACTCCCCGCCGTGCCCCGACGGTGAAATGGGGTGGCAGAGACCCGGGGTCGCCCTGCCCGGTCCTAGGGACAAAGAGCCGGCCCTGCTGCCAGAAATACAGCCCTCTTTCGTTAAACGCATTCCCCTCCTCCTCCCCGCCTGTGGTTGGCCCCAAAGCCGGAGCCAGAGATGCCCCGGGTGAGGGCTGTGCCTGGGGTAGGAGGGACAAGACGGTGACAGCCCTGGACCGAGACCGGGACCGGCTCCGCAGAGCTGGGCCGGACCCTGAGCCCCACACAGCCCTGGCATCAATCCTGCCGAGCGCTGCCAACTTTGCCCGGCAGCTCAGGGCTGTCCCTGCCGTGCTGATCCTGGAGGAATCGGGCACAGGGGGGTGGAGAGCCGGTTCGGGGGCTGCTACGGGCCGGGGCCGGGGCTGCCGGGGCCGCCCCAGCGGCCGCAGGTCTCAAGGTCTCCATAAATCACTTTTTCAAACTCTTGGAATTCTTTCACTCGAGACTGAAATTAAAAGGATGATTTCCGTAAGTGGCACACGCCAGACAGAGACATCCCCGCTCGGCATTGTCCGCGCTACGGGACTTCTCCCAGAACCTTCGCCTAACACTTTTGTCGTTTTAAAAGTCAAAACCTCCGAATTTTATCTGGAGTCCTCTTCTGAAAGGCTGCTTAAGCTTAAGAAAATTATATTTCAGGTTTATTTGAAAAAAAAAAAAAAAAACCCAACCCCCAAACTTAAAAAACTCTACTACACACAAAACAAACAATAGTAATATTAATATTATTATTAATAATAATAATAATAATAATAGCAAAACATCGGTGTTTCTAATTTCCAATTGTATACTTAGTCGCTGAAAAAAAGAGGCGGCATTATTTGTAATCATAATCTATTAACTGAGTTTGGGAGGAATTTTTAGCAGAAGAAAATTCATTACGGGGCTGCTCTGTGAATTTTCGCTCTCCCGAGAACACACGGGCAAAGGATATACTCGAGGTTTTAAAAATTGTGTTAGAAAACAAATTCGCCGGCGCTTTTACCTCCTCTGTGGTGGGACACGGAGATGAGCCGGGGCGATTTAATTTCTCAACGCCTGCCGGAGTTTGGGTTCTCCCCTCCCCAAAACATTGCCCGGTCCGTCCCCACGTCCTCTCCCCGCCTTGTCATTCCCGGCCAGAAATAAACCACCGGGGCAGAGAAAAGCTGGCTTATTTGCTAGAATAAAAATCGGGGTTATTTACAAGATTTTAAAAATATTATCGTGTTTATCTGGAGGAGTGAAAAGTGTGTTTCTTTGCAAGAATAAAAATCGGGTGTACTTGCGAGACCAAAAAGCCGATTTCTTTGCAGAGGGAGGAGCCGCTCCTCTGGGAGGTGTGGGACGGGGGGCTGTGCCGTGTCTCGGGGGCACGCAGAAGAAAGGGGGTACCTTCCCCGCAGAGTACCCCTAAATGGGGCTGGGGTTCCTTCCCAGCCTGGGGTCCCCCCGGGCTGCGAGCGGCCGCGACCAGGGGCGCCGGGGCACTTCCTCGATCTCTCCCCGCAGATGTGCGGGGAATTTGGGGAGGAGGGAGGGACACACAAAGGTGCCCGAGAGTGCCCTCCTTTTCCCGCTGAGGTTGAATTGCCACTCGGATACGTTTTCCTCGCTCCGCGGCCCATCGCACACTGTTCGCCTGCCCTCTTCGCAAGGACGGGAGAGCTGTTCCCCCTTCAACGAAAACCCGGAGAGGTGGCGGCGGGGCCCTCTGCGGTGCCACCCTTGCCGCAGGACGGCCGGCACGGAGGGGAAGCCTGGCCGGGAGGGATCCCCCATCGCATCCCTTTCCCCGCACCCCCCTGGCCGTGGGTGCGGTGCTCGCCCGTGAGAGAAATGCTCCCGAAGGGTGCCCGGGGTGTGTGCGAGCACCCTCCCCTCTGGTGCACACACGCGTGTGCGGGACACGCACATACTCCCCCCGGATGGTGAGCCGCCGGTGTGACACACCCACCCGAGTGGGCACACGCGTAGGGCGCGGGGATGCAGCACGCGTGTGCGGGCACGCACGGGGCGGCACTCGCAGAGGTCGCGGACACAGCCGTGTCCACAGACGGACACAGACCCCAGGTTCGCATCCGTCGTTTGCAAACGCGCTCCCGCAGGGCGCACCCGGCCGCTCCCCAGCTCCGGCAGCCGTGGGGATCCCCTACCCCGGGTACCCATTCTCCTGCACCTTCCCTCCCCAAATTCGTTGGCTTTGTCACTCCCTTTCCCCACTCCACCCAACCCACTCAATTAAGGGCGGTGGCGGGAGCGGGGCTGCAAGAGGCGGCGGCGGCTGAGGGCTCCCCGCCCGCTTCCTTCCCTGCACAAGGTGAAAGAACACGAAAAAGGTGAAAACACAGAAAAAGCCCCCAAAACAGCCGCTTCCCGTGGTTTGGCTTTATTTATCCCTGCGTATCCTTGTGTCCTGCAGCCCCGGGCAGGCTGGACGAGCCGGGTGCCCGGCGGGACAGCTCCGGTGTTGGCTCGGCGGGCCGGGGGGTGCAAAGGGGGTAATGGGGTCCCACTGCCCGCGGCGGGGGGCGCGGGGAGCCGCAGGTGCTGCTGGCGGGAGAGACCCGCAATGGCTGTTTGGGTGTTGCATTAAAGCACGCTGCAGTGCGCACACTGCGGCCCCTCCCCCCACAATCTGCCTGTATGCTAATGACATGCAAAGAGACTCATTTGCATGTTTATCTCTGTCAATGGGCAAGCGTGGCGGGCGCGGTAATACGTTTCCCACCGTGGCGTGGAGGCCTCCCCCCCCCGCGCCCCTCACCGCCCCGCCGGGCCGGGGAGGGTCGGGCAGGGCTCTGCTCCGGCCCCACCGCCCAACCCTGGCACCAAGGCAGGTACTGCCACAAAATGGCTGCCAGGGGGGCCGGCAGCCTCCCGAGCACCCACCTCTGCCCCCCAGCAGTCCCCGGCCCCTCCGTGCCCCCACCCCGCAAACCCACCTCCGGATTTTGTGCTTAAGCAGCCAATCGGGGGCGCGGTACCCTTCCCCCCTCCGTCCCTCCTTTCTCCCTTCATCCCTCCTTTCTCCCTCCATCCCTCTTTTTGCATCCTCCATTCCTCCTCCTTCCCCTCCATCCCTCATTTTCCACCCTACATTCCTCCTTCTCCCACTCTATATTCTTCCTTCCCTCGTCTTTATCCCACCTCTATCCCTCCTTTTACACCCATCATCCCTCCTTTTCTACCCTTCATCCCTCCTTTTTCAGCCTCCATTTATTTTCTACCCTTTATCTTTCCTTCTCCCCCTCCATCCTTCCATCTTTCCTTCTCCCCTTCCATCCCTCCACCCTCTCCTTCAACTCTCCATCCCTTTTTCATCTCCATCCCTCCTTTCCCCCCACTTTGTCCCGCTTTCCCCAAACCCAGAGCCCAGTCTTCACTGTTTCCACGAGCGGGGATATTTTTGATTTCCCACCGAGCGGGGGAAAGTCTCTTCCCTCCTTCCAAGGGGTTCCGACTCTTGCCCGGGTGCTGAGCCCCGGCAATTTGTGACCTCTGTGGGTCCGCCGGCACCGCGTGAAGTCCCCGGTGGGTGCAGAGCCGCGGGTGGGTGCCCCGGAGGGGCTCGCCCCTGGTTCCTCTGCTGAGGGGGCTAGAGGTGTCCACAGGCACGAGTGGGGAGAAGCAGCCGTGCATACATTCACGCGTGCGGGCCCACAGAAGGGACGGACGTTGGAGGCACTGGTGCGAGTGCGGGTTTTTGAAATAGCCACCAAAAAAAAAAAAAAAAAAAAAAGGCGCGGCCTCTCCCACGGCGCCGGGGTGCGCCCACGCCGCTGTTTCCAAACACGCACGTGAGAGAGAAGGGCTCTGTTTTGCGGGGCGGGGAGTGCTCCGTTCCCGCTCTCTGAGCGAGGATGCGGCCACCCCATCGCATCCTCGGCGGGGACGCGGCACAGCGCGACCTCCCCACACCCCACGGGGCGTTGGGAGCGGGGGAAACCCGGGGGCGACTCCCGACTGCAATGCAATACGGCGTTATATGCGCTCCATTCCATACATATATAAATAACACGTATATCCTTATGTTCCGCTATCATTTATGGCGCCGTATTATACTACACGATGCTGCGTGACGCGATGCGACGTGACAGCCCTCGGCCCTCGGCACGGCGCGGCCCCACCGGTGTCCCCGGGCCGCGGGGCCGCCCCGCCCCGAGGCGCCGGTGAAGGGCGCCCGCGTCTCTGCGCTGGGCTCGAGGACGGGTTTCGGGGGATCCCCTCCTGTCTCCCCACCCGTTATCCCTCCTCCTCCCTGTCCCTTCTCAGCCTCTTATCCCCTCCTTTCCTTTCTCGCTCTCCCAAGCCCTGCTCACTTCCCCGGTGAAGGTGTGTTCGCTCCTTCCATCCGTTATCTCTATTTTAGCCGCGGAAAGTGGAGGGGCATGTGTGTTTATTCTCCTCTCCTTCACCCGAAATTGTCTTAGAAAAAAATTAAATAAATTGTCTTAGAAAAAAATTAAATAAACGAAAACCTAAATCTGCCCGAGGCCCCCAGACTCGGGGTTTATTTGTGGGGTCAGTCAGCACCTCCCTCGGTCACGCTATGGCCTCTCCTGCCCCATGCCATCACACCTGTGCAAAGGGAGGTGTGACCCAGCTGGGATGGTGCCGCTGACCCTCGGCGAGGACTTTGCCCCGAAGCTCCGTCCCGGAGGGCAGCGGGTCCGGGGGTGTCGGTGCTCAAAGGCCCCCCAACCCCGCGGTCCGCTCCCCGGGTGGGTGTTCCCCTCTCGAGGGGGGCGGAGAGAGGCAGGCCGGGGCAGAGGCAGGTTTGGGAAGGCCACCTCCCCTGGCTTTCCGACTGCCCCCGCCAGGCAGTGTCCCCGCCGCACCCCGGCCGGGGGTGGGTCCGCACGCCCGGGGGAGGTCGGCTCGGGGCTCCTCATCAGCGTGCCCGAGGCAGGGCTGGCTTTGCCAGGAGTATGTGGGAACCCCTACAGAGAAACACCCTCCCATCACTCCCCAAAACCTGCTGTGTCATCACGCCCCGAAGCAGAGGCAGCCCCCCAAAAGCGAATGGGGGGTGTGTTCCCTTACCTGAGCGCTAGCCCGGGGGAGCCACGCAGAGCGGGGGTTCTGTATTCGGCTCGTGTTCTCCTGCCGTGTCCCGCAGCAGAAACTTCCTCCGGCCGGGGCCGGGGTCGGTGCGGGTGAGCCGGGCTGTGCCGGGGGGACCCCGCGGCCGGGGAGAGCCGCACACCCCGGGCCGTGTTTATATGTAGAAAGAAGGGTAATTTGAGTGCTTATACCGAGAACCGGGGTTGTTAAGTTTGCAGGCAGACAGCTAAACGGTGCCAAGAGCGGGCAGGGAGGGGGGTGCGGGGGGGAGGCTGGGGGTGTGTAAGAAATAAAGAGCAATTGTCAGAAGCGAACAAAAGGCGGAGGATGGAAAGGAGCTGGGAATCCCAGGGCAGAGCCCCTCGGCGTGGACTTGAACTTGGGCTTTGACACCGTCTGCCAGGCGGAGAGCGGCTTCGGGCCGGGCGAGGCGGGCTGCGGGGGGAGTGACAACAGCCCCGGCAACGCAGACAGGGGGCATTACACCCTCCAAACACCCACCTTGGATGCGGCGGGGGGGCACTCTGCTTCAGAATGCGACTGATCCGGGGAATAACCCAGACGGGCTGAGACCCGACGGGCTCAGCGCACCTCCCGGTGCAGAGCGGGGCGGCGGCGGGGGGACCCCGTCGGGGCTGGCCGGGGCCAGACGGTCGGGGGGGCCGCCCGGTTCTCACAGTCTGCGCCCGAGCCTGGATTCTCTGCACGTCCCGGCCGGTCCCCCCTTTGCTACTATTCAGCACTTAATTGAACATTAATGGCAGCTGGGGATGAGGTCATTGGAGCCGGCTTTTCTCACACATTTTTCATGCAAATCCGCTAAACTCTAAACAAATTTGAATAAAACCCCCTTTGTGCAGGCCCTCCATGGTGTTTTTCCACGGGCCGCTCCGCCTGTCTCCGCACACTTCATCCGGGGAGGGGGGAGTGGTGGAGAGATGGGGGGGTGTGGGGGGGGTCTCTGCTCGGGCCTGGAGCGGCAGGCAGACCCAAAGAGGCTGTGTCCTCTGCGAGGCTCTCGGATCACCCCCAGCATGCCCACTGCACCATCAGGGCCCTGCACTGTGCCATCATCTCCACTTGCAGCCCCCCTACAGCACCAGCTCCCCCAGTAATATCCATTAGCATCGCCAATTCCCCCTGTAACACCTCCATAGCACCAGTCTGCCCCCAGTAGCACCAGTTCTCCTCCAGCTCACGCTAATCCCCCACTGCAATACCAGCCCCTCAACCACCATCAGCCCCCCAGCGACCCAAATTCCTCCCACTACCAGCAGTGTCCCCACCCAGTACCCCTTGCTGCACTTGGCAATCATTGCCTCTCTGTAAGGTGGTTTTTGGGTGCTCAGGACTGCACAGGGCTGCAGACCCCCCCGGCCCCCCTGCTCCGCAGCCCCCGCGCAGCCCCCATTAGCATCCCCGCGCCCGGCCCCCTGCCCAGCCTTGAACTTGGCCATGCCGGGCTGCGCTCCTTCTGCCTGCCTGGGCTCGCACAATGCCGGCCTTGACCCATTGTTTGCTTTTTTCGGATTTCAGCTGGGAAAGCGGCCACCTCGCGCAGCCTGCCCCGAGCACGCCGGGAGCGGGGCACAATGGGGAACCCTGCTCTGCAGGCAGAAGGGCTCCAAATCATTTGAGAGACATATTCATTATATTCTTTCACGGGGGTCTGTTTGCATTGGGTTTAGCGGTTACTTCCCAGACGGGGTTCAGACCAAATAAAGATCATTGAGTGGCGAGGGATTCGCTCGGGCTTTCAGGGAAATGTGCCTGATGCGGGGCACGGCGCAGCCCGGCTGCTTGGCTCACGGCTGCTCCCGTTTCCCTGTTGATTTGCCTGGGTTTATTTTGTGCCCATTGCCTCCTCCGTCTCGAGACTGCACCAAATCACACGATCACTTTTGCAAAAGAAGAGTTTATTTTCAACAGTGCATGGGGTTGGGAGGATTTGAATGGGAGAGAATTACAGGCAGTACATTTCTCTTACAGGAACAGAGAGGGTGCAGTACAACAGCAGCAGGGCTGCCTGGCCTGGAAAAGCTCATGGTCTTCTGGGCCCCAAGCACAGTGTCTTTGGGAAGGCTGCACTCCCACAGCTCCACGGACCCAGGGATCAAGAGCAGCAAGGCCCGAGCTCTGCTCCATGAGCAAAGCTGGGGGCTAAAAGCTCCCTCCAAACTTCACACACCTGGCATTTCACCAGGTGAGACAGTGACTGGCTCAGGTCTCTCTGCCTAAGCACTTTGGTCCTGCTCTGGGGTATTGAGGGCACTGAAGGCAACATACAGGAATGATGTGGGATGATCCCTTGGCTCCCTGTGTTGCCCTGGCTCCCTCCCCATGGCTGCACCGCTGTGTTTCAAAGTGATGCAGAAATCCACTGTGTTCACGCGACAAAGCTGTCTCCTCTCTGGGGCCAATGGAGAAGCAGGTTGGGACCCTCCTGGAGAAACTCGGAGAAGTCAGATGGCAAGTCCAGGCAGGTGGTAGCCAACTGGAAGAAGGAACTCACAGGCTTCAAAAGTCCCTTGTCCACTCACTGGGATCTAGGAAGGAAAGAAAAAAAATTGAGTGGTTATGATCTCTGTCAGAGAAATGGTCCAGTAGCGCTTGGCTGAGAACAGACCAACTTGTCCCTGGTGGAGCAGAACTCCAATCCTCTCTTTGTCCCCACCACATGTTTCTCATGGCTCTGGACCACTTTACCCTCTTCCTTACCAGGAAAGCTGTAGTCCCCAAGATGCCAAGCTTCCCCTGCACCCTCCTCAATCCCCTACCTCTGCCTGCCCCGCACACCGCCAGCCAGGGGAGGGCTCACGGCTTGTCCTTCCTCCCTAGGCTTTGGGGCATGGGATTACTCTGCATGTCAGAGCCACTAAAGGCACAGCCCTCTGATGTTTTAATCTTCGTGTTAACTTTCCCTGCCCTCGGCGCCCTTGCCTGACTGGAGAAAGTGATACCAAGCCACCGAGCTGGAGCCGAAGCTGTGACGCTCAGCCAAAGTCCCCTTCTCGGCTTTCCCCCGGCCTCCCATGCTTTGCCCCACACATCTCGCACCTTGCAGCACGTTCTCCTCCCTTTTTCCTGATTTTTTTCATCTATTTCCTTTACACTTTATCCATGTTGAGTGTGTATTCCCTAGCCCCCCAAACCAGTCCCATCCTTTTCCTATCTTCCCTTTGCTTTGCCCATAAAATGTTACATTGGAAGGAGTAAAGACTAATATAACAAATCCTTGAGTACACTTGCAAAAGGAACCATCAGCTGGCTAATTTATTCTTTTTATTGCACCAAATTGTAATTTTATAAAATATTGCAAATTTTATAAAATATTTGCAAGCCCATTTTAAGAGATAAATCTTCTGTGTGGCTCTCTAATGAGCCGCCCTGGGAGTAGCTGGCATGTGATCTGCTGTAGGTCGCACCGCGATGTTCCCAGGCTGTGACTGGATGAACCACCGTAACTCTTTGAACTGTGCAAATACTCTACACTCTGGGGTCCAGGCTGCAATTTTCATGGGTATTTTTTCTCTCTCTTAAAAATAGATTATCTGTAACCCCTTTATTGCAATATTCATAAAGCACTTGATGGAAATCCAAGGAAAATCCCTTCCCTTCTGCAACTTTGAAGCAAGCCTAAAACTTAAGAGAGGCAGAGGCCAAACCCACCCCATGTGCTTGGGTTTGGGGAAGGACCAAGGCCTGTGTCTGTCTCTGGGTGCTGAGAGGACAGACCCCATACTGTATGTGTTTAGAGAGAGCCAGGCTGCAAAAAGCCAAGGCTCAGCACTTCTCTGTGAGATTAGGAGTCATCCCAAACGTTCCCCCAAGCCTGGAAAGGATGTTGAGGTTAGGACAGATGAGATCTGAATGGTGGTGGGTGTTTTCACTAGCACAGGACTGGAGGAGGCAGCTGAACTCTTGTTCTCACCAGGGGAAAGGCTTTACCTGGCAGGTAAAGTTCCCTGTCCTGGGCAGAGACAGTCCCTGCCCTCTGCAGGGATAGGCTGAGCTTGCTTTGGCCGACAGAGAAGCTCCTCTGTAGTGTGACAGAGAGAATGCTCGTTGGTACCCGACATCAACCCAGCCTGGAAATCACCCACTGCCTGCCTGGTGGACTTGAAACTTCTGGCACTCAGGAACTGAGGGCAGGAGGGGCTGGACCAACCCAACTGATTTGACATAAGCTTCAGAAAAACTCAAATCTCCTGCATGCACTTTCTCTCTGGGCAGAGTTCAGCCTTGCACTGAGGGTGCCTGCAAAAATAGGGCTTCACCGGGTCCCCGTTCCAGCCCCAACACTGCCTTCCCTCCCAAATGCCCTGCACAGGGAAAACACCCCTCTGTGTGTGGATTTACTGTCTATCTTTTTGTTGTTGTTGTTTTAAAGCTGAATAAACAATTGAAATTATAGCTCAGCCTCTGCCCCAACACTTGCTCCTCTGCCTCCTTGTGCCCTTACAAAGCCAGCACTGAGGTTTATATGCTGATAAACTGCCCTGCCACAGCAATTCTGGGCGGTGGGAAGAGAAAAAAAAAAAACCCTCAAATAATGGTAAATGGATGCAGAACGCTCTGCCTAATCAGATTCCTGTCCCCTATTGAGGCCAGGAAGGAGGGACCCCGCTCCTCCCCTGCCCTCAGCCCAGCCTCCGCTTCACCGGCTCACATGGAGAAACTTTCTGGACAATTTAATCTCGACAGGGTGTTACTTAGAAAAACCTTTTTCACTGTCAATTTTTTTCCCCCTCCCTTCCACCCCCCCCCCTTTTTTTTCTTCCCTCCCAGCCTTGATTGAATTTTGCAAGCCCCTGATATCTTTCTTTTTTGTAGGGATGCACGCTGCTTATGCAAATACCAGCCTTTCATACCAGCCTCCCTGGCTCAAGCCCTCCAACTTGAATGTGACCAAAAGCTGTGCTCTCCCCTGCTAACTCCTTAGCACAATTACACCTCCATTCTGCTCCAGGGGCCCGGGGAGGGGGAAAAAAAAATCATTTTAAACTAATAACACGTGCTGTTTGCTTTGGATAATTACAAGGGAGCTTCGGCTTCTAAGAGCTATGAAATATTCTGTTCAGCGGGGCGGGAGGGAGGCTCCGTGTTACGCCTACGCCGCGAGTTTTATCTCCTGACGGAGATGCTCGCGCGGCCTCTCGAGGCTCCCTCCATCTCGTGCTCATCCTCTGCACCTGGGCAAGCGTTTACATTTCCTACGGAGCAACTTCTCGGTGCTTTGGGCTACAGGAGAGAGGAGAAGGCGCCTGACATTTTCCTTATCTCAAGTTACAATTTCCTGCAAGCATCAAGATAATAAAACATCGGAGATGGGCAAGATGAGCGAAATGAATGCGGCGGCTGAGCCTCCCGCAGCAGCGCGGGAAGGGCCGGGGAGAAAGGACACCCGGGGGATGCGGCTGCTCCGCTGGCTCTCGTTTGCATCGTGGCCCTGACGTTATTGTCCTCCTGCCTTGTCTGCTGGGGAAGTTTATGTGGAGGGCTTTTGCTGGGGCGAGGAGGAGGAGGAGGGGAGTTTTCCCCAAAAGCACCCAGGAATCTGTCAAAAGAGGGACAGAAAAGAGAAGAAGAAGAAGAAGAAGGGAGACAGAGAGTGGGAACGTCAAGGACCCCTGACTAATGAATAGCAAGTTTGCCCTTGAACCTCCCTGGGCTTTGCCATTCCCAGGCTCCAAACAAGGGCTGATGCATGCTTGGGCCCAGCTGCAGGGGGACCGGGCTATGGTTCATCTCAGACACTTTGACAGCCCGGGCCTTTTCCCCACATAGCTCAGACTCGCCTAACTACTCCCCTGGCAACAGCTCAGTGCAGGAACCTGCGCTGAGGCCCTGCCTGCTGCATACAGAAGTACGAGGAGGAGGAGGGGAGCCGCTGGGAGAAATTAGCTAGAGACTGGCTTAACCCATCAAATGCTGGGCAGGCTTTGCCAGCCCCAGCACCCTTTGCTCAGCCCCAGCACCCTCCAGGCACCCCTGGCCAGTATCTGCAGTGGAGCTGGAGAGGGGCAGGGGTGGGTTAGACGTGCAGAATCGCTGTGTATCACAAATCCCACGACCTGCTGCTTCACCATGACCCAGTGCCTTGGACCTCATGAGTCGGAAGGTCCTCATGGTGCCAGGCATGTGGGAGGGAGCCAAAGTAGCCAGCTGGAAAAGGCCACCAGACACTGAGAGGAAAGGGCATGGCCTCTCCCCGGTGTGGTGGGACAGGGCATCCCTCCCTGCCAGCCAAAATGAGGGCAGGGGCTGGATGAGAGGCACAAACTTGCCCTGGATGCTCTTTCTGCATTGCAGATCAAAGGCTGAGGACGAGCTGGCCTTAGGGGTCTGCACTGAATGGCTGGAGAGAACAGGCACAAGCACCCGGCGGCTCTAAAATGCGACCCAGAAACGTTCCCACATCCCAGCCCCATATAAATCAAGGGGGGAAAAAAGGGGGAGCTCCATCCCAGCCTCTGTTTTTACAGAGCATCTTTCATGTGCAGCCCCTGAGAGAGGGCTTTGCCGAGCTTGTTAAGGATGGCTCCTGCGCCAGGCAGAGAGGGGGACGCACCATATGGAGAGGAGAAAAAGAAAAGGGGACACTGAAAATGGAAAATTATGCAAAGCAGGAGGAGAGGCACTGGGGGAAAGGGGGGAGGGAGGCAGCAAGGAGGTGGGGGATGGGGAGACAGGAGGCTGGAAGGGAGCCCTGACTTGGGGAACACCATTAGCCGGCACTGGGGCTGCATGAGGAACAGAAGTTTCCTGTGATCAGGTGCAGGACAGCCCTTTGTACCCTTGGGTGCTGTCACTGGAGGACAGTTCTCCAGCCTGGCCTTCCCTGAGATGGTCTGGGCTGTGCCAGGGTGATGCCCAGCTGGACTGTGGTGGGTACATTCTCTTTCTGGAGCTGTGCTGCACTGGGAGACACAGAAAAATGGGGTCTGTGATGACCTACTTCAGAGGTGTCCTGAGGACCTCTGTTACTATAGCAATGAGGCTGCAAGCAAACATTATGGTCTTTTGGACAAGAGTTTTGCTTGTCATCAATCACAAAACCCAGATTCATGTAAGGAGGTGCCAGAGTATTGTAAGAAAAGGTTCTGACCAACAGCAATGATAGCAAGGGCCCAAACTGCCCTTGGGTCTCAGCTGCCCTTACAGGGAAGGTGGATGCTTGGGTGGGTGAAAGGAGAATCCAAATTCAACTGCCAGAGCTCTACCCTTCCCCTTGGACCCTGCAGGGTCCCAGTTCAACTCAGGGTGAGCTGCAGGCCCAGTGCAACTCAGGGATGCTGTGCAGGCATTCCAGTCCAGCCTTGCGCTACTGCCCAGCTTGTGCTCAAACTCCAGCATTGGCCTAACGTGGTGTTTGGAAAAATGACTCAGCTCTTCCCAACCCAGGTGCAGAGCTCCTTTTCCCTATCCTGGAAACACTGGTCACCTTTGGGGAAACACCCGCCTTGTCACTGTGACAGCTTCTTTTTCCCAAAGCCACTCTGTGCCCCAAACTTGTGACACTCTGTTGGCTCACTGTCTTGGGCCATGACACCTTGCACATCTTCACTGGGTGCAAGCCCCCTTCTCCAGCCCATCTTTTACCCAGAAAGGAAAGCCACCCACACCCGTGCTTGGTGCTGGCTATTCTGTGTCTCCTGCTTTGTCCCCTCTGTGCCATTCCCATCTCCCCGTTCAGTGGCTTTTGTTCAGAGCAGCCAGTGTTTTTCCTTCACTCTCCTCAGCATTGCTCGACACCCAGGAACACAAACTGCTCCTGGCTCTCACCTCTCATCGCTCTTGGCCCTGTCACAGCCTTTGATCTCACACCCATATCTACCACACTGCTCCCTTTTCTAGCTCCTTCTGTTAGTTCCATCAGGAAACCTTCCCTTGCTGCATCCCAAATGGATCTCCCCATTAAACCCATCTACTGTGCTTCCCTGCATTTACCATTGGTTAATTTACCATCAGCCCTATGCCCCTAAACCCTCATTTCAGGCAGGTGTGGGGAAGATTCTTTTCAAGCCAGTGCACAAGAGGGGCTGGTGCAGAGACAGACGTGGGCCTGTGCCTGCAGAGATGGGCACGCTTGCCCTGGCATACACGTGTTCCTGCCTGCACATGCCAACACCTACATGTTCCTGCCCACGTTCCCGCTGCCACATCCAAGGCTGTGGGATTTCAAGGGGAGCTCTTGTTCTCCAATGGGGCACAGGCATTATCTGCACAGCACGGCTGCAGGTTGGGATTTGGGCTGCTTGGTTTTACAGCCACTAGACTAAAAAGAAGCCATACCCATTTAGTTTCTTCAAGAACCATGCCCTGGAGTAAGGCTACGTGTGTTGGCCAGATCCTCAGTAAAGCCCTGGAATAAGCTGTAGGCACTGAAGAGGATTCATCTAAGCAGCATACAAAGAAAAATAGCAAAAAATAAAGTTCACGGGGGCACATGAAAAACAGAGCTTCCACCCACAGAGCAGCTGTGTGGGGCTCCAGAGACAGGCAGGCAACGTGGGAGATGTTTCAGAGCTTGCTCTCAAAATTATACATTTGCAACCGCTTCCCTTCTTCAACCACTGGAGGTACACTGAGCTACCTGCCCTGCAGAGACACATTTCAATCTTCAGGCACAGGACTTTGTCCTGGGCTGCTTTATGGCTGGCTGGCCCTTGCGGCAGCATGATGCAAAAATGAGATGCTCCTTCGAGGGAGAAGAAGAAGAGGGATGTACTCTACACCTTGGTGTTCTGACACAGGCAAGGAACTGCCCGTCCATGAACAAACCCAGGCAGAGGGGCAGTTTGGTGCTCTCACTGCAAATTCCCACCCACTAGGAATGGGTAGTGTGGGGAGAGCAGATGGGATTCAGGGTGTCCTTTGGATCAGGCTGGCCTCAGCTGCGGTGCTGGAAGCTGAACCGTTTCCAGGAAGGATATGGCAAGAACAGTGAGTCCTGCCCAAGTGACGGTCCAAAGCGCTGGCACTTCGTCCTGATTCAACCTCGCCCCAGATTCCCGCCCTTGGCTCGCTTCCAGGTTTCTTTCTCCTTGACCCATCTCCATCAAAAGAAGCGCTGTTATGAGTCTCTGCTCTGAGTTTCTAGTCTACAAATAGAAGCAAAGCAGCACCTGCTCCAGAGCTGAACATTTCCACTAAACCCTATTTTGATGCCTGTCCCGGCCAAAGAAATCTTTTGGGACCATGTCACTTGTATGAGATGTTAAATATTTCAACCTCCAGCAATACAAGACACTGATACGATACTGAACTACACAATTGCTATATGTCCCTGCACTTCCACCTTGGCTGCAGAGATGTCCCACAAGGGCTCATCTCCAGCAAATATTTCTCTGAACAGGGACAGGGAGTTGGCTGCCTTGAGTGCTGGGGCCGATGTGTTTATTGGGCAGCAAAGCTGGCTCTGCCATCTCTCCCGGGGAAGCTGTGCCATGGGAGCTGCTAAAACAGCATTTCATTTCCAAACAGGGCCCCAGAGACCTCTTCTGTGAAGGATTCAACAGAGCGAGGCGGGGTAGAGCAGAACAAGGAGACACATCCCCAGGCTAAAAACAAGGCAGACCCCAGGTTTGATGGACCTTACTGCTCTGCACCAGGGTTCAGGCTGGCCTGTCCCTTGAATCAGTGCCAATCTCTCCTGGGCCACCACTGATGGGGAAACGGCGAATTGGGATTTTTTTTCACCTCCTTCTTCCCCCATTTTCCCTCCCCTAACTCCTTTTCCGCATCATAAGCAAAGTCCTAATAAAGCTCCCATCCCCACTGCCAGCCCTGCACCATGCTCCCAGCAGAAAAGAGATGCAAAGCCACGCTTGGAATCTGATTCCCCGGCTTTAAACGCTGCTCTGCCAGCAAAGTGCGACTTGAAAGCTCCCCTGTCACAGTTACAAAGCTCCGAACAGCCCTTCCTCGGATAATCACGCTTATCTCCAGATTAAGAAAGAGAGACCTGCAGCTGAGGCTGGTCACATGGGCTGGGATGTGGGCAAATCTCTTTTAAACAATCCCCATATAGCTGTGACCTCCACCGTAGCCCAAATACACCGTCCCTCAGTCCCACTCGAAAACCAGCTCTGGAGACATGACAGAGCATGTGAGAGGAGACTGGGCTGGGGATGGGGGGGGCGGAGGGAAACCACGGGGGAGGAGTGAGAAAGCAACGGAGGAGAGGAGGAGAGGAGGGTGAGAAAGACGGAAGAAGAAATAAGTAAAGGGAGGATGTGGGAGAGGAATAGGATGTGGTGGAGAGGGAGGAAAAGTGCATGAATGGAGGGGGAGGATGATGAAGGACAGGGAGATCTCTGCTACTCTTCCTGTTGGGGATTAGTTGTCCCTGCACTGTCCTCAGTTTAACTCTTCCCACTCTGTCCCCGACTGGCAGCCTAGCCTGATTACGTGACTCCAGCTGTGCCAAGCAGCCTTGGCAGGGAGAGCACATTACCTACTTTGCTGCCACAGATTCATTAAGAGGCTTTGCTTGTGTGGGAATAGTCATCCCAACGGGGAAAGGGAAAAAAACCCCTTCTGCAGATCAACCTGGCGAGGAGCTCTGACAAAGCGGTTTCTACAGCCCTGCCCAGAGTTTGGGAGCCAAATAAAGAGAGATAGGGATGTGCACACAGGAGAGGAAGGTACAGGGGGGGTAGGAGGTCAGCTGGAAGGGGTCCTTAGCATGGCCACTGCTCAGAGACGGGGTACCAGACAGGGAGGGAACTTCAGGCCCTTTGCAGGATGCTGGTGCCTGGTTCTTCTTTGTGATTAAAGGCCACCTTGCATCTGGGTCAGGCATGGATGACACATTCACCCTCTGTGTAAATGAAAGGTCTGAGCAACCACAGAGAGACTTTTTCCAACAGCAGGTTCCCTTCTTACATCCATGTGGGATTAACACAATTACTTTGCAATGGAGGAGCCCAAACAGCTCTGAAACAGGCACAGAGTGCTGGGGCTGCACCTCTCTGAGGAAACCCACTTTCTGCTGGCACTGATTGGGGTTTCCAGCCACGGCCACCGGCTGCAGCCGCCGGAGGGACGGCCGTGCTGCCTCTCCAGCTGCTCATTATTCACCCTGCGCAATTAGGCACCGCTGATAAGTCACATGAAATTGCCTTTGTTCTCCAACTGGAAGACCTGCATTTCATGGGAATCCCTTTTTTCCTGCACATTACTGATGAGCTGCCCACTGTATCTAGTGCTGGAGTGGCAGTGAGGATTTTGGGGCACTCTTTGGGCTGGCCCCCATAGACATCCTGTGCAGGTCAGTGGGGAGGTGTAGCCTGGCCCTGCCTGTGTTCCTGGACTTCTCTGAGCACAAAAGAGAGCTGCAGCTCCTGCAGCTCACCAGGGACTTGTCAGCTCTCCTCCAGGCAGGTGGCTTTGTTGCTTCCTGGCTACTCTTCCACCTCTCTGTATCACTTCCCAGCTTCCCTCCCAATAGCAGAGGAAAACCCAGTACAGCTGCAAAGTCAGCGGGGGAAGAGGTGTCAGCCTTACCCAACCCAAACCCCCAACAGACACCTCACCTTGTTCATGACCTTCCCCTTCCTCCCCAGCCAGCCATCAGGAGTAAACCCCATGCTCTGCTGCTTGATCCAAGCATCTCCCACCCAGGCTCCCTGCAGGGCCAGCCCTGCTCCATCGTGTATCAGCTCCTGCTCTTCATTCCTTCACTGTACCAGAACCCAAGTATGGAAGAGAAGGCAAAGCGAACTGGAGCTGACATGAAGCTGGATGCTACCAAGCTCCACAGGAGGCAAGCTGTGCTCCAGTAAACTTCCCAAAATGACCTCTGCTTCAGAGCAGCCTTGTGCCATGTAAGTCCCTGCTCTTTCAGCATCTGGCAGCTGCTCAGATGGGACCACAGGGAGAAAGGACATCTTGGCCCATTAAAGAGTTTCTTCCCATTCTGCTCAAGAAATGTATGTGGGCTCTTAAGTTTTGTTGATTTAAGGGAAAGGATGCAAAATTAATTTAGACAGGAAATTAATTAGATGTGAACTAATGTTTACATCCTTACACATACAATGAGTTCTTGTGTGAACCTACAGAATGCAGATGGATGGATGGATGAAAGATAACAGCAGTCTAGGAATGACATTATGTGCTGGTCCATACACTGGGGATGTAGAAAGACTTTTCTCTGCATTGCTAATTAATAACTCTATCCTGAGCAAATGTTGATAAATCCTTTATAGAGCATGTTATCTCTGTCTCTCCAACTCCTGTTCTGCATTTCTATTTGCCTGTTTCCACTGCTCCACCCCTGGCACCCACACGCTTCACTTCCCTCCCGTATTTTGTAACTGGTAGCAGATTTGACTCCCTTTCTGGAGAAAGAGGCGGAGGTTTTGTTACTGGGGCTTTGTGTGAGTGATTGCATGTGTATGTGTGTATACAAAGATGGATACAAATCCATTGGAAATAAACACCTTTTAAGGGACTTGAGAGAAAGACACACAGGGCAGAGGAGAAGAAAGAGCCTACAGACCCTCAGCCAGACAATCAGCCAAGATGAAGAGAAAGACCCAGTGAACCAAAAAAAGCCTCAGTTCTCTTTTAAACTCTCCATGATTTGCAACGAAAGCAGCAGATCCCACCGCTGGGAAGCCGAGCTCTGGCGATGTAACCCTCACCCCTTCTCTCAGCCCCGCACAGCTCAATTACCCCAGGCTGCCAGGCTGCACTGAGCACACCCCTACCACCCCGCATCTCCCCCGCCGCCGAGACAGCTTTCACCAATGGAAGGAGTACAAATATATTCATTGGCACCTTATCAGACATGCATGCAAAACTAATTAACATGGGGAGACATGCAAGCTGCCACCCAGCCACAAATACACACCCACGAGCATGCACACACACACGCACGCATGCACAAGGCAACCCTTGTCTAGGGGGGACATTCAAAAGGCTTTGTCACTAATTTAGGCATCTGTCTCAGTCTGGTCTGGTCCTCCTGGCTAGGCTGGAGTTGTGGTTTTTTTCCCACTCTGTTTGACAATGCTGGGAACATGCCCGGAGACCCCTCATTCAAATCACCCCTTGACAATGGTCTCATTGTGTGAGCATATAGAAAAGGGAAAGGATGGGGGAGAAGATGTGGAAGGGGGGTAAGGAATTAAAATGTGAACCCAAGGAAGTGTTTACTAACACAAGCCTCGCAGCTGCCCCGTCTCTCCTCCACCCCCTTCTTCCGCCCCCGGCCGTTCCAATGGCCCAGCTTGTCCCCAGTTCGAAGCGGGCAGCAGGATGTCGGGACAGTGGAGTGGGAGCAGGGCTGCACAGAGGTGCACAGAGAGCAGGCAGACTGAAGGGACGAAGCCTCAGGGCATTCAAGTCTTTGGCAGCAGGGGGGCAGGTACAGGTTAGAGAAGAGAAGATAGAGCCAGAGATGCCTTGGAGAGGATTAGGGACTTAAAATGTCCTGGGAAGGACATCTTCATGGAGGAGCAAGAGATTTATTGGTATAACCACTCCAAGGCTTTTTCCGGCAGGAACAAAAAGTGCTTAAAGCTGGCCTCGTGGATTTAGAGCAAGTGAGCAGCCTCGCTGCACGGTTTGGACTGCTCTCTTTGGTGCTGCAGCCAGACACGCTACAGCACGAGAAGAAAGGGGGGGAGCAGCAGGGTGCTGGAGCTGGGGGCTCAGAGGATGAACCAGACTCCCTTCAGGACCCCACTCTCTGCCTATTGCTAGTTATTAAATACCAGGAGAGAAAAAAAAATAGGGAAAAATGCCCCAATGCCCTGAGCACCCCCAGGCACGCCTGGGGAAGGAAATAGCGATGGTGCAGATGGGGGGTGTTCGCCCCCAGCCCCACCGCGCTTGGCTGGCCTTGGCAGGCTCCGTTCAGCTGGAAATGCCCAAGAGCCAGCAGAGCAAAGGGAACGGGAGCTGAGGAGGGGGAGAAAATGATGACAGCATTTTCCATATATGCAAATGAATCCACACAAGATACCCAGAGGGAGACAAAACAAAGAGACCTCAAAGAGGCTGGCTCTGAGACCCACACAAAGCCAGATACCTCCGCACACCTACGGTGTTTGCACGTGAGGACCTGAGCAATGCAAGATGCAATGTTGCCCAGAGGTTCCCCCCAATCTGAGTAGATATCAGCCTAAAGAAAGCCTGGAGAAGGAGCCCAGTGAAAGCTGCAAAGACAAATGCCACAATCCCACATCCTCCTACACAAACAGGTGCACCTTAGGAGTACAAAACTATTCCTGTCCTTTAGCTTAGTCAGAGAAGAGAAAAGCTGTGATGCAAACCCACATAAGACCTGCCTTGGTGGGCAGAGGAAGCTCTGCTCCTCCGACAATGCTCCTGCAGTCAGATCCACCCCCTAGACCTTTGTGTGATTTCCATAAGAGGAAAGCTAGGAAATTCCTGGACATTACTAAACAAGGCAGGGCAAAATGTCACACAGAAACCTAAGAATGTACATGAGGCAAAACCAAAAGTCACCTGTGCAAACATTTCTGCTTAAAAAAGAGAAATTACTGCAAGGTAAGCAAATCTATGCTTTTTATCCAAACAAGTGGTTGTGAGCAGTTTTATTGCCACATTCCTGTGCCCCAATACACAGGGATAAGTACTCGACGCACAGTGACATGCAGGGACTCGGGGACAGAGCTGTTGTTTTAATAGGGCAATGAAGACAGCAAATGAAATAAAACCCTACAGAGATCAGCTTGCAGAACTCAAGGCTGAGAAAATCTATTTGATGGTAAAAGGAAACAAGGACACTCATGATTCTGCTCTCATTTCCATGCTGTAAATTTGGGCAGCTTTTGCTGAACGCAATTAAATCCTCACTTAGGATTTAACCTGGTGAAGCTGAGGGCAGACCTTGCTACAAAGACCCACCTCTGAGCTCTTCCCCTCAACTTGCTCTGCAGAGGCCAGCAGGAGTTGTGAGAAAACTGAGTGAAAAAGCAAGGGAATTCATAGATCCCTGCCAGTGTGGCCATTTCAAAGCCCCCTTCAGCTCTGTCTTGCCTGTTCTCTCCTTCCCCAGTGATTTGCTGCTTTGCTCATGGAGCTTTGGCTTCAGGGAGCAGTCAGTACCAGCACAGAGACTCAATGGTATTTGGGCATCTCCTTCCCTTTGCCTCTAATGGGAACTGAAAGCCTCAGCAAAGCCCCGGCACATCCATTTCCTGCCTCTCGTGGCTGATCCTTCCTTTCCAAAACTATTAGAGTCCCAGTGGGGATCTCATGCAAGACTCTTGCAAGAAACCCTGCAAGACCCTCTGTTATTAACACCTCTTAGACTATTCTTTACATTTCCCTTTATTTCAAGACAGGGCATTTCAAAGTCTTTTGCCCAACAGCACAGTTTAATACACTGAGTTTCCCAAGCAACAAGTAATAGAACTCCTCACCTACTTGTACCACACAGGTAAAGTCACCTCAGGGCTGTGATCTTAAATCCATACATGCTATTCCCCATGGACGTTGAGAGCTGTAAATCTCAACATTTCATTAAACAGATCACTCAGAACAGATTGCCTCACAACATAACTTCTCGGCTGGCCACTACCCACGAGCAGATGATTTTACATGACATTTATTCATGCAAATTGCTGAGGCTGTAGTCTAGTTACCCAGCAAGAGCATAAAAAATTAGTTTAGATGCATAAATGCTGGCACCATGAGAGAAGACATGATGAGACTGGAAACACATGCCTGGGTTTCACATAGAGTGCAACAAAACTTAGAGGGAGTCCTCATCAGGTGGGGGTTTATCAGGAATAACCCCCCCAAAATGATCCAGGGGAGGCAGAGAAAGGCATGTGCAAGGCTGCAAGGGCTACAGAGAAATGAACTTCTCCTGCTGCATGTGCAAGAACCTGCCATGGGGAGAGCACACGCAACATTTTACGTCACTCACAAAGCCTACTCTGTCCAATAAAGTGGGGAAGTAAAACAAAGCATGAAATCCAGGCATAAATTAGCATCCCTCTAGCCTAGCTTTATTTGTGCTGCTGCTGTGGATTAGCATCTAGCTGGCTGACAGGCTGATAGGCAGACAGAAACAGGGAGAAATTAAAAAAAAAAAAAAATCAGTAGGTGTCTTTTTTTTTCTCTATGGTTCCTGGGATGTCTGCCTTCAAAGTGCAGGCAGTGTTCATCCCTTTAGGACCCAAATTTTTCCATCTTCCTGTGAGAGCAATAGGCTCGGTAGGAAAGCAAATCCCCCTGAGATATTTGTGCCTGCACCCTGTGGAGCCGGCACCCGTCATCTAACACAAGCCCAGTGCGAACCCGTCACATCCTCAGCCAGCATCCCCCCGGCATCCACAGCTCCACTGCAGAGAGCCACAGAGCCCTGGGAGCACCTCCAGTGTGGGGCTGGGAGACCTTGAGGATAGCACCTTGCCACAGGCACACACAGGGAGCCGATGCCTCGGGACTAGCTCTGCATCATGTTCACCATTGCTCGGGGCAGCTGCTTCCTTCACTGCCTGCAGCCACGGCTGGGTTTGGTACCTGATCCCAGATGACATGACCGGGATCTCACGCCGGCATCTCCTCTCAGTTTGTGTCAGAAATGTGTCACTGCCTGCTCCTCGGGCAGGAGGACCTGCAGAGAGCTTCCATCGGGCTGACACACAGCCTCCCGCTCCTCAGGGCTGCATGGCAAAATGAGTGGTCGTCACCAGAGACATCCCTCCTCTCAGGGCTTGGTGGCCTCATGCCCACCCGCCCTTTCCAAGCACAGCCATGAAAACATAGCACTAAAGAGGTGCCATTCTTGACAGCCACCACTCCAGTCCTTCCCAAACCAACCCTGGCAAGGGACCCTTTCTGCCCTACCAACTTCAGGCAGCAGAGAGGAGCTGGGAAGCTCCTCAGTGTGCACAAACTGGGGGAACAACAGCAGTAAACTTGACTGGGGTAAAAGCAAACTGCAAAGCCCATTTCCACCCTCACTGAAACATTCAGAGTTTGACTGGGCTTTCAGATCACAGGAGATTTTTAGTCCTTGCCTGTCTTTTAAGGAGCCAAACACAGAGCTCAGTTTTTAGGCTATGGAAATCAAATTTTCAGCCGCTTTTCAAAGGTGGCCTAGAAAACACAGACTAATTCTGCACAGCCATAAAGCAAGTGCCTCAGGAGTACAGCATGCAGTTCAAACACCCTCGTGTCCCTCTGCCTGCCACCATGACTCTTATTGAGTGGGTCTGATCAAGGGATGCAGGTGTGAAAACTCCCCAAGATGCAGAGAATCCCTCCTTGGCAGAGCCCTTGCAGCTCTCAGCCCCTCAGCCCAGTGCACTGGCCCTGCTGATCACTGGTGCCACAATCCCAGTAGATTGGCACTGCCTTTGGAGCATGGAACAGGCAAAGCCATTCTTGCAGCAGGCATCTGCGGCCAGTTTTCCTTGCTCCATGTCCAAATGGGTCAACACAGACAGGTTTTCCTCAAAGGAGGAAGAAGGGCACTCTGCAGAGCTTCAAGACAGCTGCAGCTGGAAATAGCCCAAGCAGAAGAGATGCATCCCTGTTCCTCCAGCCACGCCTTCCCTGGAGTGCTTGATCAAAGTCTGGAATAAAGCACACCATCACCATCCTCATCCCACTGCACACGAAAGACAGTCCCCTCCACATCCATGCAGCCACAGAGGTATCTATGGAAACATCCCATGGTATCAGTAGGGCGGTTTCTTTTAGGGGCTAGGAAGGAAGGGAAGAAGGATGAAGAGAGTGTAGAAACCGGAGCCTTTGTTTCCCAGCACTCAGCCATGCTGTTAATTAGGTAGCAGAGACCAGCCACTTCCTACCACATCCTCAAGCTCTTGCAGCAATAGCAGGCACTCCTTTAGTCTCTGTCCTTTGGGGATGAGAAGGAGGCAAGGAGGCAGAAGTCAGTCAGAGCTTACAGAAATGCAACAAGCTGCAGGAAGGATCTTTCCTTTGCAAGGGAACCAGCGCCTGATGGGCTCCCCAGCCAGCACTTATCTATGTGAACCATTTGTTTCCTCCCAAGCTCTCAGCTTGCTCTGACACATCACCTATTCACCTGATTGCAAGCAGAATGAGTCAGATGGGTCCCAGCCTTGCACCCACTCAGAAGCCCTCTATTTCTACTCTGCTCCTCAGTGCCACGCCATCAGAAAGCTCAGCCTGGGCACCGTGCAGGACCACAACTGCCTTAAAAGCTTCACACAGAAGGTCCAGACTCACACACGTAGTTTGCCCTTCATTCTGGAGAGCTCCAGTACACTGCCGCATGAGATGCATTAAAACTTACACTGGCAACAGCACATTCAGACAAGCGGCCACTGGGACCAAGGCAATACCTATGAAATATATCAGAAATGGACTGAAGGAGCACATTCCCTTGAGTCTCTAGTCCAAGTGGCAGCTTGGGACATGTCTGCAGCAGCCTGGGAAGATCCTGCACAGTACCATGAGGACACCACAGAGACAGCATCTTCTCCTCTGGCTCTTAAGCAGAGTCTTCCACAGCGCTGCACACAGTACATGACCTCTCAGTTAGAGCAAGGACCAAATAAATTTTAAAAAGCATTTTTTTTTTCCTGAGTCCTGGCAGTGTGGAAGTCAAACACTGTTTTTCAAGCTGTTCCCAGAATGAGACAGAGCCACACATATCCACAAGCACAGACAGTCTGCATCTGTACAGCCTTGTTCCCACCACCTCCATTAGCACACACAGAGATGTGCATCCCTCTCTTGTAGAATAGGGTGCCAGAGATCAACATCCGCAGTTATTACCTTCTGGACCACAGACCTCTGTGCCCAAGTTGCTCTGTGCCTAGGACGATACAACAGTGGCTGGGACCACTCCTGAGAGTCCTCAGTATGTCTAGGGGCTTAAATGAGACCCAAGCCAGCCACTATCCAACCCAGAGTGATCCATGACACTTTGAGTTGTTAGTCTCTCTTTTCCTCCCTGTTCAGGTGTTAGCCAGCATCCTGCACTGTCAGCCTTGAGCTTTGAGTCTTGATCCCCCAAATTGCTAGGACTCATTCCAAAAACCAACTAATTGGAGGAGTTTTCTTCAGACTGATAATGCCTAAGCCCTACAAGGTCTTTGACTTGTTTCCAGAGTTTTCCCTGCAATTAAGATGTCTCTAAATACATTTCTTGTTAGCATAATTCTATTAATTTTAAGTGAGAACTGAGACTTTTAAACAGTCCTTGATTACAGTTGCTGGGGGTTTGCAACAGACACCCCAAATCCCAAGGTTTGCTCTAAAACCCTTGTGAATTATTCTAGACCAGCCTTGCCAGCTGCTCTTCTACCCAAAAGGCACCTTCCCTTGAGAGCAGGATAGTAGAAGAAGGGAAGAAAGCTGGAAAACAGCCATATCTGGGACTATAAATGAAATCAGGAGGAACAGTCCCAAAAGCCTCTCTTAGCCTTGGCCACCAGCAGCAGCTACTCGTGAAGCTCCCACCAAGTGAGAGCCAAAGGAAGAGACATATTGATCCTGCCTTGCTAGATTTTATGCCAAGCTTGTCAGCAAGGCATGCTCGGGTTTGGCTGCCCAGGAAATTCAAACCTCTCCTTTGTGTGGCTTTCTGGACCCCTCCTGCTGTCCTCCCTAAATCCCAAAGCCAGCAGCATCCCTTGCAAGGTGCACACTATGCCAGAGGCAGCAAGGACGTGCTCCTTGCAGCCTCCTGGCCTCAGGCCTTCTGCCAACACCACCCCAACATGGGGCACGCAGGCAAAAGAGCTGCCGGAGGAATCCACACCAAGCGGCGCTGAGCACGACCTTTCTGCTTTACAATGGTAACCTGAATCCTAAATACTGGATTTCTAGGCACGCATTAAAGCCATGAGACAATGGAGACGGCGAGGCTGGGGCTGGCTGCAAGCCAGCTCCATGCCGGCCCTGCCAGCACCCGATATTTCCCATTTCCTTCTTTTTTCACCATGGCAGATAAGCTAAGTCCCCCTAAGCCAGGAGGCAGGTGCATGCACAAGCTCACCCCTGACTTGGGGACTGTGCGTGACTCACCCCCCATAGAAGGTGGATACCCAAGAAGACCAAGAGAGGTGGTTGCTTTCCTCGCTCCCTCTCTCTCTCATATGAGCATTGCTTCTCCTTTAATTGGTTTCATTCATGGCGGCCCTTTGCTAAATGTAATTATGCCAGGCTCTCTCCATCTGTCTGCGTTCAGGAAGAGACATCGCTCTCACTGTTTTTATCTTCAATCTTTATTTCTGCATTAATCCCCGCTCTGCAGCTCACATGTACAACAATGTCCAGGACCTCCTGAGGACATACAGACACATAATGAAGAGCAGGATTTGTCCCTGGGTCTCTCCTGGCTGGAGGACATTTTTTCACAGGGAAAGCCCCATACCTCAGTCACTCTGTAACATCTACATCTCTCAATGATACCTCCACAAGCCAGTCCTTTTTCAGACACTCAAGAGTTGTCTGTGAGCCCAGGCAAGAGGAGACGGCTTGATTTTGTCTGCATCACAGAGATGTCTCTGCCCTGTCTTCCCAAGCCCGGTACATAAAGGTAGCAAGATGTCTGCTTAGGTTGACATGGACCGCTTTTCACATGGAGACAGCATTCAGTCCCAAACTACCACACTCATTTTCCTTTCCAGGAATGCAGACAGGGTGAACACGGCTGAGCACAGGGATTAACAAACCTCAGCTCTGCAAGGGCAGCTCATAGCTGCATAGCTGAGGCTGCAAAGCGCCCAACACACCCAGAAGGATTTCATCCCTGGGGAGTCATTACCCAAGGTCCTTACACCTTCCTCAGCCAGGGTAGGTAGATCTTGGGGGAAAACACAATGCTAAAGGAGCTGTTGGTTTATCGAGAGACCAAACCCAGTGACACAGACCCTGGGCAACCAAGCACCATCTGGTGACCGCCGGCTCCCGACACAATAGCCCACGTTGGCATGTTTATGATAGAGACCAGAGGCGGATTCCCATTATCCCCATCAGATCCTGTGATGTGGTTTCAGGAGAAGGACCATGAGAAGCAGATGGGATGGCAGAAGAGAAAAGAACTCAATGAGACAGACAGACAGGAGAGATTTATATGAAGCTAAAGCGCATACCCATAAACATGGGATAAGTAAATAGCATGTAAGTATGAAATTAAATGCAGGGAATCCATGGCATCCAGTAATCAGTCAAATATCTCCTTCACCTCTTTTTCAGTTTATCATCGGCATTTTAAAATGAGATATTTATGCCAATAAGTAAGCCAGTTGTATATTGTAACCCTGCAAATATTGGCTTGGATCTGAGAGATTCGTCCCGACAGACAATTCATTTTTACAGTTATTTTTGGACTCCCGGCTTTCGTGGAACACCGGCTCTCGGTGTTGGATTTTATGCCCCTGAAATGTATTTACAATGCATGGCATCTGTATTGTGCATTACACACTTAAATCATTGCATTTCATTCATTGCTTGTAAAAAAAAATATTGCAATATCCTGAAGCTCTGAATACTCAAATTCAAAATATAACTGCTGCATTTTCAGAGTAATGCTATAAAATAATGTTGTATTTTTAGATAAAGGAGGGAAAATTGATCATGAGGAACATGGATTCCCAAGATCTGGGAAGAAGGGGAGTTTGGATTTCACACCACGATAAATGGGTAAAAAAAATAAAACTAAAAGCTGAAAAATCCACAAAGGTTTATTTTCTAAACAAGAACATGGAAACATTTTGTCACTTAAACAAAGGGAGGAGGGCGGGGGAGGCTCCGCATCCTTGGCTTGCTCTCTGCAATGGACAAATACTATCAGAAACAAAAAGCATGGCATAGTTAGCAGGAGCTCAGTGCTTTAGAATTAATGGTATGTATTTAAGTTCCTTTTAGGGGAAGCCTTCTGCAATTGGGGGTAAAAAAAATTCTTGGTTTTAAAGGCTTCTGTCATTGCTGCCCACAAGCAGAAGAGAAAGGCGCTTTCTTTGTCATCCGGGGGTTTATGGCAACACCTTAATATGTCCTTTTCATAGGTGAAGCAAGGCACACAAAGCAGCCGCGTGCCAATGCGTCCCCCCCGCCACCAGTAAAATAAATAAATGGAGGAACGCGGGGACGGCGGCCGTCGTAATCCCTCGGCAAAGAGGCAGAGAGGATGGTCTGGCGGGGTAAATATCGCACGTCTCCTGCCAAACCCCGCGTGGGCTATTGTCCCGCCACCCCTTTTAGATGTCATTAAGGATTTTTCGCATACAACCAAACGAGCGGAGGGGATGAACACACTCGCTTCTTCCCCACCAGTTGGAGAAGCCATGACGAGGCGGCTGGGAGCCGGCGCAGGAAAAACACAGGGCAAATTAGGAAGTATGTTAATTCAGTTAATATCACAGAGGGGCTGGCGGGCGGTGGGGGGGAGGTGTGTGCGCAGATTTTCCGCCCGAGGAAGGAGGTGGCAGAGAAAGAACTGGGGCATGCCAGCTCCCGTTATTGTTCTGCCTTCATCGGTAATTAGCAAGATAAGGAGGGGACGGCGTGAGGGAGGCAGCGTGGCGAGGACAAGGCAGCGCTGCACCCCACCTCATGCCCATGCGGCCATCTTACAGGCGGCGCTCGCCTCCCGCAAAATGGCCGCCGGGGCCCACACTGCCTCAGGCCTGCAGCTGGCCCATCCCAGTGGGCTCCCTTCTGCCAGCCCCGAGGCAGTGGGCACCCGGGAGCAGTGGCAGCCAGTAAAGGGGGGCCTCAGGAGAAAAGGAGTTGCCGTGGTGGGCCAGAGTGTGCTGGCGAGCGGCCATCTTAGCACAGGCCCTGCTTGCGGTGCCTTGGGCACGCGGCACTCCCACAGCTCTTTCCCCAGCCCTCCTGGCTGGAACACTCTTGGTACACTTCTCCTTCACCAGGCAGCACATATTGCCTGGGCCCTGCCCGTGGCCACAGAGGCGGCTGTGCCCTTGCCATAGCTTTACCATTGGACACGAGCGGGCTGATCCCCACACAGGCAACCGCCTGCCTCACTGCGTCCCAGCGAGTTCTGAAGGCTGCCAGGCACTGGACTGGCCCTGGAAGACACGGCCTGGACAGACAGAGCATTCCGAGAGCTACAAGGCAAGATGTCACCTGACCAGCCATCAGAGAGTGAGTTATAGATAAATTATGCCTTTCCCCTGGACAAAACAGAATAAATCCCAAATCAAAACTGCAGCAATATCAGTAAAGAAGACACGAGCTTCCTAAACCTTAATTTAACACAAATTTAAAACAAGGTCAGTTATAAAATGCATGGTTACACAGACGACACAGATAAAGCTACAGATACATTTCTCACTCCATGGGAGCTTTACTGTGGACACGTCAGTGCTGCTCAGTTCTCCAAATGAGCAACACCAAATACCAACCAAGGAACCCTCATCTCTGGTCTCGGGCTGCCCTCAGGACAAGACCAGCAATTACTGACACTAAAGCAGTATTTGGGAAGCATTTAATGTGTCTTTAGCTATGATGGGACTACTTCAGACGGTGCAATAGGCACACAACGCACATTGAAAATTCGGCTTCTGCTCCAGTACTCTGTGGAGAACCAGAGGGTGATTGCAACCACATGCAGGCAGGGCCATGTTATACATCTCAGCTAGACAGTGAAACATAAGGGATGGCAGGCTAGCTGCTCCGCTCCAGGGTTGTCTACACGGAAAACCACACCATTATAATGACAGCACTATAGGTCAACTGCTGCTGCTCCTCGCCACGCTGGTGCACATCTTCACTCTTTAAACTGGCTTTCTCCAGTTTAGCTTAAACTGCTTTCAGCGTGACATCACTGGTATACAGGAGAGTCCTGCCTTCTGCTAAAGTAAATACCCACGGAGGTTGTATGAGTACAGCTCCTTGCTTCAAAATCCGCCCCCCAACCGTACGTCTGTAGCTAGACCTGCCCTTCGGCTAACCTTTCTGTACTCCGCACACTCCTGGGCTGTTCACAGTGCCCGTGAAACACTATTACACCCTGCTTCCCTTGGGTGCTAATCCTGCTTGTCAACCCAAAGGCAGAAGCAGACGGTGGCTTGGCATTTTGATTACGTTGTGATCTGTTTGAACCTTCCAGATTCTTTTGATGTCTGTGCAAATTTGAAAGGGGGAGCCTTCATCCCCCACAATGAAACTCTGCTATTGCATGGTGAACCATCTCGGGACTCCTATGTCCATAGCCATTGCTAGATTTGAAGTGGGGAGGGGAGTTGCAGCTCCTCCAGGAAGAGTCTGAATTTCAGACTAACCAGTTCTGGCCCTGAGCAGAGAACACTACAGGGACAGCGTGTTGCTCTTCAAACAAATGCATGCGCAGGGGAGTATGCGCATGCACAGAGACACCAGCTTTATACAAATAGATGCATTCATAGGAAAATGCAAATAGCATCCTCTTCCATCCCAGGCTCCCTTCGAGCTCCTGACATCCCAAGGTTTCAGAGGAGTACAACGGAGCCTCAGATCAAACATTAGCCCTGCGGGGGTTCCCTCAGGGAAGCAGCCATGCACTGGGGTCTTTTCCCCGCTTCCATGTGAGGTTTCCCGACCCGGCCTTCCGTGGGTGCTCAGTTCTGACACGCGTACGACACGCGCGCGCGCATGCAGAGCCTTGCTAAAAGGTGCTCTGGGAATTGAGCTCCACTTCCTCTTTCTCCTGAATCAATTGTCATAAACCAGCTTTTGTTTTATTTTTAACAAAGCGACAGAAATAATCTCCACACACAGCCCTTGACACTCCCACGGCCCTGTCCTTTAACAGGACGAGGTATCTAGGGCCCCCGAGGACATGGGCACAGGGAGACAGCAGGGTAGGAAAGACCAGGAGAGGCTACTTTCTGGGTGCACAGAAATCCTCTGCTCCTCTCTTGAGCCCATTGCTTGGCAGGCAGAGAGGTGGTGGGATGGGAAGGTAGGCAAGGCACTTCCAACCTCTCCAACCCAATCTCCAGCTGTTCCCTTCATCCCCTACCCACTTTCATCCTGCATTTTACCTTGCACTTTGTTCCTCTTGCTCTTTGGTGCCAGCAAGAGGTGACTCAATGCAGCACCATTGCAGCAATCATTGGGCTGATGTGCAACCTGTGACAGCCCAAGCTCTGCCTGCCTGTGGCAAACCCCTGTCTCCAGCATGGCCAAGGACTCATCTCTCCTCCTCCTCCTCCCATCCCTCATACCCAGGTTCGGGACTCAGACACATATGGAGACATTTCTTGATGAAACCTATCAGTGGGTGAGTGGCAGCTGAGCAGGTACTGAGCAAGACGTGGGGCCAGACAGCAGCCAGGGGGGAAGGCAGCGGGTGGAGGGAACGTGCCTCGGGAGGAATACTCACAAAGGGCTGCTTTCATTAATAAAACATTCCCCCCTCGGTTGCCTTTTGATTTGGGTGTAAGAATTAACCCCATCTGCCCAACAGCACGCTACCTACCAAGTCATCTCTGCTGAGGAAGGCTGTCTGACGTGTCTGCTCAACTGCCTCGCTTCCCACTGCCTGCGCTCCCTGGCAGCTCAGACCCCTCCAAACAGCTCACCAGCCTCGCTGGGTCTGCCCTATGGAAGAGATCTTCTTCCCACAACATAGATTAGACCCAGTGGAAATAGGCTTAGTGAAAATACCATTTCACTATTAATGCCACCCCTCCACGAGCCCCCCCCCCCACAACCCCCCCGCCAGCTTCACACTCTCTCACACCCAGAAAGATTATAACAAATCCTGGTCACCTTTTGCCCCTGCTAACTACTGCTCCAGTCTTTGCACTGCATGCCTTCAACCACGAGTAGAGAGCTGGGCACAGAGAGTACTTATATATATACACACACATCTATCTAGTCAGCACTGGAGGTGTTCAGCTGCACAACACACATCTCCCTGCACAGCATCTCGCCTTGTCACAACACCCCAACCCATCCCTCTCTGCTGTAATTGCAGCGCCTGGTCCTTGGGCATCAGCAGAAAGTTGCAGCAAATCCTACGTTGGTTAAAGCACAGTCTGTCCATTCAAAATTGGTGGGGGGTTGCTTTTAAATCACTGAGACATTTCTATTCCCTTTCTGTTTAAAGGAAAACCAAGATGCAGAGATGCCTTCGAACCGACAGCCCCTTCATTTTTCCAGAGGTGTGTTTTAATGAGTGACTCGCCTTCCAAAAAGGGGCCGGCAAAGGGGAAGGACGGCAGATTCTCCACACAAATTCAATAGCTGGTAGGTTGCCATGGGCTAAAGCATTTCTTTGCACACATGAAGGGAAGGGACTCCAGAGCACTAAGGGTTTTGCCTCCCATGAGTTATAGCTCTACCCTTCAAGAGCGGAATAAATGCTTTATCCCATTGCAGCCTGTGATGTATTCTACATAGATGGATTGATTTCCCCTATTGTTCTTAATAAATCCTGGTGCATGAAGAAACTCACTGCACAGCCATTTTTCCTGCCTTGTTCTAACTTGCAGGAGTGATAAGGGTCAGATGTGACTGCAGTGGGAAGCAAAGGCCGTACGTGAGGCAGTGCTTTGCGGGATGCAGTGGGTGTGCTTGCAGGGGCTTGGTGGGTGCAGGCAACTAACTCCCTTTTCCCTGTTTATTCCCCCTTTGAGTGGAGGTGAGGAAAAGGGGAACTGGCTGGGTACTGCAGCACTGGCGTGGTGCTGACAGGAGCAGCTACTGCCAAGCTGAGCCTGCACTAGCCTCCCAGATCTGCACAGGGAAAGGCAAGGCTCTGGCCCTCTCTGACTTGAGCTCTCAATTGTGAGAGATAAATACATATATTGTGCTGTCTGATAAATGCAGGGCTGAGCACTGCACCACTGTAGAGCCTTCCTAAGCACACCCAGCTCTCCATCTTGCGCTGCCCATCAGACCTGTCCCTGTCCATGTCCCAGCTGAGAGGAGTCCACACCACCAACACAGAGGCTCCTCTGGTTTTTCATTTGTTTGGGTTTTTTTAAAATCAAAATGCCAAACCAACCCCCTCTCAATGACTCCCAACAGCACAACTCACACCCCCAGATTGTTGTTAAAAGGTTCTCTCCCTCCCTACCATCTTTTCTACTCACAAGGTTGACACCCACCCTCTTTTACTGCTACAGGAGGGTGTTTGCTGGACACAGTTTTGCTGGTGTCCAGCAAGGAGGCACTGCTAGGCTCCAAGAAGCAGGTGGCTCTGCACAATCCTGCCTTGGCCACCTGCCTCCAGCTCCATCCAGGCTCCCTGGATTATCACTGCTGGTCTTCTCTAGCAGCAGCTAACAACTGGCCCCGTTTCAAAAGCCTGGCTGGGAATTTGGCTGTGGGAGAGAGGGAGGGATCAGGTAAAAGAGCTGGTCTCCCACACATGAGTTGAACTCAATCCTTCAGCAAGACTTCCAGGGACTCACCTCTCCTTGCTCAGGTGGAGACGTCCCAGCCCTTCCCAAGGCATCCCACTCCACGAACTCTCAGTCATGTCTGATTAAGGAAAAGAGAATTTGTCTCAATTAGAAAGAGGTTCCCATATGCATGGATGGATGTCAAGCAATTACCACATGTCACTCACGTTTGGAAAAGAGACCTTAAATTTGGGGCCGTGCAAACTTGCACACACAATTGCAAGTGAGTTACAGACCCTGGCATGCTCCAGAGCATACGTTGTTCGGATGCTTTCAAGCCCATCCCTCGGCTGAAACACACCCAGCCACGTAAAATACAGCCAGACACGACCCCGTTCTCTAACAAGGAAATAAAGCCGAGTGGACCTGCATTGCCAGACCCCAGACAGCAACACTGTCTCTTTAATTTTCTCCCTGGCTATCTCATCCTTTGCACAAACTCTTTCCTCCCCGTGGCTTCTTCCAGCCTGGTGGGCAAAGTGGGAAAACATCATTAGGGAGGAAAAATAATTTAGTTTGTTAATCAGTATCCAGTGGTGGGAAACAAGAAAGACAGAGAGCTGGGCTGGCGGTTAGGGCTTAGGAAGGGCCAGCACAAAGCCCACCATTCATGACATCTGGGGCTGGGATTCTCATTGAATTAAACAGACACAAAGAGCAGAGGCATTTCATGCTCTCTTCACAAGAATTATCATATCTCCCTGGCACTAGGAAACCTTCAGCATGGGAGAGAGGGGGAGAGAGAGAGAGAGAGAGAGAGAGAGGGGAAAGCGGGCAGGCTGGGTAGAAATATGGGGCAGGGTAGAAGAGGCTTTGTTCCAGGGTTGGATTTATGGATGGGATGCGGCGCGTTGCTTTGCAGGGAGAGACAGGGCCCTGGCGCGCTGGGTCTAATAAGAATCAGCAAATGTGAAACAGGGGGCCCCTGTGTACCATGAAGCAGGGAAACCCACGTTTGACAAGCCAACAGAATAACCGCTCGCGTCTCAAGGCTGTGGAAGGATGCTGACGTTCCTACGAGATGTGTCGTCTTGTGTGTGTGTCAGCGAGGAGGGGGAGAAGGGGAGAGGCGAGGAGTATAAACAAGAGACCAGGCAGCATCGTTCAGTCATGAAAATTAATTAGCTGATGTGCAAACCATGGCTGCCTCTTCCTACTGCCCTGCAAGCATTCCCCATAAAGCTATGGTGTGTGCAGAGCCTGTGACTGGGAATGACAGGGGCAGATTAGGCAGCTCCTTGGGACACAAGCCTGGCAGCAAGAAACCCACAGCCCATGCAGAAAAGGTGAGGAGGGGATGATCAGTGTCCTTGGGGAAGGGGCAGAGCCCAGGGACCAGAAGAAAGAGAAAAGGGAGAGACTGGGCACCAAGCTGAGACCAGGAATCATGTTGCTGCAGCAGCATAAATTGGGGTGGATCTCAAAACCCAGCCATTAAAAAAAAACAGGGACTGGTGGGCAGCAAAACCACTTAGGGTTTAGATCACAAAATCTCTGGGGCAGGACCTGTCATCTCCTGCAGGCTCACACCATGGAGGCCTGTCCTACTTGGTCTCTGGGCATTACCAGAAGATCTACTTTAAATACTAATTGCTCCATGATCAAGACCTGCAAGCTGCTGGGAGGCTCCCAACAGCATTACCTGTGGGAAGAGGGGATAGATCTCTGACCTCACATCCCCAGGGTAATTTGACCCCATGCACTAGTGCCACAAGCAAATATTACTACCCAGTGATGAAGATGAGCAGTTCCTGACCAACTTCACATATCTGATCCCCAAGCTTTCAGATCCTACTATAATATCAAGCTTATTCTTTGGCTAGAACAACCACAGAATAATGAGGGTGACAGGGAAAATGGAAAAAAAACAGGGAATGAAGGGATGCAGAAAGTGATCGGCAGGGAAAAAATAGAGAAGACTCTTTGACATGGAATGTGCACAGTGAACACAACGTGCTGGAAACAAAGGGATGCAGGAAGAGAGGAGAGGCTGGGATGGGCATCTCGGCAGACATGTAGGTAAAAGTTGAAAAGGAAGCACTAATTAGCACCCAGACCATCACTTTCCATTAATAGCTTGTCACCGTTTCCTTGATGTTGCTGAGAGCAGGGAAGTTGGTATGTGTGATGCTTACCTGTCTCTATCTCATTAACAGAAGTGAGGGTGAGAACAGATGTTTATTGCCTGCATTCAGATAGACAGGCCCTTTGCTGAACTGAGAGGCAGGAGAGAGGGGGAAAGTTATGAAAGAGATGCTCATGAAACACAAGCCAAAACCAAACAATGGAAACCCAAACGCAGGACACTTAGGTACCTGTGCCGATCCAGAAACAGCCCCAGGCAGGTATCAGGTTCCAGGAATTCTGGAAACACAAAACTGCTCAGTCAAATAATTATAACCCAGGGCAAATACACTGCCAGCTGGGGGAGAGTGCTCTGGTATTGGCACAAGGTATGTGCAAGGGGCTGTGACTGCATTATACCTGGGAAAGTAAAACAAAGGGCTGCTTACTTTCCAGACTGATTTGCTCAAGGTGTCCACTCCACTCAAAAACAGACAGCCAAGCATCTTACTGAGAGCCAGAATGAAGATACCCACCAGTAAACAAAGGAAAAAAAGAAAACAAAAAAGTCGTATTTCAGGCAAAGATAAATGTGCTTTGCATATAATCACCGTTGGAGTAATTCTTCCAGCAGCTAAAAAGGAGATTATCCTTCCTATGTAAAACAAAAAGGCCTCTCCTTTCCCTCCAACATGTGGAATGGCTCCTGACAGTGACATGGGAAAGAGGGAGTGTGCAAGGCAAAGCAAGACAAGGCAAGGACACCAATCAGCAAGTACCTGCAAGCTGGTAGCACATGTCTGCTGGTGTGATGACGGGAGTGTGCGTGTGTGTGCGCACATTCCTTGGGACACCCTCGCTTCCACCAGCACAAAAATTCACTATGCAAGCCAAAGGTTCCTCTGGAGCAGAAGCCCAAACCTCCTTAGGAGGGATCGAGGGAAAACCAAAGGCAAAGAAAACATCAAGGCAGGGACTGAAGGAACAAAGGCTTCCCCCCTCTCAGCTTGGAGATGTCTTCTTGGCCATTTAGCTGAGATCAAGTGTAGGCTCTGTTGACTCCCCCACCTATTCAAACGAACACTTTCAATAGTCTGATAGGTCTTTTCTGCTCTACAGCTTCTCTACCCCTGTGTTTGACATCCCCAGCCAATGCAGTTAATGCCACATGCAGAAATACTGCCCTGAAGAGCCCTCGCTTAGATTGTGTGGTCAAGCACTTCAAAGTTAGGAAGTGTCCAATTTATGGCTGTCCATGCAACCTTAATTCCACCTCGCTGTGCAGCCACTCTGGACAGGAAAAGAGGGAGTGAGCTAAAAATAGGCTGTGACCGTGTCGTCAGCCTCGTAAGGGCATGGGCAGGGAGAGGCTGAATTAACGTCTCATGGTCAAAATGAAATCAGGTACCCCCCAACTTGGCAGCGCTTGCTTTGGTGCCTTCAACCATGTACATTTTTAATATACAGAAATCACGTGCATTCTAAACATACAGAAAAATGCATTATTTATAGCTAATAAATAATAGATTGTTTATATAAGCAAAAAGAAAAACAATTGTAGGCAAGTGTAACAAATTCCCCTTCCTCCACCCCGCACCCATCCTTGCTTCATCCTGTGCGGGCAGAGAGATTTCAAGCCCCAAGCCTCGGCACAGATTTCTGCCACTATGAAATACAGGACTAATGTTATCTGGCAGCGGCAGAAGGCTGCTCTCCCGGGGCCAGCAGAGAAGGGGACTGCTGGGGCTGGCAGTGCCCAGGCCAATGCACCCACATACCCTTCAATTTTTCCTCCTGGACATGCAGGAGTTTTCTTCTAGGAGATGGGTCTGTGCTGGAAGGATATGACCTAAAGGTGGAAAGGGGTGATGGAGCTGGCTGTGAACACCCTCCCACCTTCCCTGGCTGGTCCAGAGCTCTGCAATAAAGTGGTGGGAGTCCATGGTTTCACCCTGCTCCTAATCTGTTATTATTATTCCAAGGAAACAATAAATTTTAATTCTTTTCCCCCCCAAGAGGCAAGCGAAGGGAAATCGTGATTCTGAACAATTCATAATTCAGCTAAACCTGAAAGGAATTTAAGGGACAAAGAACAGGCATTTCTCGACTCGAAGAGCTTCCCCCAGACGAATTTCAAGGGCCCACAGCAAACAATGGGAGTGTCAGAGGTTCTCAAAAAGAAAAAAAAAGTTCAAGAATCTTTACAATAAAAAGTGTTAGGCAACACAGAGGTCAGAGCCAGCTCCTCCTATAATAAATAGCACGACTACCCTACATTAACTATAGGAGACATTTTAATGCAGTGCCTCAGCTTCGTGCTAATTATACTTTTTCACCATATTTTGAACCTAAGAAAAAATGTCATCAGTTAATTATAACAGATGAGGGAGTGTGAAGACTTCCTCAATAAATAATGCCTTGATATCTCATATCCAACAAGCTGCGTGCTCTGCTCTGAAGGTGCCCAGAAATATGTCCTCTCAGGAAATATATCAAGAGCTGATGGTCCCATAAGCTGGCTTTGTTTCCAAGCCTTGATTTTCAGCCCAATAATTAAGTGATTTTTATGGATTGGGGAGAGTAAAGGTCGTGGGACTGCTGGAATGGTGCCAGAGAGAGCCAATGTTTAAAAATAAATAAATTCCTAAATCAAAATTAGATAAAACAGACCTCAACAAATTCCCCCCATGGCTGCGCAGGTGAGCACACAGATGCAATTTGGTTTCTGGACCCACGTCCCATACTTCCTGCATTCGTGGCATCTCCATGGGAGTCTGGCATGCACTGAAAAAGCCTGGTTTAATGAGACCAGGCCACAGCTGCCAGCATGCCACCAGGAGCCAGCCACCGCTGTCCACCTACCCCGAGGAGGAGGAAGGGCACCGTGCCCCTGCTGCTGTGCCACCCTGGGCACTGCCCCCGGCTGCACCCATCCCTGCCGAGGCTGCCGGGCATCCAGGTCCTTACGAGGTTCCTCAACTAAACCATCTTTCTTTCAGCTCCCTTCTCCACCTAGCACCCCTCACTTCCCCCTCTGAAGAGCTGGGATTTGGCGTGGGAAAGATGTCTTTGGGCTTTTCACAAATCCAGTATCCCCTTGAACCAAAACCAATTAGCCTGGCCCAAGGTCCTGCCATTGAAGGACTGTCCCTTCTTTTCAAACCCCCGCGGGCTCAATTGCTCTAAGGAGCCTGGATGTGAATGAGCAAAGCCCGCTTAAAGTGGTACTTAAGGCCAGACCAGGGTGAAGGAAAAGAGAAAGCCTCTATAGGAACAGCAAGCTGAGTTTCCAAGACACAGCTAACTGCCGGAGATTGTGTTCTTTCGCTCCCCCCATTTTCTTTTTTTTACCCCCACTCCTCAGCTTTCCAGGCAAACGCTCCTAACCAAACCTGGGCCCCTGAATAAATATTAGAAAACATGAAAGCCAGAACATTGTCCTGACTCTTTGCGGATGCCCGTCTGTGGGAAGTGTGATGGCCCAGCCTTGTATGCAAGCTCTGGTCACAAACATGTGCACTCAGAGGGACAGAGGGATGGTGAGAAGCCCAAGATGATGTTTTTCCAGTTTGGGTGCTGGCAAACAGCTTTCCAAGGTGACCAGGCTTGTGGGCACGAAACACCAAAATCTCCAACCTGGACAGAGCAACTCCCTGTACCGTGTGTTGGGGAAGCCAGCATGGGCAGCCACATGTCCATCTTATGCTGGTGGCCCCTGGTGACACCCAGAGAGCGCAGGGCGATTGAGGGGCTGCAATGTGGCAGCAGCAGTGTCAGGGTGACACACAGTACCCACACCATGTGCCTGGCACCTCAGTGCTGGTGCCAAATCAGCACCTTCCCTCCACCCAGACACACGAGTGTTTCCAGCAGGCAGCCGTGATCCCTCCTGGTGGACAAGCAGCACCAATCCATGGCCACAGGTTGGATGGACTCTCCAAGCTCCTCGGCTCTGCCCTTTCTCCGGCGGCACAGACAAAGCCGGGGCAGAGCAGCAGGTAAAGGGAGGCTCTGCCCGTTTGCATCAAGGGTGCAGGGAAGGCATGGGAGCCAAGAGAGACAAAAGAAATGGCTGAGCCCAGCCTCAAGAGTGGAACTCGCCATTGCCAGGCAGTTCCACAAAAATGCCCATTGATGTGATTTCATCCATAACCAAGTGTGCACGGTCACACAGCCTGGCTTCCAGGGGAGCTCCTTCGAAGAGCAGGGCCCGAACAGCCCCTTCACCTGACCCCAAGCCCTGGTGAGTTTGTCTTCCCCAGGTATTTGGTATAAACCCCCTTTATCTCATGCACCAAACCAAACCCACTGCATGGCGGACAAGTTTTAGGAAAAGGTGGGAATCCTGAGCTGGAGCACACAATCTCCCAGAGCATCACTTCCTTGAGGTGAAACCCGCAAACTGTATTTTCCATTCATCCCCCAATGGCACATGCTGATTCTTCTGTTTCTGTCTCCCTCTGCCCATCCCCAGCTCTGCCTGAAGAACAAAGACATCACAACCCAGCTCCAGGAACCTCACCCATGTTTGGTCTATGCTGCATCCTATTGCTCCATCAGGAGAGTCCCACTGAGAAGAGAAAGAACCAGGAATGCCGGGACATGGACTCTCATCTCAGCACTCCCGAAAAAGATGCCTTCCCTTCTGGGTTTTGCCTACGCAGGGGCAAAGACCCATCCAAACCAACAGCCACCCTAACAGGGCAAAAAGCAAAGCCACAAAGGGAACTGCGTCCAGCCAAAATCCATCCCTGGCCCAAGGACAGACCCTTCGGGACCTCCCTTCCAATATGGCACTTCAAAAGAAAAAGACAGAAAGCAGAGACCTGTCGGTGGGCTGCCAGGGACTCTCTAGATGCAGCGGGTATGCCACAAGCAGAGATTTGCTGGGGGGCTTCATCCACTGCTTCACCCCCGACCCACACATGCATGAGCTGGGGATTTTCATCCCGCTGTCCTCCATCACTCACTGCCACATCCCTTGTTAATTGAGAAGGTGCTGCCTTCACACCTCCTCAAGACACCCATAGGTTCATGCCAGCAATGGGGGCAAGAATGAAGCATTTAAAGCAGCAGAAAAAATTCAACCGCAATTTCTCTCTCCTGGACATTAAAGGCCAAATCGCTCAGTCCCTGTCTCAGTCCCCTTCAGGGGAACTGCTCTGGGGTAAGTGTACCAAGTACATGGCCTGAAAAAAATACCTGAAAAATCAGTTCAGGAGAGGTGATTTTGTGGAGGAAAAAAAATAGTAGAAGTCAAGAGTGGTTTCTGACCAGCTGATTGAATAGCAAGGTGAAAAAGCTTGCATCAATCTTTTGTAAGAGTTCTCATGTAGACACGGATTTCCACACTTCCATTTTATTTCATAAAATTATATATTTATATATATATGTATTTATATATATACACACAAAGACATTTATTATATGTGTGTATATTTTTTTTCCTCAGATCCTCTTTTTATATTTTCACCTTTTGCAATTACAAAAGCCAGGGACAGAAATACCTCCTGGGTTCTGCCAGTGCAGAACACTCCCACCAAAGAGATTTTCTCTAACATGCTGGTTGAATGATTCCTCCTGAATTACATTCATTAGGAATTTGAATGTTTCTTTCCTCCATCCCCCATCAAATCATTACTCCGGAATAAATGCATTCATCAAGCACCTTGCTCAGTTCCCTCCTGCTTTGTTCAGTCTAGTTTTAAAGCATCTCCACTGAAACCGTTTGCACCTGACTCAATGCTGGCGCACCAAAGGGGGAAAAAATAAATAGGAGAAGAATTGAGCGCCACTCACAATATTGTGAAAATAATTGGAAAATTATTTCTTAAAAATAGCCAACATAATAAAGGAGGGAAAGGACTACATTCCTTCCTCCCCACCTCCGATCTCTTCCACAATTTCTGGGATTGCATCAAGTATACATATTCCAGATGGGCTGGAGAGAAGGAGGTTGGTTCTTAATGACACGTCTTTCGCTGCCTTTGGAATGAATGATTCATTCGGATCTTGCCGAGACTCGGTGCCACAGTTGAGTTACATTTCTAGAAAATCCGTATCTTTAATTCTGGCGCTGCGTGTGGGACCCAGCAAATCATGGAATTACTGCTGTAACTTCGGATTAGTAACGCTTTCTAAATGATAGTCTAATTCCAGGCCTTCATGCTTTTCAGCGTTCACACTCACACAGCCTTTTCCCTGGGAGGCTTCCTGCGGAATTAGTGCTGGCGTCTTCGTCTTTCTCTGCCCTTTTTAATTTCTCCAATGACTTCTCATTAGAATATATAATAACAGCTCCTCAGAACTTTTCTTTCTCCCGGTATAGCCAAATTCAGGCTGAGATCCTTTTTCCTTACTGTGGTTATGGCGGTGCTTTGCTGGCCCTGGAAGGGTGCACAGGCAGATTTAGCTTTGCGGGCCTACGTGGCATCTGACGCCATTACCCCGTGCAAGGGAAGGTGGAAAACCTGCCTGCAAGGTGCGGGGGGCTCCCACCTCGTGCTGCCCCCGCTGGGCACGGGCGGCTCGGCCCTGCGGTGCTCCCCTCTCCCTCGGCAAGGGATGCCCACTGCGGAGAATGGGGCAGGGTACCCGCGCTCCACCTCGCCGAGTAGTGGGAACGCGGCAGCGTCTTTCCCAGCCCTCCCCATCTCCCGCAGCATCTCCTGGGGGGCAGAGAACCAGCTAAGAGCCCACTCGCAACCCCTGCCACAGGAAGGTTTCTCTCTGCAGCCTTCCCAGAGCTGTCACGACCCGTGTGGGTTGGCGGCAGCGCGGGGATCATCCCTGCGGGATGCGAGCGGCCAGCGCCCGGCGAGGGGCTGGTGGCGATGCTCCCAGGCTGCCCCAGGGTGCCGGGGGGCCCGGGAGACCCCGGACCCGGCCAGGGGCTCTCGCCCCACACCAGCTGGGAAAACGTGCCGGGGAGGCTCGGCGGAGAGCACGGTGCTTTGTGTCGCCATGGGAACGGAATGCAGATGTGCCAATTGCTTTTCTTTTCTTTTCTTTCTTTCTTTTTCCACCTTTTTTTTTTTTTTTTTTTTTTTTTTTTTTTATTTGCCAGACATTGTAATACATATTATGTTTCAACTTCTGGGGCTTTCAGCGGAGGTGAGGGAGGCTTTGTGCCTTGCCAAACGCTCGGCTCCCAAAGGGAGCTCTCTCAGGGCCGGGCGGCTGCATGCTGGAGGGGTGCACCCAGCAGCGGGACCCCTTTCCTAGGCATCCCCCCGCCGCTACGAACAAAAGCAACAGCCACCACGCAAAAAAGTGATCACATTCTCACCAACTTGACCTTCCAAAGGGAGGCCAGGATCAAATCCAAAGCCGAAAAAATAGAGCAGGAGAGAGAGAGAGAGACAGAGAAGGAAAGATATCCAAAAGCTGGGGAGTTTCGTGGTGTGACCCGTAGGCTGGGACGGGGGGGAAGGTTTATTTGGGGATGGTGCTCGCTCTCTCCATCCTCCCAGAGCCGCAACACCCCCCAGCCTAGGAGTGAATTTCGAGTGCGTTTAACCGATAATTAAACCTCGGATTTATTCGGCAAAGGAAGAATTGGCGCAGGGCTCGCCTCCCTGTCCCCATCCCTCCCCCGTGCTGCCGCGGAGTCCCGGGCTGCCCGGAGCGGCCCGACGGGGAGGTCGCGGACCCGCAGCCCTTACCTGGAGCCCCCAGGGCGGCGAGTCGGGCCGTCTCTGCACTGCCGGTCCTGGTGCGGCCGCTTCCCCTGGGCGAGCAGGTCTGGAAGTCATTTCTACTTTCGGTTATCTAGCTTTATGATGGCTCCACAACACTCATACAGCTAGATAACCAAAGACAGAAACATCCCTCCGTCGGGGATGCCGGCCATCCGTCCATCCGTCCGTCCGCTCCAAGGTGCGGGCACGGCCGGGGCAGGGCGGCCAGGAGCTGCCACCGGGAACCACACACACATAAAAAAAAATTAAAAAGAAAAAAAAATTAAAAGAAAAAAAAAGAAAAGAAAAAAAAAAGAAAAGAGAGAGAGAGAAAAAAGATAAATATGAAGCGGAGAAGACGAGCCGGGGCAGAGCCACGGGCGCACGGCGGGCTGCCGCGGGGGCTCGGAGCCGAACCGCGCCGTACCGAGACAGGTCGGACTGTGCCGAGCTGAGCCGAGCCGAGCTGAGCCAGGCCGGGCCGGGCAGCGAGGGCTGGGCTAGGCTGGGCTGCGGGGGCCGATGCTCGGCGCTCGGCGCCCAGCCCGCCGGCCCGGCCCGGCGAGCGGCACTCGCGCTCCCGCCCCGCTGCCCAACTTCTACTCCCCTCGCATGGTAATCGCCCCCTTTGGGAAGTGACGTCGCGCCGCGCCCAGCCAATCCCCGACCCCTCATTTAAATCAGCGCCCCCTTTCCCGCGCTTTCCAGCCCGGGATGGGCTTTGCAGCGGGCCGGGCCGGGACGGGGCGGGCCGGCACGGCTGGGCTCGGCACGGGCGGCACCGGCCCCTCCGCCGCACCCCGCCACCGGCCGCCTCCTCCCGCCCTGCCCTGGCCTGTGCTGGGGGCTGCGCCGCGGCTCGCTCACCTCCCCTACCCCCTGCCCGCTTCCTCCCGCCCCGACGTGCCCCCGCGGCACCTCCGCTGGGCTGGGGGAGAGGCGAGCAGCACCCCTGCATAGCCCTGCACCTCCAACTAACCTCTCTTTCCCCCTCCTCGGCACTCCCCTCTCTCCTTTTCGCCCCTTTCCCTTTCCCCTCTCTTCCCCTCGCCCTTTTCTCTCTCCCCTTCACTCTCTCCCTTTCCCTGGCCTTTCCTTTCTCCTCACCTTTTCCCTTTCCATCCATTTTCTTTTCGTATTCCCGACTCCTTCTCCCATTTTTCCCTCTCCTCGCCATGCACCCCCACCACCCCCCATGCAGCGTACCTCTCTAACACCTTCTCCTCCCCCAACAATCCCTTCCCGTCCGGCCTCCGCACCTGGGGGCAGCCCGAAAGACCCTTTCTCCGCAGCCAGACGCGGGGCCCGCCCGTCCCGAGACATGCCCCGGGGACGCACCCGCGATCCCCCACACATCCTCTGCTCCCCATTTCCCCACACTTTTCATTATTTCCCCTCCAGCTTCTGCTATTTCCTGCACAGGTTCTTAACGCGATGTGCGTGTAGCGGCGAATCCGGCACATACAAATAATAACAGCAGCAATAATCAGACTAAAATGCCAGGAGGTAAATATGATTATCTGAGGTGCTTAACTGACCTACTCCTCACACAAAAAAAAAAAAAAAAAAAAAATTAGAATTGTAATCCCTCGCCGCTTCTGAACATTTCCTTTTTTAAATTCCAGACGAAGGTAAAATGTGACCTGCTACAAAACGAAGCGATCTCGGCGGGAGCAGCCGCGGCAGAGCGCTGCCTGCCGGTCCCGCCGCCTCCGGCTCCCGGCGAGCTCCGCTCGGATTATATATTTCTCCCTCTCTTCGCCCTCCCCCTCCCCGCCATTCCCTTAAAAAAAAATTTAAAATTAAATAAATAAAATCTACGAGCTCAATCAGGCTAAAAGCTAAAGGACGAGGGCTGCCAGCCCTTTGCGAGCCGGCGCTGCTCCCGGCGCCCAGGCGAGCCCGGCCGCCGCTGCTTGGCTCGCGGGAACTGCGCGTTCCCTCCCGCCGCCTGCCTAACGAGAAACGGGCCCGGCTCTGCTCTGGCCGCCCCGACGGGGCTGGAGAAGGAGGAGAGAAATAATTTCTCTGTCCCCAGCCCCTCGATGCCTTCCCTGCGGCCCGGAGCGGCCCGGGAGGGGACTTGGCCGGCGTTTATTTTAATCTATACTGGAGACGGAGGGGGGAAAAAATTGCCATGAATGGGATCTCCTTAATTTTACGGCCTTGGATTTTCTCCTAATTTATCGGTTTCGCTGTTAGGGTGGTCGCTGCTAGAATGCTGGCGGCTGGGGCGGGGGAAGTCGCCCGCCCGCCCCGCTGCCTCGGAGGGCAGCCCGGGGGTACGGGGACGGTGGCACCGAGCGGGTACGAAGGGCTCGCCTTGCCCGGGGACCGGCCTCGCTTTACCCCCACGGGGGAGGCCCCGTTACTCACCGCGGGGCCCCGGTGGCGGGGAGAAGCTTGGCGCGCCGCCGACAGCTTTCCCCACTCCCGGGGCCGTTTCGGCGGCGATGCGGCCCCGTTCCAGCCCCGTTGTCCCTGCGGCAGCGGCGAGGGGGCCCAGACGGGCAGCGCCAGTCCTGCTAAGCCGCAGCTCTGCCCGGCTGCCGCCGTGCGAGATCTCCCGCCCGCCGTGCCGAGCCCCCGGGCCGCCGTGTCGCTCAGGCGAGGATGCTGCGGGTAAACCACCGCGCCTCGCCGGGCTTCTCGGGGCTGGAGACGAGATTCCCTCTCTCTGCCGGTCAAAGGAGGTGATTTTCTTGGCAGAAATATATATTACATTATTTTTCTTCCCTGCTCCTTTTCGGCAATGTTTTGCTCTGCTCGGAGCTCTCGCCTTGACACTCTCTCTCCGTATAGACAGAGCCCCAGTACGTGGGAGAGCTCACCATGAGCTCGGGCTATTTTTGTTTGTTTTTAGGCTTGGGTATTGTGGGATTTTTTTTTTTTTTTTTTTAATTCTGGTTATTTTGGGGTGGCTTTTTTTTTTTTTTTTTTTTTTTTTTTTTTTTTTTTTTTTTTTGTGGCGGGTAGGGGTTGTTTGGGCTTTCTTTTTGGCGCGATTTTAGCAGGATGCGTACAAAATGGCTCCTTGGCACAGCGCAAAGCACTATCGAGAAGCCTGGGGAGGGATCGGCGGGGCTGCCCTGGCTCCGGAGCTCCGATGGCATCACCCGGAGCCAGCTCGCGTCCTCCTGCCCTGGGCCGCCCACGGGGGCCGCGGGACTCTCCTTCATCTGCACGAGAGAAAAGCACCCACGGCGGCGGGCGGCCCGACGGGACGGGGAGGGACGGTGGCGCCGGCGTGGCTCTGGCCATGGTGCTGCACCGGCCCCGGCCCGGCGGACCTTCCGCCCCACCCGCGGGCAGGACGGCCCCGCTGCCTCCTCGGGTGACCCCGGCGCCAGGCAAGGCGGGCGGCCCCGCTGGCCGCACCTCGGAAGAGCCCGGTCACCAGGCCGCCCCTGAATTATTTAACGTGATCGCCCAGGAACGAGTCCGCTGCCTTCCCCTCTTCTACGTCCTGCACGTCTGACGTCACTTTTCTTTAATTAGGATAAGTTATTTTTAGCCAACCTGGAGTAACCCCCCACGCCTCGCAGCCTCGAGCTGCATCTTCTCCTAATTGTTTTTTTAGGATGGTTTTTCTTTTTTTTTATCTTTTTTTTGGCGGGGGGGGGTGTGTGTTTGCTTTTCCCCTCACCATCGGGGCTTGGCAAAGAAGCGGCAGCTCCCGACGGGCGTGAAGGAAACGCGTCGCTTTGTTTAGTAATTAAAAGCCGCCTCTGAGCAAGCCCCGGCGCCGAAAAGGGAAAGCGGCTGCGTCTCACCCCCAGCTCCTCTTTTCTCTCCGGCCGTCGGGGCCGGGACCCAGGTGGGGACCGCCCCAGACCTTCCTCGCTTGGCGGGGCGAGGTGCTGCCCGGCCGGGGGCCGGGGGTGGAGGCACGTCGAAGGGATCCGGCCAGGTGCAGAGTCTCAGGCCACCTGCACTGCTATGATTCGGGTTTCCTTAAGGCTGAGGCCTAAAATGCGTTTCACTTCCAGGGTGATACAGGGAAAAAAACAAAACAAAACAAAACACAAAAGCCAAACAACGATCCCCGAGGAAATAAGCAGTCGCGGGAAGGCAGGGAGCAAAAAGGAAGAATGAATGGGGGAAAAATAGAAAATTTTAAAAATGAGGGTAAAAACAGAAAGGAAAAGAAAATTATAATAAACGAAGATTAAATAAAATAATTTTCCCCTTTTCTTCTTCTTTTTTTTTTTTTTTTTTTTTTTTTTTTTTTTTTTAGCAAAGGAAATGCATACAGCAAATGAAAAATTAAAAAAATCCACCGGCACCAGAAGCCGGTGGCAGATCAGGGCACAAGCAGCGGTAGCCCCGTTGCTGGTCCTCAGGGGTAAATCCGAGCAGGGGAGCAGGACGCCCTGATGTCCTCCCTCTTATCCCTAAAAACAGGCCCAGTAGCAGCACCCGCTGCACCGGGAGGATGAACTTCCTCGGTAGCCCGAGATTTCTCCCGCGGCCTAAAGCCTGGGTGTCCCGGGAGGCTCGGCCTCATCCGGGCGTTTTGGCCGGTGCCGCTTCTCCGACCGGCGAGAGCGGAGGTTTGGGGGAAACTCGGCAGCCCCCCGGCAGCGCTCGGCCCCAGCTCCCCGCCGTCCCGTCGGGGCTCAGCCCGCCCCGGGCCCCTCTCCCGAGCTGCAACGTCCCGGGCATCCAGGGAGAAGCTGCCGGAGCAAACGCGTCCCCGGCAGCAAAAGGTTCCCGGTGTTTCCACTCGTGCCCCGCGAAGGGTGAGCCGGGGCCAGGCAGCGACGCGGGGCTGTCCCGGTCCCGCCGGCACCTGGAGGAGCCCAACTTCCCGGCGGGGACCGGCCCAACTTCGTATCCCCCCTTCCTCTCTCCCTGCCTCCCTCCTCCCCCTCCGGCAGCCGGTGTGTCCCCCCCGGAGGAGACTGTCCCCCCGCACCCTCCCGCCTCCCCGGGGCCGCCCCGCCGAGGCGGCGATGCCCGGCCGCGACACTCACTCTGCTGCCGTTGCGGAGGGCAGGACGGCGGTCCCGGGAGAAGCGGGCGGCGGGGCCATTCCCCTCCCCGGGGCGGGCGGAGGGGCGGGCTGGGCTGCCCCCGGCCGAGCGGTGGCCCCCGCAGCCCCCAGCCCCAGGCGCGGGCCGGCGGGGGCGGCGGAGGCGGCTCTGCCCCGGCTCCGTGCGTCTTCCCGGCTGCTGCCGGTGCCGGCTCTGGTCGCTGGCCGGGAGCTGCCGCCGCCGGCAGGCTCTGCCCGCACTGACGTCAGCCCGGCAGCCGCCTATTCACTCCAACCATGGCGGAGAGGAGGAGGAGGAGGGAGAGGGGGAGGGGAGGAGGCGGTGGGAGGGAGGGGGAGAGGAGGAGGACGGGAGGAAGGCGGCGGTGGCGGCGGGGGCTGGTGGCTGGCAGGCTCCGCCGAGCAGAAAGCGCAGCCCCTCCGCCTCACCCCTTAATTACCCCCCGAGGATGGGGCTGCGCGGGGGAGGGGGGCCGTGTACCCCCCTTTCCCCCCGGAGAGCCCCTCTGCCTCCGGCTCCCCCGGGGCTGCCGTCGCTCACCTGGCCGCCCCACCGGGCACCCCACTCTTCCCCCGGCCTCGAGAAGCGCTTCTCCGGGGGGGAGAGCGGGGCCAGCCCCCCCACACACCCCGCCACCCGAGTCCCCTCTTGGTGGTGCCCCCCATCCCTTGAGGAACGGACCCCGTGACTGCGGACAGGGAAAGGGCTGAGGCCGCCCCTAACCCTTCCCTGGCCCGGGCAGCTCCCACCGGCCCCCGGCCGCCTTCCCGGCCCCGCACCGCTGTCCAAATGCTGAAAGGACCCTCGACTGCCCGGTCCGGCCCGACACGGCTCGGCACGGCATGGCCCGGCCCTGCCTGGCCCGGCACGGCACGGCCCGGCCCGCCTGCGGGGCACAGGCTGCCCCCGGGCCGAGTCCCCAGCCCTGGAAAAGGGGTCCCTCGTGTAGCCGGGCCGTGCCGTGCCGTGCCATGCCTTCCCCGACGGACAGGCCGAGCCCGGAGCCCGGTTCGCCCCGACAGCCGCAGCGCAGGGCTCGGTGGCCACAGCGAGCTGGAAGCGGGGCGCGGGCGCGCAGGTACCGCGGGCGCGTCCCTCTCCTCTCCCCTCCGTCTCTGTCTTTCCTCTCGTCTTTACAGAACCACACACATACTGCACCGCCTGCAGCCTCTGCTCTAAGGCTCAAAAAGCCCTCCCCAAAAACCCACAACTCCCCACACCCCAATCCCTCCTGGCACACCTTTACTTCGCTTCCGACCTCTCCTCTTCCTTCCTGCGTTTAACCTGGCTCCTAATTTTTATCTCCGATTCACTCCACCGATGCCCCGGAGTGGCTCTGGGGAGTCTCTCGCCGCCCCGATGAATACACAGGGATCCCCAGACAGGTTTTCTATGTAGGAAAAAATAAACCGATCGAGCCCGAGAGATCTGCAACAGCCAAACACGCCGCCTCGCCTTTACATTCGTGTTTTTAAATTCCCCCGTTATTTTCCTTTTTTGCATCTGCGAGTTGCCACGAAAGGAAATACAACCCCAAATGCCAAAATGCCATCGCCAGCAGAAATCGGAGCTTGTTGCCAAATTCCGTAGTATTTTATTTTAAAAGCAATTAACACCATAAAAAAAAAAAAAAAAAAAAAAAAAAAAAAAAAAAAAAAAAAAAAAAGCGTGTCTTCTCCTCTTCCCGGGGAGTGTAAGAAATCCTTTTGCTCACCCAGAGTCGAAAACCTAATGGCATTGTCGTTAAACACGAAAAGGAGAATATTAAGAAATTGCAACACTCCCTCCCGAGCGCTCCCCCCCTCCCAGTTTATTTGCCCTAATAATTAATTCACAAGAGCTTAACTTCGGTGTAACCCCGGCGGTCTTTTCATTAAAAAATCCCCCCGTTTCCTATTGAATTAGCTCTGCTCCATTGTCGCTGAAATGAAGACGCCAAACCAACTTTTACCCTGAGCATTTTCTCACCAGCCCAAAGAAAAGTCTCTCTCCTTTTTCTTTTCTCTGTTTTTTTTCTTTCTTTTTTTTTCTTTCTTTTTTTCTTTTTTTTTCTTTCTTTTTTTTTTTTCTTTTTTTTTTTTTTTTTAATTCAAGCACCCAGGCGATGGACGTGTCCTGCAATTTAACTACTTTCAAATTCTTTGTTCGGGTCCCACCGGGGCTCTATTGTCACCCTATTGAGAGAGCTTATTGCCAAGTCAAGCCTGAGCGAATTGAGACACGCACGGGAGGAGCCCCGGTGCCTGGGAGCGGGATCCGTGGGCTGCTCGGCCCGGGGGGACCCTGACCCAGCCCCGAGGGAGCGGGCACGGAGCGGGACAGGGGCTGCCGGCAGCCCCCGGGCCGGGATAACCGGCACCGATTCCGCAGGAGCCGCAGCCGCCAAAGCAGCCCCGGCCCCGCAGAGCCCGGTGGTTGTGATGGGGCAGCCCCGGGAATGGGCGCCCCCGGGATCGGGCTCCTTTGAACCCTCAAAGCATCCCCCGCAGCAGCGCCCTGGCTCAGGTACCACCGCTGCGGGCAGGAGAGGGACTTACCTCGGATGCCCGCGGTGCCGCCAGCTTCCCTCCTTCGCTGGTTCTCCCTTAATCCCGAAAAGGAGGATCCTCCTCTGTTCTCATCCCACCCCCGACCCCTCCACCTCGGAGCCGGCTCCCGCCTGTCTCCTGTCGCCCTCTTCAGCGCTCACTTTGGGAGCTCCGGGGCTCGCTTCCCGAGCAGGGAAAGAGCGGGATGTTGGGGTGCTTTTCTTGTCTCTTTTCCTTCCCTCTTTCCCGACTCCTCCCCAGCCTGAAAAAAGGGGTTGAGAGCTGGAATAGGGGGGTACGAGCTTCTCGGAAGGGTTATTTCAGGAGAAAAAGAAGCTGAAAGAGCAGTGCTGGGCACGGATTTCCACGTAAGCCCGTACGTCACCTATAAAAATTGCCCGTTTCTCCCGTTTCTTGGCTCCGGGGGGGCAGCTGAGACATCTCCACCTGTGGAGGGAGGGGGTGAAACACCGTTAAAACCGGCACCCCGTTAAAAACGTCCTGCTCCAGCTGGGAGGGGAAAGCAGAACCGGGGGATGCTGGAAAACAGGGGCTGCCTCTGCATCATCATCCGCTGCCCCGTGGTGATGTTTGGCCTCCGCCTGCCCCCCCAAAACACCCATCAGGAGCCCTTCTCAGCCTCTCGATGCCGGGGAGAGAAGGAGGTTTACGGGATTCCACGCCGATGGCACGGGGAGGGCCGCGGCAGGGACAGGGGGACACTGCGGCCATCACTTCCCCCTCCTCGCCGCTGTCCTCCTGTTGTGACCAACGGCGTCTCCGCCGTGTCCCGGGGGAAGTGGAAGCCCTTGACCCCTGGCCCCAGGGGCAACGGGGTTAAACAAAGTCCCACCGCCCCATTATCCGACAGACAGCACTGAGCTCCCGGCGGGGAGCGGGGTCTCCAAGAAACTGACGAGAAGTCGGTACCGGACCCCGACGGGGCGCACCTGGATGGGGATGCTTCTCTGCATGACAGACAGACATAAAACCAAAAAACCTAGGTAATGAAAATAAAAAAAAAAAGAAGACGATACACACCCCATTCCGACTTATGCATTGCAGCCAGCTCTGCTGAAACGGCGGGTTTTTGAGGTTATTTCGGGTTGTTCATAGTGGTGATTTTTTTTTTTTTTAGTGGTTCCCTGCCTTGTCGAACCTTCCTGCCGGCACTCAGGTGAGGCACAGGCAGCCCTGGCCCGGTCCTGCCTGCAGACAAGGCAGCGGAGCTCGTTGTCATCGTCCCTCCCCAGAGTGCTGCCGCGAGAAACATTTAGAGGAGAATTTATTTTTGATATTTACGCCTTGGAGAGAGGATAATTTTTTTTTTTGATGGGGCGGGTTTGGATTTTTTAGAATTTAATTTTTTGCGAACACGATGAAAATAAGGAGATAAAGGACGCCAAATTAGAAAAATCGGCGTTAACACAATGCATCGGTGGGAAGAACAAGTGCACCCAGGTCCTTTCCTACAACCACCCGGGAGCCGGGGGTCCCTAAATCGTTCTTCCCTTCACTCCAGGGCAGCTCATGGCTCTTCCATCCCGGGCAGAGCACCCGCAGTCTTGGAGCATCTCTCCCCGCCGGCTCCACACCCCGCGCCCGCCGAGCTCCCGCAGAAAGACCCTGAAACCTTAAGTCCCCGGTATGGAGGTGGCCGAGAACAGGCAACCCCTGTGGCTCCTGGCGGGCTCAGGCAAAGCGGGTGCCTCCCGCTGCTGGGTGAAACTGGGTGAAGCACAACTCCCGCATCGAATCTCAAGCTGGGGGGCAGCAGGGACTTTGAGGGGCACCGAGGGGCTGTGAAACGCATTCCGAGCCGCAGAACCCTGCATCGCGCCCTGTGTGCTTGTGCGGTTCCTCACATCCCACACTGCTCCCACGCTGGCTCTGCCTTTTCGGAGAGCGGAGGGCAGCAGCGGTTCCTCACCCTCCATCCCGCCGACCCTGCGCCCCCAAGGGGAGGGCGATGCGGAGCGGGGGAATTGGAAAGGAGGCGACCCGGGGTGTGGAGTTCCGCAGGGGCCGGGAGGGGCGAAGGGGAGTCTCGGTGCCCGCTGGCCCTGCCCGGTGCCGCACGTGAAGCGGGAGCGGGACGGGACCCGAGCGGTGTCCGCGCCCCGACGGCCCCGGGGGGCCCGGCCCGGCCCGGCCCGGCCCAGCCCACTGCGGCGGGGCCGCAGCGCCACCTGGCGGCCCGGCCCGGCCCGGCCCGGCACGGCCCGGCACGGCACGGCACGGCCCGGCACGGCACGGCACGGCACGGCACGGCACGGCACGGCACGGCACGGCACGGCAATGTCAGCGTGGGGCTGGGCTGTGCCAGGAGCCACCGTCCCGGCCACAACAGCTCCTGCGGCTCCACGGAGCCTGCACCCACCTGTCCGCACCTCCGATTTCCCTTCCTTGTCAATCTACATCCCATCCCTTGCACCCTGAATCCCGTGCGCCCTGCATCCACCTGCCCTGCAGCTGGCATCGCATTTGCTGCACCTGTGACCCTTCCTCTATACTCTGCATCCCATTCCTAGTACCCTACATCCATACCTTGCACTTTACACCCTAGCACCCTAATTCCTAGCACACTGCATCCCCTGCCCTGTGCCCTACATCCCATTCCCTGCACCCGTGGCTTTTTCCTTGCACCCTACATGCCCTTCCCTGCACGCCACATCCATACTCTGCACCTCACAGTCCATTCTTCGCACCCTACATTTCGTCCTGCACCCTACATGTACCCTATATGTACCCTATATGCCCAGCCTTCCACCCCTGCTTCTATGGCTTTTTCCCTGCCTGCAACCTGCATCCTATTCCTTCCACCCAACGCCCATTCCCAGCACCCTACATCCTACTCCTGTGGCCTTTTCCCTGCACCCTGCACCATACATCCATTCCTCGCACCCTACATCCCATTCCCTTCACCCTACATCTACTCCTTGCACTCTGCATCCCATTCTTTGCACTCTACACCCTCTTGCCTGCATCCTACAGCCCATTATCCGACACACTGCGCTCACGTTCGGCTCTCCACGCACTGCACCGTCCCCAGCCCATCCGTGGGGCTTAGGGCTTTCAAGGTGACAAGGGCGGTGCGTGCTGGCCCCGCCACCTTGAGCGTCCCGCGCCCGCCTCCTTGCTCGGGCCGGTGAAACTCACGGGCAAAAGGGGCACCGTGAGCGCGGTGAGCTCGGTACCGGACCGGCAGAACCGCGGCACGGGCGGCAGCAACAAAATAAAGAGCGCAAACACAGCGCCCGCAGCGCGACCGCGGCAGGACTCGAACCTGCAATCTTCTGATCCGAAGTCAGACGCCTTATCCATTAGGCCACGCGGCCACCTCCACTCGCCCCTCCCCGCGTGCCTTACTGAGGGAATCCCGACGGGCCGTACCATGCGCGGGAGGGGGGCGGGACGGGACGGGACGTCACCGCGGCCGGAAGCTCCCCCGGGCGCCCCGGTTTGGATCTGCCCGCCCGTGCAGGCCCCGGTGGCGCTTGCGGGAACCAGGTGGGAACCGGGGGGAATTTGGGGGGGGAACATCTGTATGGGGGGGGAAACAGCTGTATGGGGGTAGGGCTGTACGGGGGAAAACATCTGTATGGGGGAAAATGTCTGTATGAGCGAACATTTGTATGGCGAGCAGGGCTGCATGGGGAGCATGGTTGTATGGGGGAAAACATCTGTATGGGGAAACATCTGTATGGGGAAACATCTGTATGGGGCACGGCTGTATGGGAGAAAACATCTGTGTGGGGAAACATCTGTACGGGGAAACATCGGTATGGGGCACGGCTGTATGGAGACAGTTATATGAGGGAAACCATCTGTATGGGGACACAGCTAAATGAGAGAAAACGTGTGCGTGGGGACACAGCTGTATGGGGGACACGGCTGTATGGGGCACAGCTGTACAGAGGAGTGTGTGACTGCACGGGACAGTGCGCGCATGGCGGGGGTCAGTGCTGAGCTCACCCCTCGCCCTTTCTCCCCCCGCAGCTCCAGCCGCCCGTGCCGGGGCACGTCCCGGAGCAGGGGGGACGATGAGACGCGTGTCCTGGATGCGCTCGGTGCGGGGCTGCAGCCCCCAGCCCCGGCGATGCCCGTCCAGCTCCTCGGCCAGCCGCCCGCTGCCGGAAGAGCCGAGCCAGGAGGCGGCCGCGGGCCAGCGGCGCATGAACCCCCTCAACATCCAGATGCTCTCCAGGAGCCTCCACGAGCAGATCTTCCGGGGGGCCCAGGTGCGCTACTCGGCGGAGGAGGTCCAGCGGAGCGTGCAGCACCTGCAGCGCCACGACCTGTGGGGCAAGGAGACCTCCACGCTGCCCGACGTGGACCTGCAGCTGCCCCGCATGTACGGCGACAACATCGACGAGCACTTTCGCCTGTTGGCGCAGAAGCAGAGCTTGCCCTACCTGGAGGCGGCCGACGAGCTGCTGCGCTGCCGGCTGCCCCCGCTGCCCGAGCGCTGGGCCTGGCAGCTGGGCTGGACCCGCTACGGCCCCGACGGGCAAGCGGAGCCTGTCGACTTCCCCGAGGAGCGGGCGCTGGTGTTGGATGTGGAGGTGTGCGTGGCCGATGGCCACTGCCCGACGCTGGCCGTGGCGGTCTCCCCGCACGCCTGGTGAGACGTGATGCCAGCAGCGACGCTGGGGTCACAGCAGCACTGGGGGGGGACAGTTTTGAGAGGATGGGGATGGTCCTGAGCGCAGCCTCTTCCTGCAGTCCACTGCTGGCTTGCAGGGAAGACACAATGAAGCCCCAGAGCATCTGGGATGTGGGGTGTGTGTCCTGCTTATCAAGAACAGCACTCCCGGGGTTGGTCACCTCCCTCGCACAGCTGGGGTCCTGCTCAGCACCCCGTGGCACTGTGGCTGCTTTGTGACAGCCGCAGGTGCCGCGTGTCCCCCGCAGGTACTCGTGGTGCAGCAGGCGGCTGCTGGAGCAGCGTTACTCCTGGTCCAGCCACCTCACCCTGGCCGACCTCATTCCCATGGAGAGTCCAGCAGGTGCCAGCTGTGCCAGCAAACAGGACTGGACGGAGAGAGTGGTGGTGGGACACAACGTGGCCTTTGACCGGGCATTCATCAAGGAGCAGTATCTTATCCAGGTGATCCACTGAGCCTTTGCTTTGTTCTGGCAGCTGCAGTTTCTTACCCAGATAATCATTTGCACTGGCTCTTGAGGGTTATTTTGAGAGATGCTGTTCTGCACAGGTACCCCAGGTTTGTGCTCACTTTGTCCTGCAGAACAGGTTGAGGCTGGATCCCTTTAGAGGAAGATACTCTTGCACCCTATAGGGCTGCTGGAGGCTGCGGGGTAGCAGCTGGGGATGTGGCAGGAACCTTTGAGCAACTGACAGCCTGCACTGGGGATGCTTTTGGCTCTCAAAAGGGGAGTGTGGGAGGCAAAGTTTCCCTTAGCAAAAGCAGCTTAAGCAGAGGACTTGCAGCTCCTCCAGCATATCCCAAACCCTCTTTTCTTCTGCTGTGTGGTGTCCCAGGGCTCCAAGATGCGTTTCCTGGACACCATGAGCATGCACATGGCCATCTCGGGGCTGACGGGCTTCCAGCGCAGCCTCTGGATGGCTGCCAAGCACGGCAAGAGGAAGGGGCTGCAGCAGGTCAAGGAGCACATGAGGAAAACACGCAGCAAGGCGGAGGGGCCGGCGGTGAGTGAGGGAGCTGAGCTGCTGGCAGTGCTGTGGGTGGCAGGGGGCCGCATGCTCCTGTGACGGGGCCGTTTGCTCCTGTGCTGGCAGAGTGGGAGCTGTTGGAGCAGCTCCACTGAGTGAAGCTCTCCCAGCATGTTTCAGATAAGGTGGCCTTGGTTTAAGCTGGAGCAGCAGCATCTTTTACTCCTCCTGATCTTGGCTGCAGCTGGTTGTCCTCCCACGCTGTCTGACCCCCCCGTTGTCACAGATCACTTCGTGGGACTGGGTGCACGTCGGCAGCATCAACAACCTGGCGGATGTGCACGCGCTCTACGTCGGGGGGAAGCCGCTGGAGAAGGAGGCACGGGAGATCTTTGTCAAGGGCACCATGGCTGACATCAGGAGTAACTTCCAGGTGCAGGAGGCCATCCCTGACAGGCAGCAGGAGCTGGAGAGGGGAGCAGGGTGGTAGTAGCTGCTGGGGTAGTTTCCATTTTGCTGCCCTTTCTTGCAGCATTGGGTGTGCGTGGGGCTGTGACCTGCTCTGTGCTCCTGCAGCCCTGATGCCTTGCCCTGTGCTGGCAGAGGGGTGGCTGCTTTGCCTGCTCTCACCTGCTGCTGTCCCCAGGACCTGGTGTCATACTGTGCCCGTGATGTCCAGGCCACCCATGAGGTGTTTCAAGAGCAGCTGCCACTGTTTATGGAGAGGTGAGAGCCGCTGGGTTCTGGCTGGTGCTGGCCAAGGGGCCGTGGGCTTGGTGGGCAGTGGGGAGGGTCATGGTGCCTCTGGGCATGAGATGCAGTTCCTCTTGTCCTTAGGGTGTCCTGAACCTCTTTTCAGGAGGGCTTTCAGACTCTTCCCATGTAGGTGACCAGGAATAAACAGCAGCACAGTGGCTGAGGGATGTGAGCAGGCTTCCTGAGGCAGTCTGGAGCCATACAGTTCTGGGGATGTTGCACAGGGCAGGCAGAAGATACAGGGATCCTTACAGAGTTTATGGGAAGAGCGTTGAGGGTTGTGTGAGGCTGGGAAGTTCTAGATGAAGACACATTCATGTCTATTGTAGTCTGGTGTTCCCTCTGGCAGATATCTAATTCCTTGCTGCTGTGGGGTCCAGGTGCCCCCACCCTGTCACGTTTGCAGGGATGCTGGAGATGGGAGTGTCCTACCTGCCAGTCAATGGGAATTGGAACAGGTACCTGAATGATGCTCAGGGTATTTATGAGGAGCTGCAGAAGGAGATGAAGAAGTCCTTGATGAACCTGGCCAATGATGCCTGCCAGCTGCTGCACGACCACAGGTACCACGGGCTGGGGCTGCAGGAAGGAGCTCAGGCACCAGGTGGTCCATGGGGGGCTGTGGGTGGGTGTGAGGTACAGGAGCAAAGCTGTGGTGTGACAACGGTGTGTCATCAGCTACAAGGATGACCCGTGGCTCTGGGATCTCGAATGGGACACACAGGAGTTTAAGCAAAAGAAGAATCCAGGGAAGAAGAAGAAAGGTCAGGATGGGAACAGCCGAGTCTCCCCAGCAGCAATGGATGCAGAAGAGTCAGCACAGGAATGGCAGGAGGGTGAGCACAGGTGATCCCTGGGGATGAGGGATGCTCCAGTGCTGCTTTCCCAGGGTTGCCCAAAGGGACAAGGGTTGTTGGTGCTGGAGGGTGAATCATTGCTGGCCTATGTTCCATGCTGCTTCATGTGGTGGGGGACTGGTTTGATGTCCCTGTCCCCAGAAAGGTGGCACAGAGGCCCTTTGCAAGCCACTTCTCCTTGCCCCACCAGACCCTGGTCCCCCCAGTGAGGAAGAGGAGCTGAAGGTCTCTGCGAGCCAGCTCTGTCTGGAGCGCCTGAAGGAGACGGTCGCGCTGCAACCCAAGAGACTCCAGCACCTGCCGGGCCACCCGGGGTGAGTTTGGGACCCTGTGCTGGGACCCCTGAGCTGGGGCTTGCCCTGCCCTTTCTGACCCATCCCTGCTGCTCCCCAGCTGGTACCGCAAGCTGTGCCCACGGCTGGAGGAGGAGGGCTGGGTGCCTGGCCCCAGCCTCATCAGCCTGCAGATGAGGGTGACCCCGAAGCTGATGCGCCTGGCCTGGGATGGCTTCCCCCTCCATTACTCAGAAAAACATGGCTGGGGATACCTGGTGCCAGGGCGGCAGGACAATTTGCCAGCACCCCCTGTAGAGACTGACGGCCCCTCCTGCCCACACAGGTGAGAGGGATGTAATGGGGTGCTGGGCTGGGAGCTGCCCCACGGGGGTATCTGGGAGCTCCCTGGCACCCTGGCACTCTGCCCAGGTGCTGCCCCAGAGCCTTGGGCCCGTTGTGGGTGTGTCAGCCCTGCCCTCTCTTCTGCCAGGGTGATTGAGGACCTGTACAGGCAGCACTGCCTGGAGAAGGGCAAGGAGCAGCCCCCGGGGCTGGAGGCAGCTGTAGAGGATGAGCTGCTGGTGATGGACAGCAGCACGATATGGCAGAAGGTGAAGGAGGGCATGGAGGGTTCCCTGGTGGGAGGGAGGTGTGGGGCTGTGCTCTCTCCTGTGTGCATGCAGTAACCAGTGCTGTGTGCAGCTCCAGGGCTGCAAGCAAGAAATTCCCTTTAATAAGGGTTACTGGAGGATTGGTGTTTGATCTGGCTCCCCCACGGTCCCTCTCTGCTGCAGATGGAGGAGCTGAGCCGGACTGAGATGGATCCAGAGGAGAAAATGAGCAAAGCAGACCAGAGCCTGGTGCTGGTAAGGGGGGTTTCCTGTGGAATGGGGTGGTGGATTGTTCTCTCTTTCCTTGATTCCCCCTCCTGCCATGCTTGAAAATGTTCCTGGCATTGCCTTACTTTGCTGGTCACAGGAGGAGATGGAAGAGCTGAGGTGGGCAGAGAGGAAGAGCAAGCCCTCATTCCACCATGGCAATGGTCCCTACAACGACGTCAACATCCCTGGGTGCTGGTTCTTCAAGCTGCCTCACAAGGCAAGCTGGGGCTCCTGAGGCTCTTTCTGTCCCCACAGTGCTGCTGGGACCCACGTGATCGCATCCCGTGCCATTGGGTGGGGGAAATCCATCTCTGTAGCTGGGACAGGAGGATGCACAGAGCTTTGGTGATGTGGAGTGGTGGCTTGCTGCGCCCTGACACCTCTTTTGCTGCTAAAGGATGGGAACGATAACAACGTGGGAAGCCCTTTTGCCAAGGATTTCCTGCCCCAGATGGAGGACGGCACCCTGCGGGCTGCTGTGGGCCGCACACACGGGACAAGAGCCCTTGAGATTAACAAAATGATCTCATTTTGGAGGAATGCTCACAAGCGGATCAGGTGAGCAGCTGCTTTCATGGTGACACCTCTGTGCGTGGAGGCTGTTGAGACAGGGGAGTTTGTGTGGATGCACAGGGGCTCAGCATCTCACCTGCCATGTGTCCCCTCAGTTCCCAGATGGTGGTGTGGCTGAAGAAAGGGGAGCTGCCTCGTGTGGTGACCAGGTACAGTACCCAAATCTGGACTGTTGTTCCATTTACCCTGCGCCAGGAGGGCTCTTGCAGGGTGATGCTCATCCTTGCCTCTGCCCCAGGCATCCTGACTATAACGAGGAGGACAATTACGGGGCCATCCTGCCGCAGGTGGTGACCGCAGGCACTGTCACCCGCCGGGCGGTGGAGCCCACCTGGCTGACAGCCAGCAACGCCCGGGTATGGCCACGCTTGGATCCCTGTGGGAGTGTTTTGGACTGATGGGAGGTACTTGGGTTGGAATAGGCGTTGGATACGGATGCTGGGATTTGGTGTGGCAGGGCCAGAGCTGGGGTCCTCTTGCTGATGTGCTTTCATGTGGGAGAAAGGAAGGAGTTGGCAGAGGCTCTGGAGCTTCAGGATGTGGTCAAAGGGGAAGAAAACAGCAACATACCAGTTTCTGTCTTCTCTCAAGCTCCCCTTCTTTGCTGGAGTAACCAAGTGGGTGATGGTCCATATGACTTAAACCCCATTTTGACATTGAGAGCAAAACTTAGGGGCACAGGGAGTGCTGTGCCAGCACTCTGTGGCTGTGGGAGGAAGGCTGCTCGTGTGCCATGGAGGAGGAGAGGGATGTGTTCACCTGGGCATCGTGTCCTGCAGGCTGACCGGGTGGGCAGTGAGCTGAAAGCCATGGTCCAGGTGCCACCCGGCTACTCCCTGGTGGGCGCAGACGTGGATTCCCAGGAGCTGTGGATCGCCGCAGTGCTCGGCGAGGCGCAGTTCGCTGGCATGCACGGTGAGCCGGGGCTGCGCCGCGGGGGAGAGGCTTTGCTGGGCAGGGGGGTGATCCCCCGATCCTCATCCTGATCCCGTTGGGTGTCCAACCTCTGCTCCCCTCCCGCAGGCTGCACGGCCTTCGGCTGGATGACTCTGCAGGGCAAGAAGAGCAACGCCACGGACCTGCACAGCAAGACGGCCGCCACCGTGGGCATCAGCCGGGAGCACGCCAAGGTCTTCAACTACGGGCGCATCTACGGGGCGGGGCAGCCCTTCGCCGAGCGGCTGCTGATGCAGTTCAACCACCGGCTCACGCAGCAGCAGGCGCGGGAGAAGGCCCAGCAGATGTACGCCGTCACCAAGGGCATCCGCAGGTGGGTGCTGCGCGGGCACGGCGCGGGCAGGGCTGGTGGCGCTGTTCCACCCAGAGGAGCTGGGTTACTCGCTCTCCCTTCCAGGTTTCATCTCTCTGAGGAGGGGGAGTGGCTGGTGACGAAGCTGGACCTGGCTGTGGACAGGGCGGAGGATGGATCGGTGTCGGCCCAGGATGTCCAGCGGCTCCAGAGAGAAGCCATGAAAGGGTGAGATGGTCTGACCCTGCATGGCTCTGTGGCATCAGGATGTGAGGGGGAGAGTGCTGCAGCCTGATGGGCAGTAGGCAGAGAAGAGAGATGGGGCTGGATAATCCTGGTCTGCCCTTCCTGCTCCTCCAGGGCCAAGGAGGTTTGATTTGGGGGCTGTCAGCCTCACCCACTTTCCCAGTGAACAGTTAGCAGGGTCTCGTCCTGCGGCCCCAAACCAGGAGGGAGTGTCTGAGGGTCTCAAATGGGGACCTGCAACCCCCTCCCACTTTTTCAGCAAACCTCCCCTCTGCCCCACAGGTCCAGGAGGGAGAAGAAGTGGAACGTGGTGGAGCAAAGAGTGTGGGCTGGAGGCACTGAATCTGAGATGTTCAACAAGCTGGAAAGCATTGCCTTATCCCCCTCCCCACAGACCCCAGTGCTGGGCTGTCACATCAGCAGGGCCCTGGAGCCTGCCATGGTCAAGGGGGAGGTAAGGATGCAGCTCTGAGATGCTTTTGCATATCTTTGCTTTGCTTATCTATTCTGAAGTGGTTTCCTGATGTTCAGCCCCTCTTAAGATTGCTGGAGGCCCACTAGGCTCTTGTAGCCATTCAGAAAACCCATTGTGCCTTTATCTCCATGCCACCAAGAAAAGCCAACCACCCTGAGTTTAGCAGATTTCTCCCAGGAGCTGTCCTGTACAGGTACTGTGCCCTTGACTGCAGTGCTCTCTTACTGTCCATCTCTTTCCTTTCACCAGTTTGTGACCAGCAGAGTGAACTGGGTGGTGCAGAGCTCGGCTGTTGACTACCTGCACCTCATGTTGGTTGCCATGAAGTGGCTGTTTGAGGAGTTTGACATCAACGGGCGCTTCTGCATCAGCATCCACGACGAGGTGCGGTACCTGGTCCAGCACCAGGATCGCTACCGGGCAGCCCTGGCCCTGCAGATCACCAACCTCCTCACAAGGTGAGATGTGATGGCTCTGGTGTCTCCTGGGGAGGAGCAGCAGTGACTCTGGAGTGGGACAGACAAGCCCCAGGGGCTGGGGTTGGCTTTGCCTACAGCAAGCTGGTGCAGAGCAGTTTTCTTCTGCTCACGGCAAGTTAGCAGCATTGGGGGCTGCAGTTCCTTCATGTGTGACTCAGGTGGCTATAAATGGACCTCAGCTTTGATTTCCAGGGATAATGTGCTGGCAAAAGCTTTTTTTTTTTCAATCATCAGCTTTTGGCCCTGCGGGGATGGAGCCAGTAACTGGCTCTGCTGGGATTCAAGTGCATTTCTTCCTGCTCCCTTCAGGTCTGCAGCTGTCACATGGCAGCAGCCTTTGGGCTTGGTTGAGGAGCTGGGAGCCTGAAACTGTCCCATCCCTCATCCCCTGCTGCCTTCAGGGGACAGCAGGGGGCATGGCTCATCTCTGCTGTGAGCACCAGCGCTGTCACCCCTCCCACAGCCTGGGGTGTTCCTGCTGCTTCCCTGCTCCATGCAGAACTAAGCTCAGCCTAGAAAGCTGCTGACCTCCAAGGGCTCCTGTTGATCCAGCCGTGGCACAGCCAGCTTTGCCAAATCCCCTTCCCAGCACAGTGGGGTATTTGGTTACACAGGAGCTAGTCAAGGTGAGCTGTTTCTCCTGTGTGGAGGCAGGAATGACACAAACAGCCTTTCTGCAGCCACAGTGGGGCAGGCACCCTGACGTTCCTGCCTTTGTGCTGGCTCCTGTGAGCACAGGGCTTCCTGCTGGGAAAATCCTGCATCTGCTCTGCCTGCCAGGGAGGATTAGCCAGCAGCGAGGAGCTAGATTCTTCCCTTTTCTCAAGGAGGCTCCATTACTTCCAAGGAGGCACCATTACTGTTCCTCCCATGCCCATTTTAGCAATACTTGACCCTCCTGCTATCTAGGACTCAAAGCACCTTGGCCCCCACCTGCTGACTGATGTGGGTGCATAATACCCTGTGAGGGGTGGCTGGCCAGTGTTTGGTAAATGTGGCTGATTGGAATGGGGTGTGACAAGGTCACGGGTCATGTCCAGCACTGTCCCACCTGCTTTCTTGCTCTCCAGGTGCATGTTTGCCTACAAACTGGGCCTCCAGGATCTGCCACAGTCAGTGGCTTTCTTCAGTGCAGTGGATATTGACCAGTGCTTAAGGAAAGAGGTGACCATGAACTGTGTGACACCATCAAATCCCATGGGGATGGAGAAGTACGGCATCCCTCAAGGTGAGCAGTGTTCCCTGTAATCTCCTCTCCACCTGCAAGCTGCCCCCTGTAATCTCTTCTGCACAAGCCTTCCCTGCTTAGGCAGAGCACTTGGCCTGAGTAGTCATTCCCTGAGGGTTCTGTTCAGCTGAGGCACCTCATGAGCCCCTTGGCTCCTGACACGTCATCTGACCTACAGGGCAGCCACGGTGCTGGAGCCTGCCCCTCTTTCCTCCGTCCTCGAGCGTTCATGCTGCTGCTTTCCAAATATTTGTGACAGTGATGAGCCAGGCCTGGCCCTGTTCGCCCACACTTTGTTTGCTTTGTGCCCCTTGGAGGAGCCCTCCTGTGCACTTCTAACACTAACCAAATTTAATTTCTTCTCCGAAAGGAAGCACCTCAGCAACCTTGCTTTGTCTGTTTTGTCCTGCAGACCGAAACTTTGCCATCTTTTGTTTCTTTCCCTCCTTCCCTGCTCTCCCTTAGCCAAGCACAGCTCTGTTCAGAGAACTGCTCTGGCGTTGCTGGGTGCTTCCTCAGCAGTCCCGAGGCCTCAAGTCATCCCTATCTGCACTCAGTGTAACCCTCCAATTGCTGCAAGCAAACATTTAACTCGTGGCAGGGAAGCAGCTCCTCCTCACTGTGCAGCAGCTCATTCCCAGATAAGGGAAGAACCTGCCCTCAGATTTGTTCTCTCAGTCACTGCACACATCAGATACTCTGCCCTTAAGTAACCTTTATTAGGACTCTTACAGGCAAAGGGTGCTTTCAGAAACAGGATTTGTGCTCTGTAGGCAAAAAGGGCACTTTTCACCAAGAACAAGGCAAATGAAGCAAGTGCATCACAATCGGGGTCAGCAAAAATGTAACAACAAAACCAGCCTGGGCAGAGGAAGCTGTGGCCTCTCACTGCTCAGGAGAGCACACAGCAGCTTCAACTCCAAGGCAGACCAGCTCATGTTCCCAGCTCCCTACTGGTGCTGGTTTCTGCATTCTCACCACCACCCAAAACAGAAGTTTGAATAAATTTAGGGTGTTCTGTGCTAGATGCTCTGAACTAAAGTGAATCCCAGCCATCGCTCTCTTGCATTGCAGTCTGAGTGTACTGCAGGGAACTGACTGTCCCCTTGTCTTCCAGGGGAAGCACTGGATATTTATCAGATAATTGAAATAACCAAAGGTTCGCTGGAGAAGCAATGATGACACCAGAGTGCCAGGACAGTTGTCCAGACCGTGTGCCAAAGCCTCCCTGTCCTTTCAGAAGCAGATCCTTTGGCAGGGACTGACTGATCCCAGCTGCTTCCTTTCCATTTTGCTGTAAGAAGGGATATTTCTGGGCAAGATTCAAATAGCAGAGGCACTTCTGATGGCAGCAGCCAGCTGTGAAACCTGAGACAGAGGCCAGAGTCACTCCCATGAACACAAAGGAAGAAGGCAGAAGTATTTGGCAAGAGAAGCAATAAACCATCATCTCCATATCTGCAGCCTCCGAGACCAAGGCGAGTCCACCATGGAACGGGCACTGTGAGAGGAGGCAGTGGCAGCAACCCCAGTTTATTTTTTTCTCTGTCTCTTCTTTTTGGGTTCCTGGTTCTCATCTGTCTGCTCCACTGTGCTGCTCTGGAGAGGGGAGGGAGAGAGCAGCAGTAGAGTGTGATTGTTTTTGTGTGAGTAGTCCAAGGAATGTTTACCTAGAGCAAGAAGCCAGCTGTGCAGAAGGGGATTTAGCTCTTTTTTTCTCATTAACAAAATGACCTGAATATGGGATTCCTGTCAGCCACTGAGACTTTCCCCATGGGCCACCCCCTCCCCAGTTCATGCTGGAACTTAGACCACAGGCTACCAGGGACTCTGTCCTGGATTTTGGCTTGTTGAAATACTCAGGAAAATATGGACAGAAGCACCAATAAAAACCTGGACAATCAGCAGAGTAAACTCTTTATTTTCCTTAGCCAGCATGTTGCACTCACTGCCTTCACCAGAATTATGTAGTAGAAATGGGTCTGAGGAGAATGATGCCTTGCAAAATTTACCCTGCCAGGTCTTTATCTACAAAAACTTGCATACAAAACCACTTTGCATTGTGCTGCAAAGGTCTGATCCTGGCCAACAGTTTCACTTCCCCAGGACCAGGGACACAGAGCTGGTGCATGAAAATAAAGGCTGCTTGAGGCAGAGGGCTTGGGGTATAGGGGGTGTTCTGAGAGAAGCTGTTCACTCCTTCCTATCAGCTTAGTGAGAGCTAACTCAGGAAAGACAAGCTGTTCTAACCTCACACATTCCTGCACAACTCACAAATACAGCTGGCTTCTAAAGAGGAGGAAGCCTATCAGTAAAAGCAGCTAAATGAGTCCTGACCTGGTCGTTGTGTGGCTCGTTCTCAGCATCCTCTGAATTCTGCTCCTGCAGGGCGCTGTCCAGCACGGAGGCGTTGATGCGGAAATCCCGGGAGGTGCTTAACTTCATGTACTGCATCAGGTTCACCTGCAGCAACCAAGGGGAAACCAGGCAGGGAAAACATTCAGCCATGAGCATCTTAAGTTTAGTTTTCTACCCTGCCTAGTCCTTTGCACAGCACTGGGACAGAGTCCATCACAGTAATAATGCAGGACTGAAGCACAAAGTGGGTGCAAAAGCACCTGCCCCCGTGCAGTGCAGGGGCCCATTTACTTTCTTCTAAAAGCCAAGTGATTGCCAGCTACTGTCACTCTCATGTAGGACCTCGTTGTGGTACATTTCATGACACAGACTGGGGGAGAGTGAAGGAAGGTGGCATGAAGTGTGCATGTTCCTGCTCCACCAGGAACCACAGGTCACAGGCAGGACTGATGTTGGCACGGGCTGGTATCAGTGTGGCAACAATTCAGCAGTGTTGGGCCACGAGCATGGGTAAGGGCTGAAAGGTCCCTACACCTTCCTAATCTGAGCATTAAAAGAGACTTTTAACAGCCCTCCACCATGCCATTGATCCCACTGTTGCACCAGGTTCAGGTCACAGAAGATCTCTCTGCTTTACATTACCTTTGACTTCTTGGAGAGATGGATAAGGAACTTCTCATATTGCTCAATTGCAAAAATCAGGTTTGGGATTGGCTTGGTCTCCCGAAGCACCTTGGCCTGAAATGTGAGAGGAGTGAGATGGGTCAGATTTAGAAAGGCACAATGGCACTGTAGCATGACATGAAGACCACAACATTCCCAATTTAGAAAAGAGTCTTTGGTAACCTTGCTCTGTACCAGTCCTGCCCCACCCAGCAAGCCTTGTCAGCTTTGTCACTAGCTTTAAACTGACTCCCCAGATGGTTCTGCAGTGAGGCTCTCCCGTGCATTGTTTTGTGCTCTGCCTGCAGTCCACAACCCTGACATCCCTGTCAGCAGCTCCTCTGCTCCAGCTCTCCCAAGGCATCACAAGCACAAGCCATCCAAGCAAGGAGCACCCTGACGTTTCACTACATTGTTGTCCTGCTTATGCACCACCACTGGTGTTCGTTCCCCATGGTGACAGAGTGGTGAAGGACACGCAGCATTTCAGCCCATTTCCATACACTCGGGGAAAAGCTAGGAAGATCTTATTTGTGGCTTTTTTAAACCCTTAACATCACAGGAATGTCTGGGACGGCTGATGAGACGAAGGACATCAAGGACCAGGAACCTGCCAGCCTGTTCACTTGCTCCCAATCAAATAATCCAGTCATTTTCAACTGCTTTACTTTAGTGGAATCCATTCCTTCCTTCATCTTTAAATGTACTGATAAAATTAAGAAACACTTAAAGAGGATGCAATATCGGTTCCAATAAATTAGCCCATATCTCTAATTTCATAGCTTACCCCAAATGGTAAAAATACCAGACAAGGCAGACTATCCAGATTGACCTTTGTTTCATGTCCATGAGATTTTAAGCTGCATTTAGTGAAGATGGCTTTTTTGTTGTGGGTTTTTTTTTGGTTGTATTTTGTTTTGTTGTGCTCTTTTAGATTTTTTTTCTGAAATTACAGTATATTAAATTTAATTTTTACTTAAAAGGCCTATATGACAAATTGTCTGGTGATCTGTAAGAAGCCACCAGGTACCACAAGCCTCAATCCTGCAACTACAGCCCATGTTCTCATGGAGTGAGTCAGTCTTACCATTACTGTGGAGACTGCAGCAGCTTCATCCTCTTTCTTCTTCTTTTTCTTCTCTTCTACAAAGCTTAAGCTCTCGCTGTGGATGTTCTGAAGGAGAATGCCAAAAGATGTGTCATTAGAGGGTAAGCAGGGAAGAAAGGCCAGCCAAGAAAGGCCAGAGAAGTCCTTGTTCCAGATAACAGCATTACCAGCTAGATAACAGAAAGCTAGTGATATAAGGGTGGAATTAGGTGTGATCTCAAAAAAAAAAAAAAAAAACAACCAAAAAAAACCACAAACCCAAACCCAAGAAAGAAACTAATTTCTTAATTTATACATTCAGAAATGTGCATGTATGAGAAGTCCCCAGCAGTGATAGCTCTGCACACCACAACACCTGCCCCAATATGTTGTAAAATTCCTGTGGTGCTCACACAAGTACCCAGTTCCTCTCCAGGCAGATAAATCCCAGCTCCAGCACTGCAGTCTTTGGCACCCACATTACTTCACACTGTGATGACTGCAGTGTTGTTGACCTTTATTTGCCATTGTGGTTAACAGCAGTATTAATCTCATCCAAAAAACCCCACATGAACAGAGGGGAAAAAAACCCAGCTAAAGCCCAGCTCCTTCCCTGCTCAAGCAGAAATCAGCATGCTCAGTCCCAATGGTGCTGAAATGTCTTATGCTATATTTGACAAAGTAAAGCTTGAACTCCATGAAACTCAGGTCATGTCAAGAAGATTAATAATCCCCAAGGGTGCCTGTGTACTGAAGCTGATACACCACTCAGCATCAGATGGACTGGCTGTGATTGTGCCAGTTAATTTAGGCCTTACCTGTACGTAAGTAATGAATGAGTAACACTGTGGGGTCAGATGGGAACCTGAGAGCTTCACCTGTAAAGGAGCAGACAGAGAGGCTGGTGTTACTCCTAACTCAAGGCAATGAGCCATTTCCCCAGGAATTTGCTCACACTCACCAGCTTTTCCAGTCTTCCTGGGATGGTAGTTGAGCTGCTGCGGCAAGCCTGGATATACTGCAAGGAAAAAAGGAGTTTCTTCTAGGTGTGCTGTTCCCATCCTGTATCCACACAGAGCTCAAAGCAGCTCATACAATGGCACAGTGGGGAGGGCAGGATTTGCACAGATACCCTCCCCAGTGGCTTGTTCCATCCCAAATGCCATGTCTGCATTCCAGAGCTGTGAGAGGAGAGCTCTGGGGCAGTCACCACCTCATCTCAGGAGCTCCACAGGCCTGTGGAGTTTCATGGTCCAGTTCCCCCAGGTCCTGCTTCAGGGAATGGAAATGAGTGGCAAGGGCAGGGCTGGGTGAGCACTGTGAGTGCCCTTCATTGTGCACATAGTTGTGTAGAGGAACCCACAGCACACACTGGAAACAGCAACTCCAAGCCATGCAAAGCCAAATTCAGCTGGAGAGAACCTTTCCTTTCATCTCCACTGGTACAACTATCACTGCTCAGAAAGGTCACAAAATTGAGGGCATGAAAGCCAACAGAACAAAGGCTCAACTCCTTCAAGAGATCAACAGTCCAGTCCTGAGCGTAGCTGCTGCCAGGGGTCACTGTGAGCTTGCTGCAGCAGATGGGGAGAAGGTTTTTAGCTCAGAGGCAGCCCACCGTCAGCAGAGCACACTCACGTGTTTGATGAGGGAGGTGAGAATCGCGTATGTCTTGCTGAGGCTTCTCAGCAGTGTGTCCACACAGCTCCCTGCTGGGAGTGCAGTCTGCACCAGCTCATGATAGACTGTCAGAAGAGTTCCCAGCTGCAGAATTACACCTTTCTCCAGAGCCTGAGTTTGGTTTGATGCCTGAGAGGAGTCTTCTAGAAGAAAGAGGTATCTCGTGAATATATCTAATGAATCCAGTTGTGCAGTTGGGAGGCACAAAAGACCATCTTTGTGTCTGATGCATAAAGCCCCAGTGGGGCAAGGGGAAAATAATCACTGGAGAGATTTTATCACAACACCCTTATCTTACTTTGTTCATGTGGAACCAGCTCAAGGGAGAGTTTAACCTGACCTCAGATGATGCTATCTCAAAATTCTCAAATGTCTTCTTACTCTCTATCTTTAGCTGTTTTTGACAGAGATGTAACAGTAAGAACTGGACCACTTCCATTACCTGACGTGTCTGACCCCAGACTGGTGAGTTTCTTGATAAGCCAATCCACCTCTTCAAGGACCTTATCCACCTGACCCAGAACCAGCAGCTGAGACAGAAACCAGTAACAAAACAGGTTTTTGGAGGAGTTTGGCACAACAGGAACCTGCAAGCTGCTCCAAGCACAGTAGCCCTGGACACTGCAGGTGTCACACACATGCTGTTCTGACTCACACAGACAGTGGGGGCTGCAGTCTTGGCATTCACTATGGCGAAATGGCACCGACCCTCCACTTCTATGTCCTGGGGAGAGGACAGAAAAGAAATTCTGGTAAGACTTTAACTTCTGTCACATAGTTTGCACCAGAGATGCACTCAAATCTGACAGCACTATGTGAGGAAGAGCTCAGCTGCTCCTGCATCATACCTGATCTATATCTCCCAGGCAGGCGTGGATGTCTTGTGCAAGTTCCCGCAGGAGACCAACAGGGCTCTTGTAGAGAACATGGACACTGAAGAGCAGAGACAGCAAACCCTTGCAGCAAGAAATATCCTCTGTGGGGAAGAGAAAGTGACACAGTGCCAGGTGCAGAGCTTGCCTAGCTACTTAGGAACATCAGACATCCAGTGAGGGAAAGTCTCAGATTCAGTATGGATTCAACAGTAGGTGAAAGTCCTATCAAAATACCCCAGCTACAAAAGCAGGGTTTAAAACATCAGGCATCCCTTGTAATAGTGCAAGGGGAACTATGGCCCACTGGAGCTGTTTGGTAATAGAAAAATGGTGACCAAAAGCACTGAGGAAGTGCAATACAAACCCTGGCAAGAGTACTGTCTTTGCAGTGTATAAATCCCGATTTGAGCCTAAATAACAAGGGAGAAAAGTCAAGTATGTGAGTGGCTTCCTTTCCTTCAGAAATGCTAATAGTTTTAGAGATGGAGCTCCCTCTCTAACACTTGTACTTATATCACAATGTTGTGCTAATCTGCCACAGAATGGGACCTGAATGTATCTTGACAAAGAGGTAAAACCAGGACAGAGCATGTAAGTAAGGGTCTAATGCCAGACCTGACATATCACATCTAAACATGCTCCTCAGAGCTTACTTACCAAGAGCATTTTCTTTGCAAACTTTGACTGTCCAAGTCAGGAACTGAAGGAACTATTTAAGAGGAGAAAAGATACCATGACTTTGAAACACAAAACTACTACTAGTAATAAAAATCCAAGACAATGAATCATAGAGAAAGATGAGTAGGGAATCTAGCTGTGCTCTGTGAAGTTCCACATGGGACACTTAGCCTACTAACAAGTCAAAAACTGAGATCCAGGACAGGGTAATGGCTATACATTCCCTTGGACAGAGTAACAGCTCCATTTAATTTAAGGTAAATGATGACCCCAGACTTCTGGCACAGTTAGTACAGTTCCTAGCTTGTAAAACTGGGGCACTTTAGAAAATGACTCCTTGCATGGAAGGAATTAGGCATTCAGCCAGTTTGGACTGGACACGAGTCTGCTGGCCTTTTTTGCCTCTACTCCCATGTGGAGGCCACACCACAACTAGGCTATGTTAGGAGTCCCTGCTCAGGCAAACAAATCATTCAGGTGCTCAAAGGCAGGATCAGAATGTGCAGGAGTGGGATGGCAAGACAACTTTCTCTGAAGTGTCCTTGCAGGTGTGTGACAGGAGAGCCCTTCACAGTGTAACAGAACTGTCCCTTTGACCTGGTGTGGTCTGTGGGAGGAGGCAGGGCACACATGCCAGAGCCCACAGATGCCAACCCCATCTGATAATCTCCTTCCCACACCCATGGCTATGACACCCAGCTACCATGTGAAGGCTGAGGAGTACCTGCTGTGAGGCTGGGTCCAGGAGTTTGGACAATGTGGAGAGAACAGTGATGAGTGACTGTGTTTCCTTGGCATTGAAGTCATCTTCAGCACTGCTGAGCTGGTTCACCAGGGACCTCTGGTTAGGGGAAGGAAAACACCCCCTGAGTGTGAATATGTGTTGCATAAGCAAATAACCAGAAGCTGCAAGCAGATAAAGGGATCAGCAGCAAGGAGAATGACAGAGTACAAAAACAGGACTCTTCTCAAGAACAAGTGCTGATTTTTGATAGGAGTGCTTACAGTCTGCATATGGTCAGTGTGACTTTTAGAATACTCAGGTAAGTTTATGCTGCACTGAAGAACCTCAAGTTCCGTAAACACACATGCACATCCACCCACCTGGATCATCAGCTTTCCTTAGGGACCAGAAACTTTTCTGAACTGCTAGTGAATCAGTGCCACAGTTGCTATCACATACTCAACCCTGTGGTCAAGCAACAGAGAGCTAGCAGTGTTTCCTGCCAGAATCCCAAATGCTTTGGAACACTTGCAGCACACAGTGGTACTCACCTGAAACTGTCGGATCTGGAAGGCAGCTTTCTCTGTGACATTAATATCCGTTTCTTCTGCGTCACCATCAGTAATATCTGGCAGAGACAGAAAGGTGCAGAAAAAAGCTAAATGCCAAGAGCAGAATACAGGATTTATTTCCAAAAGTGGGAAAGACTGCTCACAGCTAGAGGAGGAACACAGACTGCAGAACCATGGTGAGCCGAAAAACATGTTAAAGGCAAACTTCAAATAGATGAATGCTGTATCAGACCCCAGCTATCCTCTGCTGACAGACTGAGAGCTCTGTTATAAAGGCAGGTAAAATATATCTCTAGAACTTGTCTCTGGTGTGGAAACCTGTCTCTGGTATGCTACTAAGCCCACCTTGTTACTGAGAGACAAGAACCAGAGCCATCTCTCCCTGGTTAGGGATACCTGCCCACACATGGACTGGAACCTGGAGGGTAGAAACCAGAGCAGAATGGTACCATGTGCCTACCCAGGGCTTGCAGAAACTGGGGGATCTTGGCAGAGTACAGCTGCTGCACCGTGTTGAAGATCCGCAGCAAACCTTCCAAGCACAGAAGTGAAATGCTTTTGCCTTTCTTCTTCCCTGACTCTTCAACAACGGTGGGAATTGAAGTGTACCTCCAAAGCAGAACCCTGTGGGATGGGAGATGAGATTTACTCCAGCAGAGCTGGCTGCACAGGGCAAGAACTAGATCTACTCTTAGGATCATATTTTTAACATAACTAAACTGGAAGGTCTTTTACCTATAGAAGAAGGGTGGGGGAAGAGATCTTTTTTAAGAAGATTTTATTTCAATGTTAGCAAAACAGCTACTGCATTCTTCCTGCACAGCTAAATAATTTAATTCTTTCCAGGTGCCAAGGGACCTTCCAATCCCATTTCAAGTCCATCTTTTTACACTCATTTCTTCCACTCTGCTTTCCCTCTTTCTCAGACTACCCTGACCACTGGTGTCAAATCTACTAGTGACAAAAAGAGTTTTACTCGTGGCAGTTTGGTTCTGTGAAATGTCAGAATTCACTACAGGGCTCTCTATAAATAAAATCAGAAAGGTAAAGGCAGGCAAAGCAAAGTAAAAAGCTGTGAGGAAAGCAAAATTGTTTGGCCCAAAGAAGACTTTTCTATTTGTAGGCAAACATCTTTTTCCTGCTTCCCTAACCCCACTTCTTCCCTTTTTTGTTCCCTCTCCTTTCTTCTCATTAGTTGTGTTGCCTGCACAGATGATCTTATTCTGTTTCAATGTCCAATCACGCAAAACATGTAGCTCACATGTAGTCCTAATGACTGCAACAAAAATAGCCTCTATTATTTGGGGTGAGACACAAAACCGGCATTATGCATGGCAGGGGTAATTTGCATTTTGTGCTCTCTGCTGACTGGGCTCTGAAAAGACCCCATGCAGATATGACCTAGATTCCAAAAGACATTTACATGGTTCACATTCTTGGATTTCCAAAGGATTAGATGCATGAATGTCTTCAAGCATCTTGCAGAAGTCCTAAACAAATGATTTCTAAAGCTTGTGTCCCTCATACATCTGTTTTGTTCCGTAGTTCAAAGTGAATTTTAACTTTGCTGCATTCCAGAGGCCTCAAGAATCCAGCCTGTAATCATCTTACCTTCTCTATGACAATGAGTTATGAACAAGAAGCCAGAAAGAAACTGAAAATTTTTGATGGCATTTGGTTCTTCCAGGCCAAGTTATTAAAGCTGTATCACTCACTATGGCACAGAAACTGTAGTGCCTCCACTTGATTTCTCAGGAGCACAGAAAGGCAGTGACCTCAACCCAGCAACAACAACAGTTTCAAACAGTTATGGACTGAATTCTTCTTTCAAAACCCTACCTGAGAATCAAAAATCCCCCCCAAATGCATTGCTGATGTCTCCACATGCCACACTGACTCACTGTGTGATTTTGCAGAGGTTCTGGAACATCTTCTCTGGATTTTGTCCGTCTGGTCCGTCCGTCTGTCCCGTCTCCTCCAGCTGCTGCACCTTCTGCAGAGCGACGCTGACAGCGTAGCGCAGGAACTCCATGCTGGAGCGCAGCACGGCCAGGCTCTCCTCGTGGCTTTGGGCATTGTCCCTGCAGGACCAGAACTGTCAGAGAACTGGGGATGCACAGAGGAAGCTCAGGGATGGCCTATGAGATCCAAAACCTAATATGAAATTGCAAATAAAATCTCTGGCTGAACTGGGGGTGGAAAAGACCCTTTGTTTTGGTAGCTTGTAGTGAACACTCAGAGGGTAAGAGCTGCACCAGCCTTTCCAAGCACACTAACACATGGTTTGAATTGATGTCTGGCTCTGCTCCACAGAGGACTGGACACCTTCTCACCTGAACAAAGCTGTGAGCAGAGTAGATACAAAACCCATGGACAGGAAGCTCCGTGCAGTTTTGTTGCTCAAAGCAGATTTATTCTTTCCAGCTTTCTCCCTCAGGATTTCAGAGAGTTTGTTGTAACATGTAAACAGGCCCAGGACATCCTCAAACTTGTTCTTACTGCAATAAAATTGTAGAAAACATTATTGGAGAAAATGCATTCTTGGAGTTTCCCATTTGATGCTTCAGCTGCCAAATTACACCATGACACTTCCTAAATGATGAAACCTATTACATCCCCCTGCCTCCCTAACAGTGTATACCTCACCCAATCCTCCTCAACCTGCTCTTCTACAACATGTCAGATCCCATCTCCTACAACACATGACATTCCAATGGAAAACACTCCCCAAGGCTCTGTGAGTGGCTGTGCCACAAGGCACTCGTGCTCAGATCATTGATTCTGTGTTGGCACTACCATCCTGTGCCTGCAATGAGGCTGTACTCCAAAGAGCTGGGCAAATAATAGCACAGCTAGTGCTAGAGGGTAAGATTTAATGTTTTACCTGAAATTCCCAATGTTGAAATTGTACTCAATCAGAACCTCACAAATTCCCATCACCTGAATGGCATAGATGTTATTTTTCACACCGACACCAGAAGACAGCGAAAAATCTGCTGATTTATCCTGAGAGGTAAAGGAAACAAGTGAAAAATCTGTTCAAAAACTGACAAGAACTCGGCGTCTTCTCCCACTGAGTCAAACTGAAAATCTGATTTACCAGTTCAAAGTCTTCCAACTCGCTCTTGATCATTCGTCGTGTGACAGATTCTAACATCTCTTCAAAGTTTTGCTCAAATCCCACACCCTCCTCCTCCTCCTCGTCATCTTCAGCTCCTTGGCACAGACGCACAGTGCTCTTGTACCAGGCAAGACAGTGCTGGATGCAGCAGAGCAGGTGGGCCTGGAGGAAGGAGGAAGCAGCCACACAGTCACACTCAGCCTCTGAGCTGGAGGTCACTGGCAGCAGTAGACATGGCCCAGACTGTTATGGTGGGATGTAAAGAGCTGTGGCTGCCTTTGTAACTGTCTTGAGTCTTGAGGATATGCCTCATTCCCAAATTGAGGGGATCAGTAATCTCACATAAAGCTACTCAGTTCCAGCTTCAGACAGTGCTCTGTCTGAATGAACTTTTCTAGATGGGATGTAAAGACTTAACTCCCACTGCTCCCTCCACCCAACCACCTCAGGTACTGAAGGAGATGGAAAGGGAATTTCCAAAGGGACTCTCACTCTAGCTGAAGTGTCTGTGCCCTTCCTGGGTGTGCTACTGCACACAAGCTTCCTTAGGGGAAAACAAAATGATTAATTGGAATTTGTTCCCTTGGAAACCCAACAAATCATTGAGGTCTCATCTCCAACAATTTCAAAGGAGCAAAACCAAAGGACAAATTCTTCCCCCTGCTACACACACAAACTGCACAACTATTTTATGTGGAATTAAGTTAAAGGAGGGAAAAAATTCCCGTAGGTTGAACTCAATGGAGGATAACAGAAGAACGCTATTCCTAGAGCATTTTTCACACAGGTCCCCACAACCACTATGCTTGGGGAGCTCTAATAAATAGCCTGAGGCAGGGGTGAGATGCCCAGCTCTGTTGCTATTAAAAGAATTGCTCCAGGCTAGAAGAGGCTGAAGAAGCACAAGGTATTCAGCTCATGTAGGACAACTAAAATGCTAGTAACAGATGAGCTTGCAGCTGTGGCCAACCAATATAGCTCTTACCAGTGGTTCTTGCAGAAAGATTTGATCTCCCTGAGCCATAATACATCCCTCCAGTTTGAGTGGAGGCAGGAGGTCTTGCTGGGGCAGGTAATATTGCTTTATCTGTCAGAGAAAACAAGAAATAAAAATAACCAGTTACTTGGTAACTGAGCCTCTTAGGACATTTGAAAACAGAGTATAATAGTCTTTGTACCCCATTCTAGAGAGCAAAACCTGGCACTGTGATAAGGGGGACTGTACAAGTACATGAGCCACGTCATCTGCTCTACTGGTGATTAAAATCCCTTCTTGAGTTGCTCCTGTACCTCAGCCAGGACACGTCAGTGCCCTACAACAAGATTAGCTGACCACTTGCTGTTGTGTTGCCTCAATAAGTAACATCACTTGCAACCCACCTGCAGTGTTACCCCTCCTTTAAACAGTGAGGATCAATAGCTGCTGCTGCTATAGAAAGTTATAGATACATAATGATGCTATAAAATTTTACACCTTTACACCAACTTACTATTAAGTGCCCTCTGTTACCCAAAAGCTGTTTTGGCTCTGTTGATGTTCCTTTCTCAGACCCTATACTGTCATGGGAAAGCTGGAATTAGTCAGCATGAACTCTTTGGATGATTAAAGGGAAGAAAATTACTTGTCTCAAAGAAAGCACAGCCTGTCCAATGGATTGAGGAAATGTGATTGTCTTGTTGCCATGAGCAACACTGCTGGGGGATGAGTTAATCCTCCCAGATCCTACATGGACTTGGGTATTCTCCCGATGGGAAGACGGCAACAATAATTACTGTGTCAGCACATATCCTTGGGGAACTATGGAAGGGTAACTGCTGTGCACTGCTAAGGAACAGGGAGAGCACAAAGAACTTCTCTGGGCTCACACCTACCACAGCACCTAAGAACTGAAGGGCTGGAAAGAGCTCCAAGAGATCCTTCCTCTTCCATCCTATGGCAGGAAATGAACCCGTCTCCAGACATTTACCTAGTGTGCTCTCTCAGCGTAGCAGGGGTTTGAACACCTCTTTAGGGAAGTGTCACAGCACCCAAACATGTTTCCAGTGTGAGGGAAAACAATTTCCCCAATATTTAACCTGAATTGTTTGCCATACTGGTTGAAGTGCAGAATTGTGCAGCCCCACCATGGAGCAGGACTTTACCTGAGACAACAGTGTTTCCATTATAGAGCTGGCCAGCTGGGAGTTCCTGCGAAGGACATCATAAAAACCCTGGAGACAGGAAGGAAGGACAAGTTGGCTGACACAGCAGAGAAAATGAACCACAGGAATAATAAGTTGGCGTCATAAGATTGCAACGACACTTTGGCACCGCAAGGAACCATGAGGAAGTAACAATGTGCTCAGAGTAAAACTCCATACCTGGCAAAGCCAAGGCACCACAGAAAGAAGGTATGAATCAGAAAAAGTATGAATTTCCTCATAGGGGCCCTCTCACAAGCTGTATCTCCCTAGCAGCGGTGGCATCAAGCCCAGAGTGACTTTCACTGCTATTTAACACAAGCACAAGATCCAACTTCAAACTGTGAAACCCTGCTTCAAAGGCAAAACAAGCCAGTGGGGAAACTGTAGGAGGCAACAAATCCTGCAGACTGAGAAAACTCAGTGGATGGATAAAGCAAGCACAAGTTTTCTAGCAACAGTGATGAATACACCCAGAACTTGCAGCTCATCAAAGGTCAATCCAACCCAAGACAAGAAGGAAACAAAACCTCTCTGACCAGTACAGGGTTTTTTTCTCAAGGTGGTATCCCATGGTTATAACACAACCTAATATATACACCCAAAAATGGCCCTTTATAACAGGCCTATCACAACAGACCTAAGGACAGCCAAGTTTTTATAGAAACTTGGAAAGGAAGAGGAGAAAAGACAGATCCCTGATGCAGTCTCCAAGGAAGCTTCTCCATACTCTCCAGACAGGGTTTTCTTTGGAGTCCATAATTAACTCTCAACAGCTCCACATCTACCCAGTGCTTGTTATACCACTCCTCCTCACAGGGCATCAAGTATCCTTCTCATTCCCTAGGCCCTACTACAGCAAGACAGACTTTGACATATTTTTGCTCTTAAACAATGCATGAGCTGAAGAAGATACATCAACGTGTCTTTGGGTTTATAACAGTCAAAAAAAAAACAGCAACAGAAGGAGTGAAAACACGTTACACATGTCCCATGAAGAACAAAACTGAGCTGAAAGGCTGTTTTTCACAATAACATGATTGTTATTTACCTGAGGCTAAAGAAGAATCAGACCACAGAAGAGTTTGTGGCTGTTTAAGAGACAGAAGAAACCATGTTTACCTCATATAACATGAGTCGAACGTCTGCTTGCTGGCTCAAACATCGCCTCAGGCTGCCCAGGATTTCTAGGCAGAAGGCCTCATTAGCTGCAGAATTATAGCAGGCATGAACATCTGCCTGGACCTGAGAAGGAACATTAGTCACGTTATACTGGTTACAATATCACAACACAGGAGCAAAGTGGTAAGGGTCTGGCCCCTGAACAATCACTGAGGTAGTCCTTGTGCTCATCATTGTCATGGAGCAGTGGGAATGCTCCCCAGAGCACTGGTGCTGTAAGAGAGAATGACTCTGAGAAGCAACATCTCTAAGCCAGCTTCTCTTTGCACACTGCACTTCCTAAAGCTTTCCTTACAGGAAGGAAATCCTTGCTGGATTTCCAGGACTAATCCTTACTAAAGCTGTATTTCCATTCTGGGGGAACACTTCCCTTTTGAGTTGTTTCAAACAGTGGGTAGTAGACACCAGACTGTCTCACATGGCCACACAGGGACTGCAGAACAGCACTCACCTGAGTGGCACCAATGGCCTGGCTGCACTGGGAAGAGGACAAGCTGCCCAGAACCTTAAAATTTCTTAACAGGAGCAAAAAGCCAGCGACTGCAGCTTTACGAGCATCGAGCTGCCTGGGAATTGGGACAGGAAAGAGGGTTATGTAAGGAAATGTGGAAGCAAGAAGCTCAGAAGCACATAAAATATCAACTCAGCAATGAAAAAAAGGTCACAAATACAGAGTGACTGAACCTGTACAATTGTATTTCCCAAAAGGGCAGTACAGTCCCAAACAGTCTAGAGCTGGGCAGTTTGCTGGAAACTCCCCTGCTCTACACTGTCACAATATTCAATCTCCTTTCTGTCCTTACAATGCTCACACTCAGGGAGAGCCCAGGCCAAGACCCAAGTATTAAATATCCCTTGAAAGCTGGGAGAGTGTCACAGAGCTCAGAGTTGGAAAATTTCTAATAAAAACCTGGTGTTTTGCTTTACTCACAGAAATGCCAAGTCTTTCCCAAGACAGTCCCTTGCTTTGAAAAATAATCCCAAATCTTGAATTCTATATTCGTAACTAGGCAGCCAGTGGTCAAGAAAATCCAGTCTACAATAACAGCAGGATGGTTTGCTCAAAATATGACCAAGCCAACACCTTGTAAGGGATCAGAAGGAATGTGGCAGCTCAGCATTTTGATCAGTGGCTCCTTCCAGACCCTCCCTGGATGTATTCAGCTGTGCTAGACACATGTTGCAATTGGTTTTAATTTTACCTATGTATTTGAAGTTACCAACAGCTTTCTGAACTTGCAAAGCCCATTCATTCAGATGGGGGTTGGGATTTGTGTCTCAGTTCAGTGGAGCTGTGACTGTACCACAATTCCAGGCTAAAGGGATAGGAGATGTCACTATCTACTTATGGGAAGAACATTCTAAGAAGATACTTAGCCCAAAATAAAAATACTTCTGCTCCAAAACCATAAATGAGTTGTAGAAATTTTTTCAAAGAATCTTCTCCCCAGCTTACCTGGAAAAGATAGCTTTTTGGAGAACAAGTATCAGGGAGTCCCTCACTGACATGCTGACTTTGAGCAGAGGCTGGAAAGGAAAATAACCTTTGGAGAGAAAAGCACTAAGGCATGCCAAGCCCTTGGGGCATATGAGCTCATCTTCCTCAAGCCCATCTGGCCCTGCATTTCCAGTACTGTCATCAGTACAGTAGGAAGACCAAAACATTTTAAAATAGACAAGAAAACCCAGAGAGCTGTGGCAGTGAGACACCTTAGCAGGTTAGTGAGGACACAGTGCAAGGGCTTAGGAAAATAACTGTTATCCCCAGGTTGGACAAAGCAGGTAAAAGTTAAAACACCAGGGCAATATCTCAGCCCAGGCAAAGAGGAACACTGACATGGAGCTTGGAAGGAGAAAAATCAACGTGACAGCTACAGCTGTTCAGCTAAACACTGTAGATTTAGTTTTCTACAGGGTGCAGCATCTGGGCATCTTCCAGATGAAAGGTCAGCACAGAGCAGTTTTGGTCCTGTGCCAGACCACACCATATGCTTTTTGCTAGAGGGCACATGCAAATCCATGCTTGAAGAACAGTTCCATGCTACACCAAACAACCCACAGCAGAGAATGAAGGCTTATTTCATGAGGAGGGTTATCAGATCATGCATATAATTGTGGCCAAGAGCTGTCACTGGAACTAAAGTAGCAAGGAGATCCATGGAGATATGCAAAGCTTTACCTGTACTGCCCGGAGAAGCCCTTGCACTGTGTCAATGGGCAGAAAGGACAAATTGTCAAAGGTCTCTGTGACTTTGGAGGATGAAGTCTGAAGCACAAGAGGAGCAGACACAACAATACTGGACAGCAAGTCTGAAAAATAAAAGGACAAAAAGAACAGCTGATGCCAAGGGGCCAGAAAAGCCTGAGCAGAAGATGTCTGCAGAGCTAACTATTACAGACTAATCAAAGACCTTCCATGACACAGAGAGGTCATGATAAAATGAGCATCGGCAAACTGATTCTACTGCAGACACCACGCACTAAAAATGCTCCCAGCCCAGCTGAAGGGCCTCACCCCACCAGAGGGCACTGAGATGCAAGGGAAGAGACTGCAGCACTGACATCCCAGCAGCCTCAGTGGCTCCCAAGGATGAGGAGAAGGCAAGGCTGGGAACGTGGAACAGGCAACTGACTGATGATTCTGACTTTCTGCGCGTCAGCTGTTCCATGGCAACTGCCTGCAAACATATTTTTCACCTGTGATGAATACAAGGCAATCTGATGCAGCTGATACCTCAGTCAGAGGACAAGGAACAACTGATTTCCTTAGCTTCAGGTCACTTCAGTAGGTACTTCAGCAACCAAATCACATCCTGGGCTGCATCAAAAGCAGCCTGGCTAGCAGGCTGAGGCAGGGAATTCTCCCCCTCTACTCCACTTTGGTGAGAGCCCCCTTGGAGTACTGTGTCCAGCTCTGGGGTCCTCAGCACAAGCAGGACAGAGACCTGCTGGAGCAGGTCCAGAGGGGAACAAAAATGCTCAGAGGACTGGAGCACCTCTGCTATTGAGATGGGCTGAGAGAGTTGGGGTTGGTCAGCCTGGAGAAGCCAACTTTGGGGAGACCTTGTTGTAGCCTTTTGGTACTCAAATGGGGTTTATAAGATGGGGACTTAAGTTGCTGTTGTGATAAGAACAGGGCTAATAGTTTTAAACTAAAAGAAGGTAGATTCAAAGTGGATATAAAGAAGACATTTTTTACAGTGAGGGTGGTGAAACACTGAAAACATTCAAGGTCAGGTTGGATGAGGCTCTGAGCAACCTGGTCTAGCAGAAGATCTCAATGCTCATTACAAGGCAGTGGACTAGATGACCTTCAAAGGTCCCATCCAAGCCAAACCCAATTCTGTGATTCTATAATGTGTTTTGAGGAGCTGTCTTGTGACTGTCCACAGAGCAGAGCAGAGGACATTTCTCTCTCTTTTCTGTTACCTATGAAGTGGCTGACAGGAGACGCTGCTTTTGTGAGGACTCTGTTCAGGACCTGCTCAAGAATATCACTTCTGATGGGCTCATGAACCTGAATGAGGAAGAACAATAAATAAAAATCAAAACCTTTAAGATATTCCTGTACTTCACAGCACAGGCATTGTACAGTACAAAGCAAATCCAGATCCAACAGGTAAGCAAGGATGGTTACCAGAAGTCCCCTTTCAGCTAAGTCCACACTACTTGATTCAGATTTCATCCCAGGACAATCAGAACCAGCACATCAAGGCACACACAGTACACTCAGAACATAATGGTTCCAATCATCTATGGGATGAAAATTTACCAGTTTGGTGAAGATGAATGGGTTTCAATCCCACCTTGTCAGATTTTATTTGTACCTCTGAATTTATCTACCTTCTCTACCTCTGCAGTTTCTTGGAAACTGTAATAGGGATTACACAAGTATCATGACAGCTGGAACAGATTAGAATTAGACCTTCATGAGGATGGCTGGAAAGGGTCAAATAGGAGACAAAATCAAGCATTGTTTGCAAAACACTCACAATGGATATAGCAGGCAAGGTTTTGACACTGTTTACCAGGATAGAATAAGAACAGAGTTGTTCTCTCCCCACCAAAAAAAAACTTCCCCAAAACCTACATTACCTTAAATGTTTCCAGCAGGATACTTGCTCCCAGTCTGCAAGCCTGCTTGGCTGGCATTTTTGAAAGGCCATAACTGTTATCAGCAGCTTTTCCTCCAAAGGGCTTTTTTGGTTCATAGGATTCCATTAGGCTGAAGCCAAGATCCACCAAGCCCTGAGTAACATGGTCCCAACCAAATGCACTGAGGAAAGCATTAAATAGATGAGGAAAGAAACAACTTAGTCATAGGAAAGTTTGGATTAGAGCAGAGGTAAAATGTTCTGCAGTCATTCCAGGGTCCAAAGCAGCAGTGAGAGACACTTGATGACAGCAGGGAAGATGACAGCCCTCATAACCCTGTGACTGTCCTTAGGCTGAGGGACAGGTGCTCAGCACATCTCTGCAGTCCTGGTTCTCTGTAAGAATTTGTTTCCAGCCTAAAGGTTTCCTCACCATAGGGAATGATGTGCCTTCAGGTCTGACCTGAACATAACAGCAGGCTACGGCTGGGATGCACGAGTACCCTACTGATGTCAAGATCTTCAAGTTGGAGAAAAAGAGAAGAGGAATGCCTCCCATCAAACTAAAGGACAACTGGTGACAGACCAGAGCTATTCCACAGGATGTTTAAAGGACTAACCAGTGAACCAGCTGAAACAGTGAACCTACTCCTCATCCCTTGATCAGAACACAAACTACAGCCAGCAGCATGACTCACTGCAGATTAGGCCCTGATCAGTTTAGTCCTTTGTACCACCAGACCCTGAGATTTGAGGTAGAAGGAGCAGATTTATACAACCACATGTTGTTGTTTTCTTTTTTTTAATTCGCTAATATAAAACTGGGATAAAACCTTTGGATTTTGACACTGATCCCTGCCAGCACATGGTCAGAAGTATTTCGTATCCTAGAGTGTTTAAACAAAGCTGAAACTCTCCCCACTTCTAAAGCCCATTGAATGTTCTGCAGCACGTGGCAGCAACTCACCTATTTTTCACCACTTCCAGAATGACAGCAGTTATATCATATTGTTGAGGAAACAAATCCTGCAGAAACTTGGAGGCCTGAAGGAACTGCAGGTCCTTGCAGCTTCTTGTGATTGATGTTTTCAAGAAATCAAATATCTGGAACATAAAATCATTACGTGTGAGGAAATGATCTTTGAAATGGGACCTGTATTGTCTTGGGTATGTTCCAGTAAGAGCACCAGCCAGACACAAGTTCCACTACAGCCTGCCAAAAATCTTAACTCACTTCTTTGTCAGGACAAATACACTAGTCTCATTAAGTGCCTCAAGGAGGGTGACTTGCTGCCAGATGCTCTTCATGTGGCCACCACAGAGCCAAAACATTAGAAAAATAGACTGTTTTTCTTCTCATCCTACAATACCAACCCACAGGAATCACTACTCTGGAAAATTGTGATATTGCTCTGGGGTCTTTTAGAGTGTTCAGTAAAGTACAGCATACCAATGATCTAATTGCCTACCCACGAGCATCCTGAAACCATTTTAAGCCTAATTCTGATGGGACTCTGACCTAACCATGCTTCCCTTCCTTTACAGGGAGTGCAGAATGCATCCCCATGGAAGCTCTCTGCAAGCTTATCAAGCACATACCTGCTCTTGCAGTCTGTGTTTTACAGCAACTGACAGCAGAAGAGCCACACTGAAGGGACACAGGGCTTTACCAGGGTTCTTCTGTTGCTCAGTCTAGGAAACAGCAAGGAGCAGTGAGAAAACTTGTTGTCTTTACTGAAACACCCTGGAAATTCAGGAAGCCATCAGGCACATGTCTCTTCAAACATATCACAACACTCGCTAAAGAGAACTTGACTGCAACCATAAAAATTATTAAATCCCTTGTCCAGATAATAAACTAAGTTTTTAAACCCTGCTTCAGTATCTTCAAGAACAGTGGCTGCTCCATCTTTGCCATACCTTCAGATGTCTAATTAGCTCCTCACCCAGGTCCTGGTCCAGGTTGATGACAGAAACAATGTGGAGAATAACGGTACCTTCCACGTGGCGCAGCTGGTCCAGAGGCATTGTGGCCACCTCAAGGTCCACTGACCTGTAAGTTTTACCAGAAAATAACAAGCCATCCAAAGCCAGAAATCATTCCTTATGGATCAAGAAGGATGTTCTTGTACAAGGTTTAACTGTTCAAATTCAAGAAGCCCTGGGCAGGAGCAGTGTGACTACAAATACCCAGGTAGTAAAGAAAGGGAGTGACAGGGCAAGAACTTACTGAGGAACCCTCTGTTCTTCCTTCTGTCTCTTATCCAGCTGATTGAAAAAACTGATGATTCCTTCCAAAACAGTCTTCTTACTGCCCTGCAAGGCAGGACATTACATTAAGCCATTGCAGGGCCTGCAGTATCCCAGAGAACAAAACTCAATTCCCACACCTATCACAAATCTCAGGGTATCTTTCATTTCCCTCCATAAATTGCTCATGCAGGTGAGCACTCCTCTATGGCTCATTTCCAGACTTCCAGTTTTCATATTTCTTTTGACTGCACTTATTTCTTTTGACTGCATTATCGAATAGCTGGAAGAAACTCAGGCTCTCAGGTGTTCTGACTGTCTTTTTTTTTTTTTTTTTTGAAGTTGTTATTAATTAGAAAGGATCCTTTATGTTTTAATCAATTGGGAAGGCTTTCAAATTCCTAACCTTAAATCTAACAATACATTTTGGCCAGTGGACCCAAATGACCCTCTATAATACACATATAATTTGTCTTTGGATCATTTTGGCATTGACTTGGTCACAAATGAAGCAAGGAAAAGAGCCAGATCACCCTGTCAAAGGGCAGAGATGTCCCTGGCAGTCTCTGCTCTGGAGAAGAGCACAGGAGGTGACACATTCCCAGTACAAGTCAGACTACAGCCCAGTAGACAATCATAGTGCATGAGCTATTATTGTAGCATGCAGATCACAGAGAAGGAGCAAAACCACACTGAGAAAAAACAATCCTCTCTGCCGTCTGCTAGGTCTGTGCTCATCCCTTATTTCCCAAAGGTTTGCTTCTTTTCCCACAAGGAAGACCAAGATCCCACCTTTCTCTGAGCAGTCAGCTTCCTCAGGCTAGAGGGAGTTAGAGGAAACAAAACCTACTGGTGTTCTGTTGTGTCCCTACAGCGTGGTTTGGGAACAATCAGAATCCCTGCCAAAATTCAGACTACAGATCACTCTGGACTTTTTTTTTTTTTTTTCTGTTGGACTAAACCTGGGGGAAATCCAGCTCCTGTGAGCTTTTACCTTTGCAGAAAGCAGCAGCAGCTGATAGACCAGAGGGGGAATTTCCTGCAGGTCTAATTTGGAGAACATCCTAAGGACCTTTTCCACCACAAACTGCAGCTCCTCTCCTGATAGTGGAATATCCCTGTTGAATCAAAGATATTTTTTTTCATAAATATTTTGTTTAGTTGCCAAGGTTCACTCACACATGGAACAAAAACCATGATGCCATGCCCAGATGAGTTTTGCATCCAAATCTGGTGTGGATGCTCACTGACCAACCATCCATGGTGCTCTGCCTGGTATAGTCAGCCCTCCTATTTGTACTTGCCCCAAACTGCTTATGAAACAGGACACAAACAGAACCATGGCACAAGTCAATGTTGAAGGGAAAAAGAATTACCTGAACATGTTGGCAAGATGTATCACACACCGAGGATCCCACCTGGTAAAACAAAGATGTGTTGGAAGATTGAGAGCAAGCTGGACTATTGTTTAGCTCTCCCCTCCTACACAATTATTCAATGTCACCATTTCCCTGTTTCATTGATACTAAACTTAGAAGCCAGATTTCCACCAGAAAAAGCATCAATCTTAACTACCCACATTTCCATAGTCCTGAAGTGCCCCAGCCCCTTTAATAACAAATGCCAGAAAAGGAATAAAACCAAGCACGTCCTGAGACCAGTTCATGCAACAGTCTCACAAGATCTGGGAACAGGGTGCTCCCTTGGATTCCCAACTAGAGAAGACACTGTCAGAGAGGGCAGGGATTCAGGGATGACAGGACACACAGCCCATGGTGATGCCTTTTTCCAAGCACAATGTGAAACACAATGTTTTGCCATGTAACCAAGACCTGCCAGACACACGTACTTGCTGGAGCAGAGGGTATTTATCAGCTGTTTCTTAAACTCTTCCCCATTCAGTTCACCTGAAAAAGCAAAAGTCTTAGGAGTTGATTCCAGAGAAAGGAGTACAAGCTGCAGAGAGGAGTTGATAGGGGGGTTACCTTTCCCATAAGCCAGGTTCTCCTTTGAACTGGCCAGAGCCGTGAGAACAGTGGAAAACAGCTCCAAGGATTTCCCATTGGTCAGGCTGCCCCCTTTAATGACATCCACAAACAGGCTGGCAAGCTCTGCTAACGCGTGGCCTGGCAGCTGGCGGGCCTGGGAGAACATACAGCAGGAGAGAGCCTGAGGCACTACACAGAATTCCACATACACACCCAAACTGTCACCAAAACCCAGCAGAAGACAGAATTTCTTACAGGGAAATGCTCCCTTTAAAGGAAAATTCAGCCCTGAGATCTCTGTTTTGTACTTTCTTTACAGAACAGAGCAATAAATCAAGATTATGTGATTATAGGTTTAGAGTTTTGAGCCTAAGATTAAATTTCTAAAGATAATCAAATTCACACATAGAGCCAACTCCAACACCAGCTAATTTAGTCTAGGGAAGATCCATGGAAAGGATACAACTAATTTTCCTCAGTGGCTTGGTGAAGTATCTCAATTTACATATTAAATTATACTCAGCAGAGCCCAGGAAAGCCAGCCCAAAGGAGCTTTACCTCCAGCATCAGCAGTCCTATGATTTCAGACACCTTGCTCAAATGCAGGTCCCCTGACTCCACTAGTGGGACGCAGTGCTTGTAAACCTGGAGTCTCCTGAGAACACCGCTTCTCTGGGAACAGGGGGAGCCTTACAGCAAGAAAACAGAGGGACAAAAGAATGGGGAGAAAAGTTATGCAAGTAACACATTGCTAAACTACAGGAAATCAGCAGGGATAAACTGTCACCTGCCTGCAGCTTCCTATTTTATCTATCTGACAAAATAAATAAAAAATCCCAGAGAACGGGAAACGAGATACTTGGATAAAGTAGTCGGCCACCCTATTAGCACATCCTGTGGTTCACTCAACCTGCAGCCGGAGACCAGGAAGTGTCAAAACTTGAGAAGAACCAGCTTGGCAATTAGCTCTCCTCATCTGGCCAGCTCAGTGCTACTGCAAGGTACCGAAGGGCTCTCAAGAGTAAACCGCACTTACCACGGGCTCTTCACAACTCTAGTCCAGTTTGCCATCTCCTCGGATGTCGTGCTTCCCCGTGGCAGCCCTGACGAGCGGGTTTCTTACCAAAAGTGACTCTTCCCTGTGCTGCTGAGCACGGGCTGCACCCACCGGCCCCCACCAGGGCTGGGCCCGCAGCCCCCCGAGCGCAGCGCACTCATCACCCACCTTTGAAGATCCCTCTCAGCAGAGCCGCCGTCTCCCTCCCCTTCAGGGCCTGCCTGGTCACCATGTCGCCCAGCTGCAAGAGAGGGGGACGCCGTGAGCCGCCGCCCGCCCGCGGCGCATCCCCGCTCCCCGCCCGGCCCGCGGCGCACCTCGCCCTCCGCCAGGCTCTGCAGGGCCTCCTGCAGCCGCTCGGGGCCCTCCTCGGCCGCCAGCGAGAGGATGCGCTGGGCCATGGGGCCGGCGGCCGCCCGGGACCGTCGGGCCGCGGCTCCGTCCCGCGAAATTCCCGCCCGGAAGTGCCCGCGCGTCACCCGGGGAACAGCTCCCGCCCGCGGCGCGCGCTTCCCGCCCCGCCGCCCGCGGGGCCGCGGGTTCGAGTCCCGCGGGGGCCGGCGGCGTGCGGGCCGCTGTCACCGAGCCACAGCGTGGGTCGGGCTGGAAGGGGCCGCGGCGGATCACCTGCTCCGGCCTCCCTGCTCGGGCAGGGTCGTCCTAGAGCACATGGGCGGCCCGCTGGTTCTGGAATATCTCCAGTGAGGGGAACTCCGCGGCCTCTCTGGGCAGCCTGTTCTGCTGTGGTCGCTTTACAGTGAAAACGTTACTGGAGCGGAGTGCAGGCACGTGGGGTGGGCAGCCGGGGGTACCGGGGCATTTGGCACAAAGTGCCCGTTCAGGGCCACCCCGCATCGGCAGCGAGCGCCACCCACGTGGGGTTCAGATCCATTCGAGTAAACCCTTAATTCCGGGGGACGTGAGGGGTGGCCTTTAGCGTACCAGGAGGTGTAGCCCGCCTTTAAGCAGCGGGATTTGGCCAAAGGATCCGGTGCCAGCACAGCGTGGGAGCTTTCCCAAACCCCGTGCTCACGCGGAGCAGGAGTTGATGCTGCTGAGCGAGGGGAGCGGGTTTGACGTGGGGCTGTGGGCAGGGGGATAACCAGACCTGGGAGAGAGGTGCACTCAGGGCTCTGTCACAGTACATCAGGGTGGGTCCCCCTTGAGACCCGTTTACTCGGGACAAAACACTCTCTTCGTGATGCCAGAGGTTGTACATGTGTTTGCAAAACTATTTCATCTTTGACTACCATGCTGGTGAGGATGCCCTGGGATCACAGGTTCTCTCTGGCACCCCAAGAGAGCATTATTTGGTCTATTTGGGAAACCCCATGCTGATGATGTACCCCTGTTATGCGCTGTTTTGCGCTGAGCTGCGCACAAAGGTCCAACGAGCTGTAGGAGGGAGCTGAGCCTTGCACCAGGGCTGGTGTGGGAAGGGGATGGGAGGCTTGGGGGTCTCCTCTAAAGAGCAGTGCACACTGCCTCAGGCCACAGTGGCATTGCTCAGGGTTTTGGCACAGGTCTGAATTTTCCCTCAGCAGCACCCCAGCCTTTCATCTGGAGTCTCGTGCCTTCCTCCTTCTCCCTCCCTCACACTGGGGTCTCAGCTCCGCTTGCAGGACAGCCCTGTGTGGAAACCAAATCCGTAAATCCCAGAGGCCTTACAAAACATGCCTTGTGTAAGCTCCTTCAGCCCTGCTCTGGTGCTTAGCCTGGCCCTGCCAGCTCCCCAAAATCCCCATCATGGTAAGAGCCCGGCCAAGCTCCTCTCCTGGGCTTGAGCACAGCTCCATCCTCTCCACATCTTCACGCAGCTCCCACAACCCTTGACCCAAAGAATTAAGGCTGCAAGGGCTCTCCTGCCCTATGTAGCTTCAGCATGCTGGGGCAACCCAGAAAACCCATTTTGCCATCCTGCTGCACCCACATGTGGACTGACCTTTGTTTCTCCCATATCCCGGGGCTCCCCTCCCTTCTGGGTCTGTGGCATCTCCCTGGGAGTGGAATGGGTTCCAGTTCCCAGAGCTCCGAGCAGTCAATCATCACTTGAGGGCATTGTAGAAATTTTGCTCGTGTCTTTTTTTTTTTTTTAAAGCTGAAAGGGGTCTTGTATGGATGCTGGTTTGGGAGGCCTCATAGGGGAGGAATTGGAGAGCCCCAGAAGCATCCTCTGCCATAGACCCATCCTGCAGCCATACCCTGCCCACATGAATTCACAGCAGGATCTTGCCAGGGTTTTTGGGGCAGAAGCTGGGATCCTGCTCACCCTGGGGAGCAGGCTGGGATGGCAGGCTGCCCACCACCTGCCTCTCCCCCTGCCCCGTGCTAATGAGCGAGTTACACAACAAGGAGCTTTTATACTTTGCTAATCGGGTCCGGCACCCAGCCCGCCTCTCCACGCACGCTCCGGCTGGCGGTGGAGCCCCAGCTCCCTCTTTCCCTCTCCTCAGCTGCCTTTTGTAATGTTTTAATGGGGTTTCTTTCCTGGCCTGGGCTGACTTAATTACAAAGCTGCAGTGAGTTGATGCCTTGTGACGGTCTAATCCCAACCCGGTGACTCTACAAAGCTTTCTCCCGGCTTCCTCGCTGCTCCACTCCGGCCTCGCCATCCCCGCTTCCATCTCAGCTCTGTGCACTCACCTGCTGAGGACAGTTCAGCTTTTCCTCTTCCTGGTGAGTATCCAGGACATTTTTCAGCTGAAAGAACTGCATTGAAGACCATCATTCAGCCCTCACTCAACCTGCCACCTCCAGAGCTTGAATTGGTTTTGATGCCTGGAACAAGGGGACGCCTATCCCTTTCCCAGGAGGTGGAGGGAAAGAGGATGCCCCTGGGAAATGGATGAGCTGGAGCCAAGCATCCCTCACACAGCCTGGGCTTGGAGCTGGTGCTACAGACAGGCAGGGGTAGATGCTGGAGGCAGGATGAAGGCAGCCCTCCTCCTCGTGGATGGGAACAAGGTGTTTCATCCAGACTGTGTTGGAAAGATGGTGAGAGGTTTACAGTCCAGCCTGGCAGTTGGTGGAGCAGTGAGAACTGAGAGTTTGGGAAATACTTTGGGGATGAGTATTTATTTTGGTAATATTATTTATTTTGGTAGCAGAAATAAAAGGATGAGCTGGCTGCCTGGCCAAAGTTCGATGCTTGCCTCTGCCAGTGTGAAGGTGGTTTGAGACCACCTGGGTGAGCTCAGGCTGAGACGCTCCCAGCCCAAAGAGGAAAGGCAGAGGGAGAAAAACATGTGAAGGTATCAGATGATCAATACACAGATTTTTAAGCTGCTTTTGCAAACATCCCTGGTGTTTCTCCAGGCTGCTCAGCCTCCTCGGGCAGGCAGAGATGCAGGCAGTAGGTGATGGAGCTGAGGAGGGTTGGGGGTGTCCTCTGACCCACTTCTACCCCCGTCTGCGCAAGATGTCAGGGAATGGGGCATAAGGGGGGGCATGGAGACCATTTGGATCCATGCTGATTCCTCCTTCCCTCTGCCAGTGTCCTGCTGCCGACAGAAGACAGAGGACAACATGTCTGCAGTTGTGAGTAATGTCCCCACGCTGCCCCATCCTCTGGGCTCTGACCATGCCCTCCCTGCAGTGCTGGGATGGGGTGCACAGGGTGCACCTTAGTCCAAGCAGCACACAGTCCATCCCAACCCCAGTGCACTCCCTTGGGTTCATGTGTGGGGCCTCTCCCCTTCCCCGTAGCTCCCAAGGAGACTTGGGGAAGCTGGGGGGCTGTCTGGGGAGCCCCCACATCCTCTCCTCCCCCCAGACGGGCACGTTCCGGATCGTGTCGGAGGAGGAGCAGGCGCTGCGCTCCAAGCTGGAGCGCCTCACCACCAAGGACCACGGCCCCGTCTTTGGGAGGTGCGAGAAGATCCCCCCACACACCCTGCAGAAGGTGAGGCGGCTGTGGGGAACAGGGGGCAGCTGCAGCCCGAGGCTCCTGCTCCCCAGGGGCCAGAGGAGACTCTCGACTGCCTCTTGCACTGGGGGGGATGCACTTACCAAAATGTCTCCAAAGTGGGGGATTGAGTGACCCTGCCTCCGTAAGCTGGGATGCTGCAAGGAGCTTTACTGTCCTCCCCCAGATTTTGGGTGCCTCCACGACCCCCGGGGTGTTTTAGAATGTGTGTGTGTGTGGCATCACTGGGTCCCCTCTCTGCTCCCCCCAGGCAAAGGATGAGCTGAACGAGACGGAGGAGAAGAGGGAGGTGGCGGTGAAGGCGCTGCGGGAGCTGGTGCAGGAGCGGGCGGGCGGCGAGGACGTTTGCCAGAAGGTGGCTGAGAAGGTGCAGGAGAGGGACGACTCCTTCTTGCTCCGCTTCATCCGTGCTCGCAAGTTCGATGTCCACAGAGCCTATGACCTGCTGAAAGGTGGGGAGGGGTCCTGGGCTGTGATGCTGTGTGAGGATGAGGGTACACATCCCCCAGCAGCTCCCAGTCCTGTGCTGGTGCCTCCTAGCCCAGACTGGAATGTGCTGGCAGAGCAGGACTCTGACATGGGAAGGGAATGAAGGGAGGGGATAAATAGGAAAAGTCAGGGTTTGAAGAGAGGGAATGAATAGAAAAAGTCAGGGTTGAGGGGCTTGGAAGGAGTTGGGATGGGGAAGGAAATAAATGAGGCTGACACCAGGCATCCTGCAGCACCAGGACAGTTCCATTCCTTACAAGTTTACCCAAGCAAAATGGAAAAAACCCTCACAGCTGGCTTGGGCTTCATCCCCTTGAGACCCCCATGCCCTGTACATGCCCTACACTCCCCTCTCTGTACCCCTATAAGGAGCCAGTTCTGCACCCTCCTGATGCTTCTGTGCATGGTGCCTGGGGGGCTCTGCACCCCTGGGGCACCTCTAGGTCTGGGGACAGGTTGGGGTGCTTGTGGCACCCTCTCCTCACACTGAGAGTGACCCATTGGCATGGAGGGGGAGCAGAAGAGCAGCCCAGAGGGTGGCTGCTGACTGGAACCTGCCTGGCTCCAGCTCTGCTCTTCTTTGTGTTAGCTTATGGGATAATGAGTTGTAATTATCAGTGCTGGCTCTCAGACTAGCTGTTTTGTTTGCCTGCATTCTCCCAGGATGAAACTCCTTATTTTGTGCCTGCAGGGTGCCAAGAGAGGGTAGATGGGGGTTTTCACCCGAACAGGGAGGAAGGGGAGAAGGGAAATGAGAGGGGGAAATTACTTTTATCTACTTGTTAAGGTGTTGGAGAGAAAGCAGGTGTGGGAGGCTCCTGGCAAGGGGAGGGGTAACACCAAGCATGCTGGGGCTGGTCTGCTGCTGAGCTTCTCTTTCCTGCTTTGCTGGAGGAGACCTGACCCATGTGGGCCGCAGGCAGAGCTTTCCACAGCTCTCAGGCTCAGCACTGACATCTCACCATCATCAGCCTGTCCCGTTCTGGCAGCTCCCCCAGCTTCCCGAGGCTGGGAAAGCAGCCAGTTTTTCCAATTGTTGCCTCTCTCCAGGCTACGTGAACTTCCGCCAGCAGTACCCCGAGCTGTTTGACAACCTGAGCCCCGAGGCCGTGCGCAGCACCATCGAGGCCGGCTACCCCGGCATCCTGGCCAGCAGGGACAAGTACGGACGGGTGGTGATGCTCTTCAACATCGAGAACTGGGATTACGAGGAGATCACCTTCGATGAGGTGAGCCCAACTCAGAGGTTGCTCCCACAGCAGTGGTCCTGCTTTTGGGCTTGTCCCGCTCGGCACATCTGAGCACATGCTCCTTACACACACACGTGCATCCGTCCAGCCATGCAGGTGGAAGTAAATCTGTAGTCCTTAGAATTTATCCTTTGAGGGAGCCTGGGAGAGCATGGTCTACCCCAAAGGATGCAGTGCAAGATGCATGCCAAATTCAGGGTTTGCATCCCCCAGCCCATATAAGAGACCGCAGAAAGGCACCACACTGTTAAATCAAAGGCAGAGGAGGAAACCGAGGCCCAGGGATGGAAAAGGCTTCTTGGCAAAGAGGTTCCAAGCATGTAACTCACAGATTCTCATGGTTTCATTTTCTGCTCAGCTCTGAATCTGGTCTCAGTGTATCACTGATCCAGATCTGATGCTCATGACTTGAAAAGAGAATGTGGTCACCCCCTCCCTGCTCTGAAATCTGGGGGCTGGCTGTGACAAGCAGGCTGGAGTCCAACAGACCCTGGATAACACTCCATGGGACTCTTCCTGAGTACCCCCTAGGGTTATGGGAGGTGAGACCTCATACAAGACCCTGCTGTCTCTCCTCTCTATTAGATCCTTCGTGCCTATTGCATTATCTTGGAGAAGCTGCTGGAGAACGAAGAGACCCAGATCAATGGGTTCTGCATCATTGAGAACTTCAAGGGCTTCACCATGCAGCAGGCATCAGGGATCAAACCCTCTGAGCTCAAGAAGATGGTGGACATGCTGCAGGTGAGGTGGCAAAGTCTGCACCCAGCAGTGGCAGAGGGGACTCTGGGGAAGCAGAGAGCTCAGAGAAGGGAGGTGGCAGGGCTAGCAGGGTTTGGGATTGCCACCATGCTGGAACAATGAGAAAACATCGCAGAGAAGCTGTTCCCCATCACCCTCTCCCTAACTTGCCAGCTAATTGGCTTAACCCTGCAAAATATTCCCCACCCCATCTCCCTGCCTTCTCAAATGGCTGACCACTCCTTGCAGCATCCAAGGGCATGGCCTGGAGGGCTTTCCTCATGAGCCTCTCAGCCCAGCCTGGTCCAGGCTGGATGGAGACTCACAGGTACTCCAGGATTTCTGCCCTTGGACCAAATGCCAAAGACACTCGGCTCTTCCCAGGGAAGGTCCTTCTCATGGAGTGGGAGCAGTGAGCTGTCTGGGAGGTTCTTCAGCTCCCTGGTACTCCTGAGGCTGGGATGGTTGATCCTCTGGGTCAGAACAGAAAAGGGTCATCAAATAGAGAAGGGGACATGGAGCAAGGAGAGCCATGGCAGTGCTGGTGTATCCATTGCTGGATCTGGGCAAGATCTGAGCAAAGGTAAGGTCACCGTCTGTAACCACCCGTATCTGGGTTTGGGATCCTAGGACTCCTTCCCAGCGCGGTTCAAGGCCGTCCACTTCATCCACCAGCCTTGGTACTTCACCACCACCTACAACGTGGTCAAACCGTTCCTGAAGAGCAAACTGCTGGAGAGGGTGAGTGTGGGAAAGGGACCTGCAGGCCAAGGCATGTCCTTGGGTGAAACGGAGTGGCTGGGGAGAGCTGCCCTGGTCCTCTGCCGAGGGTCACTCCCATCTCCCTCCAGGTCTTTGTGCATGGCGAGGAGCTGGAATCCTTCTACCAGGAGATCGACGCTGACATCTTGCCAGCAGACTTTGGTGGCAACCTGCCCAAGTACGATGGCAAAGCAACTGCAGAGAAGCTCTTTGGGCCTCGCATCGAATCTGAGGACACGGCTCTCTAAAGCAGGAGCCTGCTGCACTCCCCTGTACCACAGCACCTGAGGTGGCCCTCTAACCCCAGCCACCTCCCTCCTGTAGCATTGGTTGAGTGACTGCTCGTGCTGAAGCACCCTGGGCGCGTTGCTCCACGCCTGTCCCTCCTGTCCTCGCTCCAGGCAGAGGGCTGTCCCTCCCAGGCACAGCATCCTTCCCTCCAGAGCTGGTGGAGAAAGGAGGCCACCAGCCCTCTCCCACAGCATTTCCTGGAGCTGCGAGGGGAGGACAGGAGAATGTCTGCTCTGGGAAGGGAGGGCTACAGTGAGGGAGAAATAAAGCGTTTAACAGCAGAGCTCTGCGGTCCCTCATGGTGAGGAACAGGGACACAGCTTTTTGGGTGTTGGCTGTGTTGCTGGTTCTAAGGAGATCAGGAGTACCAGCATTTGGCAGGAGACTCCTGTCCCCTCATCACTGACTACACTTTGGCAGTGGGACCAAGGATCTGCCCATCTCCATCCTCCCTGCATTCCAGATCAAGTCCCTTTCTTGCCTGAGAAAGGGCCCTCAGTTCTTTGTCATCTGCTCTAACCAGGGAAGAGAAAACAGATGCAAACAAAAACCCAATCAGTGTCCCATGTGGAGCTGTCTCTGCCTAATTCCTGCTTGGGCAGGGAGGAGAACAGAAGCTGCAGTAGCCGTTGAGACTAAGATATGCATTTCAATCACAAAACAATTGAAAGAAAAGCAGAATGTACCCTCCTAAATCCTTCAAAAGCCTCAGTACAGTTGTTTCTCCTAGCACTGCACTGTGAAAGGGAGCTCATTCAGGGAAGCCCCACCAAAAGTCACCACAGAGGGCAAAGGATGGTACCTGTGCAGCAAACAAGCTGCACCTGACACTAATTACACCTTAGGGTAATTCAGGTGGGGAAGAGGGAGGAATAAGTAGCTGTCCCAGGCAAGGGAGTCTGTTTTGGTTCATGAACCAGGCATCTCCTCCAAAGAGCCAACTGGGCACCCATTCCCAGACCATCTCCCCCCTTGGCCAGCAGCAGGGCTCAGAGAGGAACAAGTTCCTGGTCTCTGCCCAGGTTACCTTCTCCCTGAGCCTGGTCCCACAGTGGGTCCTGTCCCCTCTCCCAGCTCCACACAGGTCCTTTTCATCAGCCAGATTAGCCCCCCCCACCCAAAGCTGGCTGAGGTGGAGGGTGCTGACAAGAGCCACATTCATCAGGGCACTGGCTCAGGCACAAACCAAACAGGACAGCAGCTCTGAAGCCACAGGGAGGACAGGGTCTGTCTGGGGTTAGATGTTTGCTCCAGCCTTAGCTGCTTGCTGAGTCCATGTATGGAGAGTCCCAAAGCCTGAGGCTGTGGCAACCTTGTGGAAGAGTCCAGAGACAGAGCAAAAGGCACTTCTCCACCTCCTTTGGCTCCTTTCTGTACATGGAGCCATCCCAAGGAAACCACGTGTGACAACCCTGCAAGCATCAGGCCAGTGCAAACACAACAGCACAGCTTGCCTGGGAGGCAGAGCAATTGCAGCTTGTGGAAACAGAACAAGGAAAAAAAAACCTATCCACACAGATAGGAGTGTCATATTGCTGCCCCAGGGGGTTAGACTGGGATAGTCACAGCTCTTGGGAGGTGCCTGTGGCTGCTCACCACTCCTGTGACAATTTGTCAGCCAGCAGCTTGCTTTGATGGGGAGACAGAGAACAGCACAGCAGAGCTGAGAGCAGAGTGACTGACCAAGGCAGGAAGGAGTTCTGAAGTGGATCTAACCACTAACTCACAACAGCCAATAAATTACAGATGAAGCCCACTGTGTCCCACAAAGCACCCAGTCCAGCTGCCCCAGCAGGTCACCAGTCCCAGTTACCCTCCACAACTCCCTCCCTTGGGCTGTAGGTAATAAACCACACAGTGGAGAGTTGTCAGGGGCAGCTGAGCAGTGCTTTTGCCAGGGCTTTTGTATGCTCTAGGCTCGAAGATGTCACTGTCCTGGCCAGAGATGCTGGTTTGTGTTTCTTCTGCCAGCAGCTCAAAGATTAAGAAATGCACTTGCTCTCACAGAGGGAAAAATGACATATGTTCTATTCCACTGGCAAAAATAACTCCTTTTCAGTAGTTTCATGGCAGATGTGCTTTTTTAAGCCAATGCTACACCCATTCTCCATGAGAGTGGCATCAAAGATCTCTTCTTGGCCAGAAGACAAAAAGGACACAGGAAAGGCTTGAGCACCACGAGTGCTTGTATCACCTGCCCCCCAGCCAGCTCCCCAAGCTGGGCCTCAGAGAAGACTGAGAGCCTCTGCCAACATATGGAACTTCACACACTGGCACTAGCTGTAGCACTGACTTCAATAAGTCCTTTATTTTTAAATAAAGAAACCCCACTGAATCAAAGATAACAAAATTACATTTTGTTTTGCAATGACTTCCATTTTACACCACACAAGAACAAAAATTAAAGAAAAAATCAAAGACAGTTTTATATATATTTATATATAATTTTAAAGGTAAACATCAGCAGATATAGAAAAATTGCATTGCTAGTTGCAAATCATCTCCCCTGCAGCTCTCAGCTCCAGAGAATCTGACTCAGAACATGGCAGCAGGGAGGGTGTCTCAATATACAGGCTTCTTTAGGGCAGCATTTAGAGATAGTTACAGAATATAATTTTGCCAAATTGAAAATATTTTCATAGTCAACTGCTCACCGAGAACACTGGAAATCGCTCTGCCTGTTCTAACACAGCTGCATGAGAAAAACAAGGGCACAGGTCTCCTCTCCCCAAGCTCTTTACACACCTTTTTGTCTAGGAACTTTCAGAGAAAGAGGTTATGCTTTCTCAAGAAGAATGATTAGAGATCTGTCACTAGGAATTACAGTCAAGCTATCATGTAGCAATGACACAATATGCCCCTTTGGAAAGTTGTTGACTTGGGCAAAGCAGTAGGATTTGGTTATAACAAATACAAATGGATTTTATTTGGCTTTTTTTAAAGACTTTCCAGTTGGCAGGGACCATGAGATGGGTCAATATCCCAGCAGAACTATAGTGGAGATCCAAGAAGAAAATCCCATATCTCCTCTCTGGTCATGCAAGAACTTGGATTCCAATGGAAGCTGGTCAGTCAGACCAGAGCAAAGGGGCTTTGTGCCACCTTGTACAGATGTTCAGCATAACTCCAGAGACCTTCCCAGCAGAGCATAGGAAGCTGGCAACTGCTCTGACTCATTGGTGGCACTTGTGCCTAAGCTCCCCTGACAGCTGAGGAAGCCCAGCCAGTGTCACTCCCACTGCCAGTGAGAAGAGGGTACAGAAACAGGGCACCCTCCCTTGGGCTGGTGCTGCTCTGAGGCATTCTAAGCTTGGAGAAAAATCATAAAGTCAAGAAGGGCTGTTTGCTTTTCACCTAGAAGCCATGGAAGAGACACTGCTTTGAGTCACTGTGGCTCCAGCACCTTCCCAAATGAACCAACCCACATCAGGGATACGGACACATGGATTATGACTCAAGCCAGAAACGAGATGTTCTTTACAATGACTTACACAGGCAGCACAAGGCTTAGGCCTTCTCTGGTCTCACAAAAAAAAAAAAAAACAAAAAAAAAACAAAACAAAAAAAAAAACCCTGAAGGATTTCATTAAGCTTTAGACAAGCATAGTACTTCCAGAAAAACTTGGAAGCAATCCAGGTGACTAAACTGGCAATTACGTCCTGAAGATGGTACTCTCTGCTCTTTCCTTTGAGATATAGCCACTTGAGCAATTTACCTCCAGCTGTGCTGCTAGAGTGTTAATAGACAAAAACTTTGGGTTTGCAAGATAACAAGTCCCATATTAAACAAAGCAAACCCTGCTTCTATGACTCAATTCCTACCGCTAAAGGAACAGAGACCTGAAAGTGATCCACTGCTTATATACATTGTTATTTTCAGCCTTGAAACTGACTGTAGCCAGTTGTAGGCTGCCCATAAAGGTCCTTGAAGTCAGCACTCAGTTGTGCTGTGTGCATCACTGGTGTGTCTCAGTAATAGTGTCTGAAAATTCATTTACCAAAAAGCAAAGCCCCAAAAGCTCTGACAGAGCTGTTACTGAAGTCTCTAGATATGCTGATGTCAAGGGAGGAGGAGGAAAAGGGCAAGGCACCACGTGTCAAAGGGCTGTGGTCTAGGAACTTGTGACAGACCCAGGACAGATGACACACAGGTAGCTTGGCTAAATTCAGTACTGGAGTTAATAGTTCCCAACATTTTTACTTAATGCCCTGTCTTTCTAACTCATATCTTCATAAACAGGAACTGCAGAAAAACACTCAGGAAAAGGATTGCAGGGAAGTTCACTGTTTGCCTTTACAGTGCAACTACAACACTGCCAGACTCACCTGAAAACACCTTGATTTAGAACAAAGGGACAGTGAAAAATGCTGGCAGAGCTCTTGTAGTGGAAGCTGAAGTTCCTTGTGTTCAGTCAGAGCAAGTCTGAGCTGCTTATTTATCATCTTCAGATATCTCCAGAAAAATGGCAAAGGTGATGGTTGGACCAGCCTAACCATCAAAGAGTAATTGTTCTGCAACTTGCTGTCTGATTGAGAGGGTCCTCAGGGTTCATGTTCAAGTGCTACTTACATTCAGTGATGGGGAAGGTGTGCTTACCATGAGACCACCCATGGAAGAGCTCTCCTAACGATTTTTCTAATCCCAGTTTGAAACTAAGCAGGGCACATGTCAGATTCACCATGCTGTAATCATGAACTGCTCTATCAGACCACACTG